>NC_092709.1:328954107-329290155 GCF_047496885.1 Scyliorhinus torazame
AAAAGAAGCCCAGGCAACGTTTCAGGGCTTTGGAGCAGTGGGGGAGGGGAAATTCCATAAGGGGGCGCATGCGTTCGGGGTCGGGGCCTATCACTCCATTGCGCACTACGTATCCCAGGATGGCCAAAAGGTTTGTGCTAAAACGCATTTTTCCTCGTTATATGTGAGGTTCAGGGCGTTAGCGGTCTGGAGGAACTTTTGGAGGTTGGCGTCGTGGTCCTGCTGATCGTGGCCACAGATGGTTACGTTGTCGAGATACGGGAACGTGGCCTGAAACCCGTGCTGGTCAACCATTCGGTCAATCTCCCGTTGGAAGACCGAGACCCCGTTCATCACGCCAAATGGGACCCTTAGGAAATGGTATAGCTGCCCGTCTGCCTCGAAGGCGGTGTACTTGCGGTCACCTGGGCGGATGGGGAGCTGGGGGTCGGCGGACTTGAGGTCCACGGTGGAAAAAATCTTATATTGGGCAATCCGATTGACCATGTCGGATATGCGGGGGAGAGGGTACGCATCGAGCTGCGTGTACCTGTTGATGGTCTGACTATAGTCTACGACTATCCTTTGCTTCTCCCCGGTCTTCACGACTACCACCTGGGCTCTCCAGGGACTATTGCTGACCTGGATTATGCCTTCCTTCAGCAACCGCTGGACTTCAGACTGGATAAACGTCTGGTCCTGGGCGCTGTACCGTCTGCTCCTAGTGGCGACGGGTTTGCAATCCGGGGTGAGGTTTGCAAACAAGGACGGCGGTTCAACCTTGAGGGTTGCGAGGCCGCAGATAGTGAGTGGGGGTATTGGGCCGCCGAATTGGAATGTTAGGCTCTGGAGGTTACACTGGAAGTCTAATCCCAGTAATGTGGGCGCGCAGAGTTGGGGAAGGACGTAGAGCCTGTAGTTCTTAAACTCCCTCCCTTGCACCGTTAGGTTTGCGATGCAGAACCCTTTGATCTCCACTGAGTGGGATCCTGCAGCTAGGGAAATCTTTTGCGTGCTTAGATGGATGGACAGAAAACAGCGTCTTACCATATCTGGGTGAATAAAACTTTCCGTGATCCCGGAGTCGATCAAGCATGGCGTCCCGTATCCGTTGACCAGCACCGTTGTTGTCGTCGTTTGGGGCGTCCGGGGCCGCGATTGATCCAGTGTCACCGAAGCCAGTCGTGGCAGTAGTGTCGCGGCGTTTTCTTCGGACCCCGTGGAGCCATCTATGCTGGGGCCCTTTGTTGTCAACCAAGATGGCGGCGTCCATGGATCGCACGCGGTCGGGGGTGGACAAAATGGCTGCCCCCATGAATCACACGTGGCTGGGGGGGTCACAAGATGGCGGCGCCCATCCTCCCTTCGTGGTGTCCGGGACCCAAAATGGCGGCACCCGCGGGTCGCACATGGGACGCTGGGGGGGGTTGGGGGGTGTTCGGGATGTGTTGTCCTCGTTCTTCTCCGGGGATTGCGGCGACCCCCCGGGACCGGCACACTGCCGCGTAATGGCCCTTTTTGCTGCAGCTTTTACAAGTAGCTGCACGGGCCGGGCAGCGCTGCCGGGGGTGTTTCGCCTGCCCGCAAAAGTAGCAGCGGGCCCCCCCGGGATGGTCTGGCGCTCTAACCGCGCAAGCTTGTGGAGGGGGGTCCCGGGGAGTCGTTCGCGACGGGGGTCCACAGAGCCCAAGGGGCTGCCGCGCGGTCGGGGCCGTAGGCGCGGGTGTTTTGGGAGGCCACATCAAGGGAGGCCGCAAGGGCCCGTGCCTCTGAGAGTCCTAGCGACTCTCTTTCTAAAAGTCTCTGACGAATTTGGGGAGAGTTCATACCTGCCATGAATGCACCTCGAATTAGCAGGTCCGTGTGCTCGATCGCGTTCACCGGCGGGCAGTTGCAGTTTCGTCCCAAAATCAGCAGCGCGCCGTAGAATTCGTCGACCGATTCTCTGGGAATTTGCCGTCTCGTCGCGAGTTGGTGGCGTGCGTAGACCTGGTTCACGGGCCGAATGTAGATGCCCTTCAGCAACGCGAGCGCCGTCGGGAAATCCTCCGCGTCTTCTATAAGCAAGTAAATCTCCGGGCTTACCCTCGAATGCAGGACCTGCATTTTCTGCTCTTCCGTGGGCCGGGGGCCGTTCGAAGGTAGCCTTCGAAGCATGCTAGCCAGTGTTTGAACATGGCCGCCGAGTTTGCTGCATGGGGGCTGATCCGCAGGCCCTCCGGGGTGATCCGGAGCTCCATAGTCTTTTAAGCTTGCTTAACAAATTGTAGCGCACAATGACTTACACGAGACGAGAAGCGATGAAGTCTATCTAGGGTTTATTAAGCGAGACTTGTTCCCCAGCAGCTCAGTAACAGAATGAGGCTGCAGGGAGGACTCGAGCTCTTATACTCCGCCTTCAGGGCGGAGCCAGAAGTCGGCAGATCCAACCAGGACCCGGGACCTGTCAGCCAATAGCCTCTCGGCTTCACAGGTACCATATTACCCCTAATACATACCACCACAAACTGGAAAGGGTGCAGAGGAGATTCAGCTATCAAGAGAGGCTGCTTAGGCTGAGTTGTTTATCTTAGAGCAGAGAAGGCTGAAGGAGGACCGAATCGAGGCGTACAAAATTACAAGGGACATAGATAGGGTAGACCGGAAGGAACTTTTCCCCTTAGTAGAGGGGTCAATAACCAGGGGGCATAGATTTAAGGTAAGAGGCAGGAGATTTAGAAGAGATTTGAGGTAAAACATTTTCACGAGGGTGATAGGAATCTGGAAATTACTGCCTGAAAGGGTGGTCGACATAGGAACCCTCACAATATTTAAGAAGAATTTAAATAAGCACATGAAACGCTGTAGCATACAAGGATATGGATCAAGTGCTGGAAAATGGGATTAGAATAGATAGGTGCTTGATGGCCACGCAGACAAGATGGGTCGTGGTTCCTCTTTCTGTGCTGTAAAGCTCCACGGCCCTAATAGGGAACATCCTCTCTACATCTACCCTGTCAATACTCCTCAGGACCTTAAAGATTTTGGTCAGGTCGTCACTTGTTCTTCTAAACTCTAGTGGATACAAATCGAATCTCTCCAGCCTTCCCTTACATGACAAGCCGCCCATTCCTGGGTCTAATAAACCTTCTCTGAACTGCTTCTAATTCATTTGTAACTTTTCTTAAATAAGGAGACCAATGAGCAGAACCTTCCCCCCAAAATTGCGAAGTGCCAGGTGATGAGATCTTCCCACACTTTGCCATTTCTTTGAAGTGTTTTGCGCCGTCATTGCGAGGAGTGGGGCCTAAACACGCCCGCAAGCCAGGCTTCACAGGCACCTGAACGCAAAGTGAAATTAAAGGCCCTCCCACCACCCCCCCCCCCCCCCACCCCACGAACACCGGGACCGCCCCACCTCATTAACCGCATACTCCCCATCCCCACGAACATAGGTCGCCGGCCTAATCAACCCCCCCGCCTGGAACATAGATCACCAACATTATGGTTCGCTCTCTATGGCCTGCCCCCTTCAGGCCCCATCCCTTCAGGCCCTGCCCCTTCAGGCTAAGCCCCTTCAGGCCCTGCCTGTTCAGCTCCAGCCCCTTGGCACTGCCCCCTGCCAGGTTGAAACTACCAGGGTGACAGGCGGCCTTGCCAGGGCACTGCCCTGCTATGTCCTTGACCCCAGGGGCTACAATAGCCTCCAAGCCCCCTAGTGTGGTCATCACATCTGGTGCCTGTTTGTGCCGACCAGTAGTTATTCCCATCGGCACCACGTGATGCCGGCGGGTGGGAATATTGAATGGTCCTGGAAGATTCCTCATTAACCCGATTTTGAATATTAAAATCAATTTAAATGAATGGTAATTGGGTTGATGCCCTCATTGGGTGCCAACCTGATTGCATCTGCTGGGAGGGTGTGGGAACATCACAAAATGTTTGACGCCTGGTACAAATTTCATTTTAGCCTGGAGCTTTCCCAAAATAGCAGAATTTGTGCTGGGCACAATGCGGTCGGAAAATTGTCATCCAATATTATGCATAATATTCCAGATGTGCTCTCATCAATGCCTCGTACAAAAAATTTTCAATAAAACATTTATAAAAAAAAAAATCAATGCCTCGTACAACTGAAGCATAACCTCCCTACTTTTATATTCATTTCCCCTTACGATAAATGCTGACATTCTATTAGCTTTCCGAATTACTTTATGTACCTATATGCTGGTCCTTTGTGATTCATGCACTAGGACACCCAGATTCCTCTGCATCTCAGAGTCCTGCAAACTCTCATCACTTAGATAATAAATTTATTTCTTATTCTTCCTGCCGAAATGAAGTTTCACATTGGCCAACATTATACTCCATTTGCCAGATCTTTGCCCACTCACTTAACCTATCTCTATCCCTTTGTAGCCTCCTTAAGTCCTCTTCACAATTTACTTTCCTACCTATCTTCAGGTCATCAGCAAATTTAGAAACACTACCTTCAGGATCTTCACCACAGCAAAACAAGTAAGGAAGACTTACGACATCTGGCCCAGTGTGCATTTTGGCCAATTAAGTAGTTTTTTGAAATGCAGCTCTGCCATCATGAAGATCACTTGTTTCCATATCTTGTAACAACACCCGTCCCAGCTCCTGCCTCAGCTATTTTGCTGCCGAAACTTTCAACCGTACCTTCGCTACTTCGAAGCACAATTACAGCGTTCACCTGGCCAAGCTCCTATCTTCCACTCTCCACAATCTCTTCAAATCTCTACTGCTTGGATTGCATTGCAACTCACATCTCCCAGTCATCCATCACCCCCCCGTGTTCCCGGTTCAGCAATGCCTCCATTTTAAAATTCTCATCCGCATTTTCAAATCCCTCCCAATCTCTGTAATGTCCTCCATCCCACAATGTTCCGAAATCCCGGAGTTCCTCCAATTCTGACCTCTTACGCACCCCTACCTTTCATCACTCCACCATGAGTGGCTATGCGTTGAACTGTCTAACCCTATGTCCTAGGGACTCCCTCCTTAAACCTCTCTACCTCTACTCGCTCTCCTCCTTTAAGATCCTCCATAGAATCTTTGACCAAGTTTCTGACCACCCTTAGATGTTACAAAAATTGCATGGTCTAAAAACAGGGTAAAACATCCATTATGTCACAATCCGTAGGTTGTTTGTGATTTTTTCTTTTCGTTCGGAAAATCAAGTCTGCTTTCCCAACTTCCAGGCAGGAAACTAAGATCTCCGCATCCCAGATTCTCATTTTGCTAATTAGTGTACAGTGTTCAACCTCTGAGGGCCTACACTGATGTTTTAAGACTGCCTAGGTTCTGACTCATTATCCGGACCATTGCTTTATTCTGAATAAATAAGTCAGCTTCTATTTTAATCACTAGAGATTTGTACTTTTGCTTCAAATTTGGATTCTGTGCTCATCTAGGTAAACGTCACAAGTAGTGACCTCGCCTATTGTAAATAAAGGGCTAACGAAGGTAAGTAGGGCCACTGCTTAACAGTAACTGTGTAAATTAATTTTGTCATTTGATGTATGATTCCAGCGGTTTTATTCAGTGTTCTGTGGATCACGTTCTGTGAACTTCCATGTTTTTCCAAGGTAATGCAATACCTTATTAAGGCTTCAGCTATGTAAAAGTCTGGTTGGACTACAGCGGGAGTACTGCTATGTCACACAGGTGGAGCGGGCTCTGAATGATCCCGCTCAGCCAAAAACATCGACTCTCCAAAGATTGGAAGAGCATTGCGATGTAAACAAAATTAAACATAGAAAAAATAAGGACCTCATGGAAACGGAATCCCCCCCCCCCCTCCCCTCCCCCTCCCCTCCCCCCCGCAGCCTGGACAGAGACTCCCCCCCCCGCCCCGTGGAATCCCTTCACCCCCCCCACCCCCACCATGGAACCCCCCCCCATCCCCACCATGGAACTCCCCACACCTCCCCCAAGGAGGGACAATCAACTACGTAAATCCCATTGCCGTAAAAGCTGTTTTGGGTCTTTCGCTCGATTCTTCCGCCCCACTCTGCTGTCTCTGAGATTTTGAATTCAATGCCACTATGGCTAATGCCCCTTTAAATATTACTCACCTGTTCCATTTATAAAGTTAAATATTACATCCTACAACTCTCCTTTCTCCCTGTGTTTATGCAGACCAAGATAGATATCATCGTTTCCTACACTCATTTATTCTTTCCCCAGCTCTCAAACTGCGAGGCTTTTTTACTCTGACAATCTACAGATCTAAACTTGATAAGCATTTCTTCATTGCGGTGAGAATTTCCACCTTTCCATGCTGTAGCTGGGGTGAGTGGGGGAATGTGGAGCTCAGGCCTAAGCCTGCAATGCACCTGGATTCTACCTTGTTGATGCAGTCAGAACAAATCCCAAGTCGAAGGTGGGGATACACCTGGGCCGGGATTCTCTGATCCCGCATCGGGTCGGAGAATCGCCTGTGGGTGGGGGGCTGGGGCGCGCGAATCACAGCTCACGCCGGCGTGAATCAACCATTCGAAGGAGGAAGTAGGGATCGGCATGGGGGGATGCCACAGATGTTGAGACGGCACGGCCGTGATTGCCGCGGTTGTCGGGGGCAGAGCCGCCCAGGGCCGGGGGTGCCGGGGGTGTAGGGGGTGTGGTTATCGGTGGCAGAAGCTGCCCGGGCCCGGGGGTGTGGGTTGGTGTTGGTGTCGGGGGGGCGTGGTGGGGGTTGTGGGGAGTGTCGGGGAGGGGGGTGTGGGGAGTGTCAGGGAGGGGATCGGGAGGGGGGTGGTGGGGAGTGTCGGGGAGGGGGGTGTGGGGAGTATCGGGGAGGGGATCGGGAGGGGGGTGGTGGGGAGTGTCGGGGAGGGGGTCGGGTTTGGGGGGGTTTGCGTGGATAGGTGCCGTCTGGCAACAGTGGCGGCCATGTAGCCCATGGCACCTGGCTGTGGAGGGGGGTATGTGTAATGACGAAATGTCATCTACCGCCACCACCTGCAGACCGTTTGATCATCACCCAGCGATGTTGGCCGCCGTAGCAGGAGCTGCCCTTCTACATGTTGCCCTATGGGAGCTGGAGCAGGAGCATGCCAGGGAGGTGATGGAGGCTGCCGCAGAGGAGCGTGCCGCAGAGGGGCAGGTGGCAGCCACCCAGGCTGGAGGGCGCCTGCCCAATAGGATGAGGAGAAGGAGGAGGAGGAGGAGGCGCTGCCATGGCGATGGAGGTGCCCGATGAGGCCTCGTGTGTACCGGCGCTGCATGTCCTTCCATGACCTCTCGGACAGGGCATGCAGGAGGAGACTACGGCTGAGCCGGGAAACCGTCGCCCATATCTGCCACCCGATGGCACACCTGGCACTGCCTGGCACTGGAGGTGGACACCCTCTCCCGGTGGCCGTCAAGGTGACGGTCGCCCTGAAGCTCTGTGCCACGGGGTCGTTCCAGTCGCCGACTGGGGACCTGTCCGCCATTTCCCAGGCATCGGTGCACAGGTGCATCCGTGCAGTGACAGACGCCCTGTACAACATCACGGACCGCTACATTCAGTTCCCTGTGGACCGCGTCCACCAGGATGCCCGGGCAGCGGGCTTTGCTACGGTTGCCAGGATAACCATGGTGCAGAGTGCGATCGATGGGGTGCATGTTGCCCTGTGGCCACCAGCGGACAACAGGGCCGTGTTCATGTACAGGAAGGGGACCTACTCCATGAACATTCAGGTGGTCTGTGACCACCGGATGAGGTTCCTGCATGTCTGCGCCCGGTACCCGGGCAGTGTACATGACTCGTTCATATTGGCACAATCGTTCATTCACGGCATGTTCGAGGGACACCCCCTCCGGCTGAGGGTCTGGTTGCTGGGCGACAGAGGTTACCTGTTGCGGTCGTGGCTGATGACGCCTATACGGAGGCCACAGACTGACACGGAAACCCGATACAATGGGGCCCATGCAGCAAACAGGGGTGTGGTCGAGAGGTGCTTCGGGCTACTGAAGATGTGCTTCAGGTGCCTGGACCGCACTGGAGGGGCCCTCCAGTACCCGTCGGAGAGGGTCGGCCGCATCGTTGTGGTTTGCTGCGTCCTGCACAATGTAGCCCAGCAGAAGGGCGGTGTGCTGGAGGCAGAGGAGGAGGAGGAGGAGGGGGAGGGGGAGGATCACGATGAGGAGGATGTGGAGGGAGGGGGCAATGTACGGGACATATGGGCTGGACAGGGATGGGAGGTTGCCCAGTGATACCGTCTGGTGTGGGAGCTCCAGGAACCCGGGACCCGTCTGGGCGACAGCTGGTTGCTGGGGCCGGTCTGCCCACCGACTGTCCGACCCCTTGGATACTTCTACCTCCGCCTGCTGTACCGAGACGGCTGTGTGGTGCGCACCAGTGAGTGTCCCAGAAGCCTCATCACTAAATTGCGTTGGTGGAGGGTAGAGGAGATAGCAGTGGCGTTCCGTGGAGGTCCTCATTGGACCTGAAGTCCGGGGTCCCCAGGGGTGGTGTGTCCTGACCATCCGTCCCATGGGGTGCTGTGTCCTGTCCGTCCGTACCCTGTGTGTGGGTGTCCTGTGTGTTAGTCGGTATTAGAAGTATTACGGTACCCTGTAATGCTGTAAGACCATTGGTGTAGAAGGTACTGTTTTCATTGGTTCAGCCTGCCTGCTGGTTCCGCCCAGTAAGGCGGAGTATAAGAGCCCATTTCTCCCCAGCAGCTGCCTTCTGTACCTGCGCTGCTGGGGGAAACATCGAGTGTAATAAAGCCTTCAATTGTCTCCAGTGTCGCTTCTGGAGTTATTGATCGAGCATAAATTTATTACACTAGATTTTAAAGAATGGAGATCCGAATCAAGCCGGAGTGTCTGCAACTCAGCCCCATGCGGCAAACTCAGCGGCAACTTCAAGCACTGGCTGGCATGTTTCAATAGATATCTCAGGATGGCCACAGCTACAACCACGGAGGAGACCAGAAAATGCATGTTCTGCACTCGGGGTTGAGCCCAGAGATCTACACTCTCATCGAGGACGCAGACGATTTCGAGGCCGCAATGAATCTGCTGAAAGGACATTATATTCGCCCTGTAAACCAGGTCTACGCCCGACATCTACTAGCGACGAGGCGAGAAATCCCTGGGGAATTGCTGGAGGAGTTTTACCGTGCGCTCCTGGCATTGGGGACGAACTGTAACTGCCCACAAGTTTTGGCCAGCGACAACACAGAACTTTTGATCTGGGACGCATTTGTTGCAGGTATGCTGTCCTCCCAAATCCGACAGCGATTGCTGGAGAAAGTGACACTAGGCCTCAAGGAGGCACGGGCCCTTGCTAGCTCCCTGGATGTGCCTCCCGAAATGCCCGCGCTTACGTCCCCGACCACGTGGCAGCCCCTTGGACAACGTGAAACCCCCCCCCCGCGACTGACTCTGATGCATCCCCCATCCCCCCACAAGCTTGTGCTGCTAGACTGCCAGGCAACCCCGGGGGGCCCCGCTGCTATTTTTGCGGGCAAGCCAAGCACCCCCGACAGTGCTGTCCGGTCCGCTCATCCCACTGCAAAGGATGCGGCATGTACATAGATCCCTGAAAGTTGCAACCCAGGTTGAGAGGGTTGTTAAGAAGGTGTACGGTGTGTTCGCTTTTATTGGTAGGGGGATTGAGTTTCGGAGCCATGAGATCATGTTGCAGCTGTACAAATCTCTGGTGCGGCCGCATTCGGAGTATTGCGTGCAATTCTGGTTGCCGCATTATAGGAAGGATGTGGAAGCTTTGGAAAGGATGCAGAGGAGATTTATCAGAATGAAATGAAAATGAATGAAAATCGCTTATTGTCACAAGTAGGTTTCAAATGAAGCTACTGTGAAAAGCCCCTAGTCGCCACATTCCGGCGCCTGTTCGGGGAGGCTGATACGGGAATTGAACCATGCTGCTGGCCTGCCTTGATCTGCTTTCAAAGCCAGCGATTTAGGAGGGAAGATCTTATGAGGAAAGGCTGAGGGACTCGAGGCTGTTTTCGTTAGAGAGAAGAAGGTTAAGAGGTGACTTAATTGAGGCATACAAGATGATCAGAGGATTGGATAGGGTGGACAGTGAGGGCCTTTTAACTCGGATGGTGATGTCTAGCACGAGGGGACATAGCTTTAAATTGAGGGGAGATAGTTATAGGACAGATGTCAGAGGTAGGTTCTTTACTCAGAGAGTAGTAAGGGCGTGGACTGTCCTGCCTGCAACAGTAGTGGACTCGCCAACACTAAGGGCATTCAAATGATTATTGGATAGACATATGGACGATAAGGAAATAGTGTAGATGGGCTTTAGAGTGGTTTCACAGGTCGGCGCAACATCGAGGGCGAAGGGCCTGTACTGTGCTGTAATGTTCTATGTTCTATGTTCTATTGTATCGTCCCGGGAAGCTAAATGAGCCTCCTGATGCCCTATCCCGCGGCACATGTGCCAATGCACAATGGACCGCCTCCGAGCCCTCCACGAGGACCTCTGCCAGCCGGGGTAACTCGATTCTTCCATTTCATTAAAACACGCAACCAGCCCTTCTCCCTCGAGGAGGTCAGGACAGCCACCTGGAATTGCCAAATCTGCGCGGAGTGCAAGCCGCACTTCTACAGGCCAGAGAAAGCGCACCTGATAAAGGCTTCCCGTCCCTTTGAACGCCTCAGTATGGACTTCAAAGGGCCCCTCCCCTCCACCGACCGCAACATGTACTTCCTGAACGTGATTGACGAGTACTCCCGATTCCCATTCGCCATCCCCTGCCCCGACATGACCGCAGCCACCGTCATAAACGCCCTCCACAGTATCTTTACGCTGTTCGGTTTCCCCGCCTACATATACAGCGATAGGGGGTCCTCCTTTATGAGCGATGAACTGCGTCAATTCCTGCTCAGCCAGGGCATTGCCTCGAGCAGGACGACCAGTTACAACCCCCGGGGTAACGGACAGGTAGAAAGAGAGAACGTAACGGTCTGGAAGACCGTCCTACTGGCCCTACGGTCCAGGAATCTCCCAGTCTCCCGCTGGCAGGAAGTCCTCCCAGATGCCCTCCACTCCATCCGGTCACTGCTGTGTACCACAACCAACCAAACACCTCACGAACGTCTCCTTGTCTTCCCTAGGAAGTCCTCCTCTGGGACCTCGCTCCCAACCTGGCTGGCAGCTCCTGGACCCATCCTCCTCCGCAAAAACGTGCGGGCGCACAAGTCAGACCCATTGGTCGAGAAGGTCATCTCCTCCACACTAACCCTCAGTACGCCTACCTGGTGTACCCCGGCGGCCAACAGGATACGGTCTCCCTACGGGACCCGGTGCCCGCTGGGTCCCCACCACCAATCCCTCCCTCCCACTGGCGCACCCCACAGCCGCCCCCTTCCCAGGTCCTCCCACCTAGGGGTGATGAAGCTGCCGAAGAGGCCAAAGCCACGCTCTCTGAGCCACAGATGCCCGAGCCGGCGACTGCATCACCACCGAAGCTACGACGATCGCAGAGGACGACCAGGGCCCCCGATCGACTAATTGCTTCATTCTGAACTGTAAATAAATTTTGTAAATATTTGCGATGTAACAAGACAAAACCACTGTACTAATGTATACCAGGTACCTCCATAACCTTAACCACTGTGTAATGCGAGGCCACCCCCCTCACCGGACTCTTTTTTCAACAGGGGGTGAATGTGGTAGTCGATATTTGAGGTATTACCGTACTCTGTAATGCTGTAAGACCATTGGTGTAGAAGGTACTGTTTTCATTGGTTAAGCGTGCCTGCTGGTTCCGCCCAGTAAGGCGGAGTATAAGAGCCCGTGTCTCCCCAGCAGCCGCCTTCTGTACCTGCGCTGCTGGGGGAAACATCTAGTGTAATAAAGCCTTCAATTGTCTCCAATCTCGCTTCTGGAGTTATTGATCGAGCATCATCCTGTCCGTCCGTCCCCTGTGTGTGGGTGTCCTGGGTTGGTGTGTCCTGTGTCGGTCCGGCCCCTCGGCTGCTCCTCCCTCCACCTGCTGTACCGGGACGGCTGTATGGTGCGCATCAGTGAGTGTCCTAGAAGCCTCCTCGCTAAAGTGATCAACCAAGGTGAGAGTCTCTGCGATGGTGGAGGGTGTAGGATATAGCAGTGTCATCGGTGTAGGTCCCCTGTGTCATGGTGTCCTGCCCATCTGTCCGCTGTGTCTCCATCCCCTGTGTTGTGGCATCATGAGACGGGGGGCTGTTTGTGTGGCTGCCCTCCCCGTCACTGGATGAGTCCCTAGGACATGGCCGCCCTGGCACTGGATGGGGGCGGTCTGCATCCGCTGGGATGGGTCGATCGCCGTGTGGTCCTGCAAGACACATAAAGCATGCATGGTTAGACACGCAGACGGGAATGAGGGGATGGTGTGAGGAGGTGGGGGAAGGGGTGGTGGGAGGAGGCGGGGGAAGGGGTGGTGGGAGGAGGGGGGGTGGTGGGAGGACGGGTGGGAGAGGTGGTGGGAGGAGGGGGGTAAGGGTGATGGGATGTGGGGGGGGGGAGGGTTGGTGGGAGGAGGGTGGGAAGTGGGGTGGGAGGGGTGGTGGTAGGAGGGGGAGGGGTGATGGGAGGACAGCGGGGAAAGGGTGGTCGGAGGAGGGGGGGTTGTGGGAGGAGGTGGGAGGGCTGGTGGGAGGAGGGGGGAAGGGGTGGTGGGAGGAGGGGGAGGGTTGGTGGGAGGAGGGGGTGGTGGGAGGAGGGGGAGGGGTGGTGGGAGGAGGGGTGGTGGGAGGAGGGGAGGGGTGGTGGGGGAGGGGGAGGGGTGGTAGGAGGAGGGGAGGGGTGCTGGGAGGAGGGGGGAAATGGGGGATGGGAGGAGGGGGTGGGGAATGGGGGATGGGGGGAAGAAGTGGGGTTGGGAGGGGGGAGAGGAGGGGGGGCAGGCAGGGGGGGGTCTCACTTGGTGGTGCGCCCCCGATCTCGGCATCCACAACCTCTCAGTCTTCGGGTCCGCCTGCGAGGTCCAGGGCCACCTCTTCATGGACGGTGAGGGGGCCCAATTCAGGTGGACCCCCTCCGGTCCTTGCTCGCTCCCGGTTGTTATGGGCACGCTTTACCTGGGGGAGGGGGGGGCACAAAAAGATCAACAGTATTAGGTGAACATACACTTGCAGCCCAATGGTTGGGTGTATGTTGGCATAGGTTCACAGGCCATCTTACCATGTGGGACTCAGTTCGGGTTGTACCACCCCCCCCCCCCCCCCCCATGTGGAGGGGGGGCGGGGCCACATGTGCGGGGGGTAGGGGGTTTCTACCATTGGCAAAGTGAGGGGTACTGACCCTGGCTGCCCTGATTAGGTCATTGAGCTTCTTGTGGTACTGGCTGCCTGTCCTGGGTGTTATGCCCACGGCGCTGGCAGCTTCTCCCACCTCCCTCCACAGGCGCCGGGTGGTTTGGCAGCGACCCTGCGGCCGTGTCCGGGGTACAGGGCCACCCTCCTTTGCTCCACGGCATCCAGGAGCATCGCCATGTCACGGTCCTGGAACCTCGGCGCTGCGCGGCGGGTGGCCATCTTCCCGCGTTGGCCTGTGTGTGTGCGGGTGGCGTCGATTTCAGTGCGGCACAGCGTCAATTACGCCGCGCGTGTCTGTGACGCTGTTCCGGGCTGTGCCATCGCGCTTCTCATGATGCCAGTACTGGCCCCTTCTGTGGCACAGAATATGCGCAGTTTTCATCGGGTCGACGCCGGCATCACTCGCGCCAGTTTTGACACCGGCGTCAGAACTTGGCCGCGATATCAGAGAATCCCGGTACTTTTGTCCAATGGCTCTGTCCTAATTGTTTGATCCTGCACCTTGCATTTAGTGGAAGAAAACTTGTTAAAAAACTCTTGCCTAGCGCCTCAGGCCTAGTTCCAGCTGTTGCTTTTCCCTCTGACATCCTCGATTGAGCAGGTTGCTTAATCTTCTGTTCCCACAATGTGTGAGTGACCAAGGAGGCGATAGTGGTATTGTCACTGGATTGCTCACCCAGAGACCCAAGGTCATTCTCTGGGGGCCGGCATTCAAATCCCACCACGACAGGTTTAAACTCAATAAAATATATGGAATGAGAAGTATAACGTTGACCGTAAAAACCCGACTAATAAATCTGCCATCCTCCCCTGGTCTGGCCTACATGTGTCTCCAGACTCAGAAAATTAAATGGCCTAGCAAGTCACTCATTTGTGACAAATGAAACTAAAAGGGATTGAGATTGTTCAGAGCAGCCGGCATCAACCTAGGTACCGGAAACGACAAAGGCAAACCCAATCCTGTTGACCCTGCAAAGTTCTCCCGAGGAGAGGGAGCTTCAGCCAAAATTGGGAGAGCTAGTCAAGTAACAGCCTGATGTAGTCATACTCATAGAATCACACATTAGAGACATTAACGTCCCAAACACCACAATTGCCATTCTTGGGTAGACTGACATATGACATATACACACAGACACACACATGCACTCAAACACACACTCAGACACATAAACATACACACACTCACAGACAGACAACGTACACACATACACTCAAGACGCACAAACACACACATACACACACTCACAGACATTCACACACTCAGACCCTCGCACACACACTCACACCCACACACCTCCTGAAACAGACAGCTGGACTGCTGAATGACTGTGGTTTAACATCGATATAACTGGAAGAGACAACATGACCGATTCTGAAGAAAATTCCATATCCAAACTTAATAGAAATTTCACATTTGAATCAAAATACATTACAGAGACTGTCAATTGAAAAGAATGGATCTCAAGGCAGGCAGACTGGACAGAGTTTTAGTTTTGTAAAGTAAATGAGCATTTAATCAATTTTTTTTTTCTTTAGAAAGTTTGAGCTGAAAAGGCTTTGTTATCCTTGCTTGTGCTTCATATGTTTAGTCTCCTTTCTCTGTAAATCTGTAAAACGCTGGAGCTCCTTAATTTCCTCAAGTATCATAGAATCAGCAAGCGGATGCAAGCCAAGTATGGGCACGATTCCATCACTTCTTGGTTTGCATGATTCCCCCCCCCCCCCTTTTTCTTTCCAGCCTTGGCAGTGCTGAACTAGAATACAATCATGAAAGGAAGCCATTCAACCCATCACATTTGTGTTGGTGCTTTAAAGCATTCTCTGATTTGTCTTTCCCTAGAGTCCTTTAAATGATTTTCTTTTTCAAAGAGAAGTCAACTTTCACTTCCCACTACTTTTTCAGTCAGTGCATGCCAGATCACAATAACTCGCTGTGTAAAAGAAAAACGCTCCGCATTTTCCCACCTCCCAGTTGTTAAATCTGTGTCCCCTGGTCATTTGCCATTCAAAGCTCTTCATCATCCTGGATACCTCTATTAAACCTCCCCTTTGCCTGAATATAGTATTGGATTGAAAGGTTAATGCATGTAACTGTCGAACCAATACCGCCCACCTGATGATGTAAGAGTCGAGAGGGAGAAAGCTCATTGCTTAGACTGAGTAACACTCCCCAAACAGCTGGGTGTCACACAGGCGTAAGTCCTGAGAAATGGGGACCTGGCGGTTTGCACTCTGAGGGGGCGGACAAGGAGGCAAGTACCCTCTCTGCACTTGCCTCCAGGATGCCAAGAATGTCCTTCATGGGAGGCGGGGTCGGGGTCGGGGGGGGGGGGGGGGGGGGGTTGCTGTCTGTGCTGGAAGGGCTCAGGTCGGGTGTCATACCCAGGATGAGGGTCGTTTGGCTGGTTTTACCATTTGCAGCCTTTAAACCCTTTAAACTGCCTGTCAGCAAGTCAAGATGAAAGATGTGTGAGAGTGAAGTAAACTTCTTCCCATCTGCAGCCTTAAAACCTTAAAACTGTCTCCCTGTATGTCAAAATGAAAGATCTGTGAGAGTGAAGTAAAATTCTTCCCATCTGCAACCTTAAAACCTTAAAACTGTCTTCCTGTATGTCAAAATGAAAGATCTGTGAGAGTGAAGTAAAATTCTTCCCATCTGCAACCTTAAAACCTTAAAACTGTCTCCCTGTATGTCAAAATGAAAGATCTGGAAGATGAAGGTAAAATTCTTCCCTTTGATGTGGTGGAAGCCTTTGAAGTGGGTTTTTCACAGTTAATGTCATTGCCTTTTATCTTTTTCAAGCCTGTGTGCATGCCTATAAAAAATAAAAGCTTTGAACTGCATTGTTTACATTCAATTTCATAGATCATTGCTTTTTAAATGCCTCTTGATTGATAGGTCCAGGCAGTTTCAAAGGAAGAATTATGGTTGTTTATCTATACAGCTCTACAAAGGTCCATTAACTTTGAAATTCTTCCTCTTTTGAGCAGGTGTTCTTTTGAACCACAGTTTTTAAAAGAGGTTGTTTCTTTGTTCCGGAGATCTTTCTAGAAAGACCAGATGTTCTGTCTTGGTGCTGCCTGTGTGATTTATGCCTCTTGCAAGATTTTCCACCTTCGTTGGCAAACCTGTCTGAAAAGTAGAAAACCTTGGCCATAAGCTCAAATCTTCTGTTATCTGGATTGTTGGAGATGGGATAAGTTGATGCTCATTAGGACCCTGCAGAAATTGTGATGCACAAACATAGGCACGGATATTTCCTAAGTAGTTTAAACTTCTGATGGGCTGATTTGTGATAATAGGGATCTTCCATGAATGTCACTGACCCTGAAATATATGTTTAATATATCATCGCTTATTGTCACAATGAAAATGAAATGAAAATCGCTTATTGTCACAAGTAGGCTTCAAATGAAGTTACTGTGAAAAGCCCCTAGTCGCCACATCCCGGCACCTGTTCGGGGAGGCTGGTACGAATCAAAAGTTCGAAAATTGGGTGAGATCTGTGGGACTTACCCTCCCACCCAACCGGGCCACCCCTCTGGCCACCCCACAGACCCAACCCAACCTCACCTAACCACCCTCAACCAGCCCATGACCCAACTGCTCAGCCAACCACCCCCTGACCCGGCCAACCACTGCACCTGACCAAACTTCCCACCCACTCACTTGACGCACACTCAATCATGAAAAAACCCGATCCTTTAAAAACGGCTGTCCAAAGATGTGCAGGTTGGGTGGATTGGCCATGCTAAATTGTCCAAACTATTAGATGGGGTGACCAGGATTAGGGTGGAGGCGTGGAAGTAAGTAGGGCGGTCTTTCGGGGTGTCGGTTCATGCCTGATGGGCTGATTGGCCTCCCTCTGCACTGTCGGGATTCTATTGTAAACTGCCCTACACTAGCCCGTCTTCCGTGAGGATGGATTCTCTCGTCCATTTCTTCCTCAGCTAGGATCGGAAGTCCCGGATGAAAATGGGACGTATCGTCAAGCCAGAGAAAATTTCATGGACCCGACATTGTGCTTAGCTGTCTGGAGGATCTAGGTATTTCCATTGACTGGAGGTTCTAGGCCGTAGACGAGTTGGTAGTAAAGAGGCAGATGAATTTAATGCAGGGAAGTGTGAAGTAATTCAATTTGATCGGAAGAACACAGAGAGACAATGTAAAATAACGGGCACAACCCTTAAAGGGGGTGCAGAGCAGAAGGACCTGGGTGTATTTGTGCACAAATCATTGGAGGTGACAGGACAGGTAGAGAGAGTGCCGAATAAATCACAGAGTATCATGGGTTTTCAAAAGGAGGGCATAGAGTACAAAAGCAAGGACACCATGCTGAACCCACATAAAACACTGATTCATCCTCAACCAGAGTATTGCATCCAGTTCTGTGCATGTCACTTTAGAAAGAATGTGAAGGCATTAGGGAGAGTGCGGAAAAGATTCCGGAGAATTGTTCCACGAATGAGGAACTTCAGTTCCGTAGAAATACTTGGAGCAGCTTGGGCTGTTCTCCTTAGAGAAAAACAGATGAAAAGAAATGTTATTTATTTTTTTATAAATTTAGAGTACCCAATACATTTTTTCCAATTAAGGGGCAATTTAGCGTGGCCAATTCACCTACTCTGCACATCTTTGGGTTGTGGGGACGAAACCCACGCAGACACAGGGGGGGAATGTGCAAACTCCGCACAGACAGTGACCCAAAGCCGGGATCGAACCTGGGACCTCGGCGCCGTGAGGCAGCAGGGCTAACCCACTGCGCCACCGTGCTGCCCATGAAAAGAGATTTGATGGAGATATTCAAAACCACAAATAGCCTGGATAGAATGGATCGGGGGAAATTGCTTCCATTGTTGGAAGGATTGTGAACCAGAGGACAAATATTTAAGGTGATAGTTAAGTGAAGCAACAGCGACATGAGAAAAATATTCTCCGGTCTCCCGGGAGACCCCCACGAGTGCCGTTCCATCTGGTCCCCGTTTCTGGTGCCCGTACTAAATGGCAATCACCCAAGGTTTCCAAGTCTAAAGGGATATAGTCCATGCCCCAGGTGCCTCGGGAATCTGCATAGTAAAGTGAGACTAGCTGTCTCGCTTTAATATGCAGATTTGCTAAAAGGTAACCCTTCCCATAATGGCAACGTCTCAAGAGATCTCGTTAGATCTTGCGAGAGGTTGTGAGCCGTGTAGATCCCGGAAGCGGAGTCTCCCAGCTTCTATCGGCCATGGTGCGCTGCAGCGAGCTGCTTTTCGGGCTCAGTGTGGCCATCTCTTTTCTTAGCTGTTCAAAATCTGGACAGACTACATAAAAAGAAACAATTCCCATTGGCCGAAAGGTCAAGAATGAGAGGACACCAATTTCAGGAAACTGGTAAAAGAAAGAATGGTGACATGTGGAAAACCCTATTTCCGCAGTGAGTGGTTAGGATCTGGGATACACTGCCTGAGAGTGGGGTGGAAGCAGGTTTAATTGTGGCTTTCAAAAGGGAATTGGATAAGACCCTGAAGAGAAAGAAAATACCTGTCCTGCTACCTCCAATGACTTATGCACCAGTACCCAGGTCCCGCCATGGTGGTGAAGTGGGACTAACAGAGCTCTTTTGCAGGTGGCTGGTGCAGACACAATGGGCTGAATGGCCTCCTCCTATGCTGTAATCATTCTATGATTCCATGAAAATGGTAGATTTAACCGAATATTTGAAATATAGAGAAAGGGATTGAGAAAGAGAGAGAGAGAGAGAGAGAAAGAGAAAGAGAGAGAAAGAGAGAGAGAGGGAGAGTTTTGGGTATTCTAAAAGGCATTAAGGTGGACAAGTCCCTAGGTCCGGATGGGATCTATCCCAGGTTACTGAGGGAAGCGAGGGAAGAAATAGCTGGGGCCTTAACAGATATCTTTGCAGCATCCTTGAGCACGAGTGAGGTCCATGAGGACTGGAGAATTGCTAATGTTGTCCCTTTGTTTAAGAAGGGTAGCAGGGATAATCCAGAGAATTATAGACCTGTGAGCTTGACGCCAGTGGTAGGCAAACTGTTGGAGAAGATCTGAGAGATAGGATCTATTCACATTTGGAAGAAAATAGACTTATCAGTGATAGGCAGCATGGTTTTGTGCAGGGAAGGTCATGTCTTACAAACCTAATAGAATTCTTTGAGGAAGTGACAATGTTAATTGATGATGGAAGGGCTGTAGATGTCATATACAAGGACTTCAGTAAGGCATTTGATAAAGTTTCCCATGGCAGGTTGATGGAAAAAGTGAAGTTGTATGGTGTTCAGGGTGTACTAGCTAGATGGATAAAGAATTGGCTGGGCAACAGGAGACAGAGAGTAGTGGTGGAAGGGAGTGTCTCAAAATGGAGAAAGGTGACTAGTGGTGTTCCACAGGGATCAGTGCTCGGACCACTGTTGTTTGTGATATACATAAATGATACATAAAAGGTATAGGTGGTCTGATTATCAAGTTTGCAGATGATACTAAGGTTGGTGGAGTTGCAGATAGCGAGGAGGACTGACAGAGAATACAGCAAAATATAGATAGATTGGAGAGTTGGGCAGAGAAATGGCAGATGGAGTTCAATCCAGGCAAAGATATATGAACGGGCGGGGAACAGAGGGAAGTAGATCCTTGGAAAATAGGTGACAGGTTTAGATAAAGGATTTGGATCGGCGCAGGCTGGGAGGGCCGAAGGGCCTGTTCCTGTGCTGTAATTTTCTTTGTTCTTTGTTCTTTTGAGAGAGAGAGAAAGAGAGAGAGAAGAAATTTGACAACCTAGGATCTCTATAGCTAAAGGCAAGCAAGTTTCGTCAGGTCAGAAAAAACATCATGGGCATGGAGTAGTGCTTAGCATTGCAACTGACTGGAGGACCTGGACCATAGACAAATTGATGGAATGGGCGGATAAGTGGCGGATGCAATTTTATTCAGTGAAGTGATTTAATCAGGAAGGACGTGGAGAGACAACGTAAATTGAAGGGGACAATCCGGAAGGAGGTGCAGAATCAAAAGTAAATTCTGATGTGAGACCAGGATTGAAGGAGTCCAGGAATCTCATAAAATTGCAGAACTGGCAGAGGTTGCAGAGGTGCTGCGGCTGGAGGAGATTGCAGAGACCTCAAAGGGCTGTCGGGCTGGAGGAAGTTACAAAGGTTCTGGGGTGGTTGTGGGGATGCAAATCCCAGAGGGCTGTAGAGATGGGGGAGGCTACATCGAACATAGAACATACAGTGCAGAAGGAGGCCATTCGGCCCATCGAGTCTGCACCGACCCACTTAAGCTCTCACTTTCACCCTATCCCCGTAACCCAATAACCCTTCCTAACCTTTTTGGTCACGAAGGGCAATTTATCATGGCCAATCCATCTTTGGACTGTGGGAGGAAACCGGAGCACCCGGAGGAAACCCACGCAGACACAGGGAGAACATGCAGGCCCAGCAAGGATTCGAACCTGGGACCTTGGCGCTGTGAAGCCACAGTGCTAGCCACTTGTGCTACTGTGCTGCCCATATATCAGACTGGGAGACATTGCGGAGGTATTCAGGTTGTAGTGCTGGAAGAGGCTTGTAAGTTTTGAAGGTATGGAAAATGGATCAGATGGAGCTTCATCAGCAAATTTTATCTTCTGTAGCAAATCCAACTCTCTATCTGTAGTGCTTCATTCAGTCAGAATTTGCATGCAGCTGCTTGAGGCTGAGATGGCCACATGGGGGTGGGATAGGGTGAAAGGTTAATTGAATGTTTGGAGTTGTCAACTAAACAACTGAAAAGAAATGAGCATGAATATCCTCAGGTGAATTCTGCTGAAGTTGCATTCGGAGGATGGCTGACCTCAGCAATTAACTCTGAGAGCTGGCGGTGGACTTTTCTCTCTCCCTCTGGCATGTCTGTCTCGGGCTAGCTGTAGCGGAACTGGAGGCAGCACACGCTCACATCTCACAACGGGACATTTCTCTATGTCTTCCAGAAAGTGAAATGCACGAAGGTAAAAATGTTGGTGGAGAGCAGGAAAACAGCGTAACAATCTCGCAGCGGCAGTGGTGGGGGGGGGGGGTTAATGATGGAGAGAACTGTGAATTGGCATGGTCCATGAATCTGGCGCGCTTCTGGAGCTGTGAAGCAACTGTGCTAACCACTGTGCTACCGTGCTGCTCTCATAGTTAGAAAATACTTTGGGAAAAGTGATGATAGTACAATTGGATTCCATACTAAGTTTGAGGGGCTGTCTAGCACAGGGCTAAATCGCTGGCTTTGAAAGCAGACCAAGGCAGGCCAGCAGCACGGTTCAATTCCCGTAACAGCCTCCCTGAACAGGTGCTGGAATGTGGCGACTAGGGGCTTTTCACAGTAACCTCATTGAAGCCTACTTGTGACAATAAGCGATTTTCATTTCATTTCATTTTTCATTTCAGTGTCATACTCTCGGGCCAGAATTTCCAGGATGGAGAGCGCTTTGCACCCCCCTCTCCCCCATCATCCACAGAGCTGGTGGGGAACGCATCCCCTATGCCATTTCACGCTCTAATGAGCATTGATTGGCAGAAGTTGAGAATTCCCGCCTGTCACCAGGAGGAACACCCACCTTGGAGAACTGTCAGCCGATCAGACCAGTCATTCCAGAAATAGCGCTGCAGTGGCCAGAAAAGGCACTGCAGCTAGCTGCCAGGAACTAAGTGCAGGGGACTGGAGGAAAGGTAAGTGACAGGGGTCTTGGGTGGAGGTGGGCTGGTTAGGCTGGCGGAGCGGCCACACATGGGGAGAAAAATCGGGGTCCCTAGGGTTTGGAGGGGCAGGGATGTCTGGAGGTGACCGGACCCTAACAGGCAGGTGCCCCCCAGTCAGTCGGGAGTTTCAGCTAGTGGCGACCACCCCTTCACCCCTACTTTCTGCCGAAGAACAAATTTTGTTTGGCGAGAGGGGGTGGAGAGTGTAAAATTCTGGCCCTGGGAGCCACAGGCCATTTAGCTTGACATCAATTATCAGGAAACCTGTGTAGTAATTCTTTGCTTAGAATTGTAGTTTCTGAAAAGTTATGTTTCTGAGAAGTGCAACAACGAAACAGTATTAAGCAAATCAGATGTGTTTCCCATGTTAGCTTCTTTAAGATCTTTCTTAGAGAGCTGCCAGCCGATTGGATCAATCATTCCAGAAACAGCGCTGCAGTGGCCAGAGAAGGCACTGCAGCTAGGAGAAATGAAATAAAATTCGCTTATTGTCACAAGTAGGCTTCAATGAAGTTACTGTGAAAAGCCCCTAGTCGCCACATTCCGCGCCTGTTCGGGGAGGCTGTTACGGGAATTGAACCGTGCTGCTTGGTTTGCTTTCAAAGCCAGCGATTTAGCCCTGTGCTAAACAGCCCCTGACAGCTAAGCAGAGATGTGCGGGCCTTTCCAGCGTCCAACTTTAGAGAAGAGCAGGAGGCCCAGCCCAACCCACTGCATGGCATTCCCTGTGGGGCACTAGGTTCACACCAGAAAAGGTAATCGGCCTGGGAGGACGCCGGGCAGGGGAATTCGTTTAGCTCTGGAGGCTTCCTTTGGAACAAGCTTCCTTTGGGCGGCACAATAGCACAGTGGTTAGTACTGTTGCTTCACAGTGCCAAGGATCTGGGTTTGATTCCTGGCTTGGGTCATTGTCTGTGCGGAGTCTGCACATTCTCCCCGGATGGATTTCCTCTGGGCGCTCTGGTTTTCTCCCACAAGTCCCGAAAGACGTGCTTGTTAGGTGAATTAGACATTCTGAATTCCCCTCTGTGTACCAGAACAAGTGTTGGAGTGTGGCGACTAGGGGCTTTTCACAGTAACTTCATTGCAGTATTAACATAAGCCTACTTGTGACACTAATAAAGATTATTATTATTATTAGGAGCAGAGGGAGGCATGTGGCACAGTGGTTAGCACTGCTGTCTGCGTCGCTGAGGACCCGGGTTCAAATCCCGGCCCTGGGTCACTGTCCGTGTGGAGTTTGCACATTCTCCCTGTGTCTACGTGGGTTTCACCCCCACAACCCAAAGATGTGCAGGGTAGGTGGATTGGCCACGCTAAATTGCCCTTAATTGGAAAGAAAAATAATTGGGTACTCTAAATTTAAAAAAAAAAAATTATTATTAGGAGCCAAAGGCCGGTATTCCCCAAAATCCCTGGTAAGTGTTGACGCCGGCGTAAACACCGGAGTGTGTCACGCCGGGGTCAATGGGGCTCTTGGCCCAGCAATTCAGTGGCCTGCAGGGAACCAGCATGGTGCCGGAGTGCTGCATGCAGCTCCGGCGCCGATACGTGGCCCTGTACTGTCGGCACGGGTCCGTGCATGTGCATGGTGGCCGTTTCCGTGCCGACGCCGCGCAACATGGCGGAGCCACACATCGCGCCTGCGCGGAAGGAGGTAGGCCCCCTCCAGATCACGTGTGCCCGCCGATCGGGCCTGGCCGTCGTGCAGATCCCCCCCCGGTATCTGATTTCCCCCCCCCCCCCCCCACCAAGACAGCCAACACGGCCGTGGGTCCGAGCTCCTACCGGGTGATACCAGGTTGGAATCACGCCGGCGGAACTCGGGGGAACTTGTGGAGAAACGCAAACGGCAGCCGACCGGCACTGCGTCGAACACGTGCAACAGGCGTGGATTCTCGAATCATGTCGGAACGGTATGGCGGGAATGTCCGACGTGACCGGTGATTCTCTGACCCAGCGCGGGCTCGGAGAATCCTGGCCAAAGTCTTGGGAAAGGGACTGGGGCTTAAACCTGAAGTCCAGGCTGTAAAAAGCTAGAGTCAGGGCCTAGGCCTGTATCGCAGGCTGGAGGGAAAGGAGGGACCAGGAGCTTTGTGGAGAAAGAGGAGAGCATGAATGTGATTCTCGATCAATAACTCCAGAAGCGAGATTGGATGACAATTGAAGGCTTTATTGGACTAGCTGTTTCCCCCAGCAGCGCAGGTACAGAATGCAGCTGCTAGGGAGACACAGGCTCTTATACTCCGCCTTACTGGGCGGAACCAGCAGGCAGGCTTCACCAATGATATTGCTGTCTCCGGTACCTCCCACACCAATGGTCTTACAGCATCAACCTGGGTACTGTAATAACCCTAATACCGACTACCACATTCACCCCCTATTAAAAAGAGTCCGGCGGGGGTGGTGGTCTCGCGTTATACAGTGGTAGAGGTTCAGGTTAAGGTGGTACCTGGTATACATTAGTACAGTATTTTGCCTCGTTACATGTCACAACTATTTACAGTATTTATTCACATTCAAAATGAAGCAATTAGTCGGTTGGGGGCCCTGGTTGACCTCTGCGATCGTCGCAGTTTCGGCGGTGATGCAGGCGCCGGCTCGGGCATCCGTGGCTCCGGGAGCGTGGCTTCGGCTTCTTCAGCAGCTTCATTCCCCCTAGATGGGACCAGTGGGAGAACCGATCCACCTGGGAAGAGGGCAGATGTGGGGTGCGCCGGTGGGAGGGAGGATGGGGTTGGTGGTGGGGGTGTGGGTGGGGACCCAGCGGGCACCAGGTCCCGTAGGGAGACCACTTCCTGTCGGCCATTGGGGTATGCCACGTAGGCGTATTGAGGGTTAGCGTGAAGGAGGTGGACCCTCTCGACCAATGGGTCTGACTTGTGCGCCCGCACGTGTTTGCGGAGCAGGATGGGTCCAGGGGCTGCCAGCCAGGTTGGGAGCGAGGTCCCGGATGAGGACTTCCTAGGGAAGACAAGGAGACGTTCGTGAGGTGTCTGGTTGGTCGTGGTGCACAGCAGTGATCGGATAGAGTGGAGAGCATCCGGAAGAACCTCCTGCCAGCGGGAGACTGGGAGATTCCTGGACCGTAGGGCCAGTAGGATGGTCTTCCAGACCGTTCCGTTCTCCCTCTCTACCTGTCCGTTTCCCCGGGGGTTGTAACTGGTCGTCCTGCTGGAGGCAATGTCCTTGCTGAGCAGGAATTGACGCAGTTCGTCGCTCATAAAGGAGGACCCCCCATCGCTGTATATGTAGGGGGGAAACCGAACAGTGTAAAGATACTGTGGAGGGCTTTTATGACGGTGGCTGCAGTCATGTCGGGGCAGGGGAAGGCGAATGGCAACCGGGAGTACTCGTCAATCACGTTCAGGAAGTACGTGTTGCGGTCGGTGGAGGGGAGGGGCCCTTTGAAGTCCATACTGAGGCGTTCAAAGGGAAGGGAAGCCTTTATCAGGTGCGCTTTCTCTGGCCTGTAGAAGTGCGGCTTGCACTCCACGCAGATTGGGCAGTTCCTGGTGGCGGTCCTGACCTCCTCGATGGAGTAGGGCAGGTTGCGGGTCTTAATGAAATGGAAGAATCGAGTGACCCCTGAATGTTGGGTGCTCTGGATCCGTGGAACACATACAGGCTACCAACACTTAAAATAGAACAACACTATTTTAGTAAGCTTGAAACTGTTGAACATACTTTCACTGTGGGTTAACACGATGTTAGATTAAACTAAAGTCCTATGCCTGTCCTAACCAGTCTATGCACTCAGCACATGGTGAGGATCTGTGCTGTAAGCTGTAAGCTCTGTCCTTCTGAGAGGCTGCATCCCGAATGAGCGGGAACTCTGATGCCCCCTGTCTATATAGTGAGTGTGCTCTAACTGGTGATTGGCTGCGGTGTTGTGTATGTTGATTGGTCTTGCTGTGTGTCCATCAGTGCGTGTCTGCACCATGATATACTGGTGTATATTATGACAACTCCCAGTCCAATTGTGCGTTGGCACATGTGCCGCGGGATAGGGCATCAGGAGGCTCGTTTACCTTCCCAAGACGATGCAATATCTCATAGTTGTAGGTGGCGAGCTCGATCGTCCACCATAAGATCTTATCGTTCTTTATCTTGCCCCGCTGTGAGTTATCGAACATGAAAGCAACCGACCGTTGGTCAGTGAGGAGAGTGAATCTCCTGCCGGCCAGGTAATGCCTCCAGTGCTGCACAGTTTCTACTCTGGCCTGGGCCTCCTTTTCAACTGAGGAATGGCGGATTTCTGAAGCGTGGAGGGTGCGTGAGAAGAAGGCCACGGGTCTGCCCGCTTGGTTGAGGTTGGCCGCCAGAGCTACGTCAGATACGTCGCTCTCGACCTGGAAGGGAAGGGATTCATCGATTGCGTGCATTGTGGCCTTTGCAATGTCTGCTTTGATGCGGCTGAAGGCCTGCCGGGCCTCCGCCGACAGGGGAAAAACCGTGGATTAAATTAGAGGGCGGGCCTTGTCCGCATAGTTGGGGATCTGGGCATAATATGGAAAAAAATCCCAGGCAGCGTTTCAGGGCCTTGGAGCAGTGGGGAAGGGGAAACTCCATGAGGGGGTGCATGCGTTCGGGATCTGGGCCTTTGACTCCATCATGCACTACGTAGCCGAGGATGGCTAGACGGTCAGTGCTGAACACGCATTTGTCCTTGTTGCAGGTTAGATTAAAGATGTTTGCGGTGTGGAGGAATTTTTGGAGGTTGGTGTCGTGGTCCTGCTGGTCGTGGCCGCAGATGGGGACGTTATTGAGGTACGGAAACGTGGCCCACAAACCGTACCCGTCAACCATTCGGTCCATCTCCTGTTGGAAGACCGAGACTCCATTTGTGACACCGAAGGGAACCCTAGGAAGTGGTAGAGCCACCCATCTGCTTCAAATGCAATGTATTTGCGGTCGCTGGGGCGGATGGGGAGCTGGTGGTAGGCAGATTTTAGATCCACCGTGGGAAATAACTTGTATTGCGAATTCTGATTTACCAGATCAGATATGCGGGGATAGGGTACGCGTCGAGCTGCGTGTAGTAGTAGAGGTATTACGGTACCTGATAGGCTGGAGCACCATTGGTGGAAACTGTAGGCTTTCTATTGGTTAAGATGCATGGTAGCTCCGCCCTGCTAGGCGGGGTATATGAGCCCGTGCCACCCCAGCAGCCTTCATTCTGTACCTGAGCTGTTGGTGGAAACATCTAGCTTATTAAAGCCTTCAGTTGGACTACAACCTCGCTTTAGTGGTCATTGATCGTGCATCAGTTTAATAAGCTAGTTTTTTAAAAAAAAGGATGGAGCTCCAAATCAAGCCGGAGTGTCTGCAACTTAGCCCCCACGCGGCGAACTCAGCGGCAATCTTCAAGCACTGGCTGGCGATACCTTTAAAGGGTATCTTGGGATGGCCGAAAACACACCCACGGGAGAGCAGAAACTGCAAGTCCTACGCTCAAAGGTGAGCCCGGAGATTTACACCCTCATCGAGGAAGCGGAAGACTTCGATGCAGCAATAGAGCTGCTAAAAGAACATTATATTCGCCCGGTAAACCAGGTCTACTCCCGGCACCTGCTAGCAGAGAGGCGACAAACCCCTGGGGAATCGCTGGAAGAATTCTACCGTGCACTCCTGGTGTTGTGGAGAAACTGCAGCTGCCCGCAAGTTTCGGCGAGCGAACACACTGAACTCTTGGTCTGGGACGCTTTCGTGGCAGGTATGCTATCCTCACAAATCCGCCAGCGACTGCTAGAAAAAGACACTCTAGGTCTCAAGGAGGCACGGGCCCTTGCAGGCTCCCTAGACGTGGCCTCCAGAAACGCCCGTGCTTACGTTCCCGACCGCGCGGCAGCCCCCTGGGCAGCGTGGCACCCCTCCGCAGCCGACCCCGAGACATCCCCCATTCCCCCACAACCCTGTGCTGCAAGGCAGCCTGGCAACCCCAGGGGGTCCCGCTGCTACTTTTGCGGGCAGGCCAAGCACCCCTGCAAGCGCTGCCCGGCCCGCGCATCCACCTGCAAGGAATGCGGCAAAAAGGGCCATTTCGTGGGGGTATGTCAGGCCCATGCGGTTGCCGCGGTCTCTGGCGGCGAATGCAAACTGCCACCACAAACCTCTCCACGGTCCCCATGCGGCCAGCGGTCGCCGCCATCTTCCTACTCCAGGGCCACGTGTGGACCCTGGGCGTCGCCATCTTGTCCCGCGGACGCCACGTTAAAGAGATGTGCGTCGCCATTTTTTGCACCCCCAGCCATGTGCGACCAATGGGAGCCGCCATCTTGGATGAAGCCCCAGGCCCCCAGCTCGGCTGACCACACACTGCCCGAAGAGAACACTCAACTGCTGCGATTAGTCTTGGTGACTCTGGATCAGTCCCGGCCTCGAACACGCTCAACTGCTACAACGACTGTATTCATCAACGGGCACGAGACGTCCTGCCTAATCGACTCTGGGAGCACGGAGAGCTTCATTCACCACGACACGGTAAGGCACTGTTCTCTCCTCGTCCACCCCGTTAATCAAAAACTCTCCCTGTCCTCCGCTTCACACTCAGTGGAGATAAAGGGGTTTTGTGTCGCAAACCTCACAGTCCAGGGAAGGGAGTTCAAAGATTTCCATCTCTACACCCTTCCCCACCTCTGCACGGCCACACTCCTAAGTTTAGACTTCCAGTGTAACCTCCAAAGTCTAACCTTCAAATTCGGTGGCCCTATACCCCCCTCTCTGTCTGCGGCCTCGCGACCCTTAAGGTCAACCCGCCTTCCCTGTTTGCGAACCTCACCCCGGATTGCAAACTTGTCGCCACCAGGAGCAGGCAGTACAGTGCCCAGGATCGGATCTTTATTAGGTCAGAGGTGCAAAGGCTACTGAGGGAAGGAGTCATTGAAGCTAGCAACAGCCCCTAGAGAGCTCAAGTAGTGGTGGTAAAGACTGGGGAGAAGCATAGGATGGTCATCGACTACAGTCAGACCATCAACAGGTTTACGCAGCTGGACGCGTACCCTCTCCCCCGCATATCCGACCTGGTAAACAGGATCGCGCGTTACAAGGTCTTCTCCACGGTGGACTTTAAGTCCGCCTACCACCAGCTCCCCATCCACACTAGTGACCGCAAATACACTGCCTTCGAGGCAGATGGGCGTCTCTATCACTTCTTAAGGGTTCCCTTCGGTGTCACCAACGGGGTCTCAGTCTTCCAGGGCGAGATGGACCGAATGGTTGACCGGTACGGTTTACGGGCCAAATTCCCGTATCTCGATAATGTTACCATCTGCGACCACGACCAGCAGGACCACGACACCAACCTCCGAAAATTCCTCCAGACCGCAAAAATCCTTAATCTTACATACAACAAGGATAAATGCGTGTTTAGCACCGACCGCCTAGCCATCCTCGGCTACGTAGTGCGAAATGGAGTTATAGACCCCGACCCTGAATGCATGCGCCCCTTATGGGGTTCCCCCTCCCTCACTGCTCCAAGGCCCTGAAGCGCTGCCTAGGATTTTTCAGTTACTACGCCCAGTGGGTCCCCAACTATGCGGACAAGGCCCGTCCCCTGATCCAATCCACAGCTTTTCCCCTGTCGATAGAGGCCCGCCAGGCTTTCAGCCGCATCATAGCAGACATTGCAAAAGCCACGATCTGGGCGTGCAGGTCCACAGATCTTTGAAGGTGCCAACACAAATGGACAAGGTAGACAAGAAAGCATACGGAATGCTTGCCTTCATTCCCATATCAACCTCCCCGAACAGGCGCCGGAATGTGGAGACTAGGGGCTTATCACAGTAACTTCATTTGAAGCCTACTTGTGACAATAACCGATTTTCATTTCATTTAATTTCATTTCATTGGATGGGGCATCGAGTATAAAAACTGACAAGTCATGCTACAGTTGTATAGAACCTTGGTAAGGCCGCACTTGGAATATTGCGCACAATTCTGGTCACCACACTACTAGAAGTGTGTGGGGGCTTTGGAGAGGGTGCAAAGGAGGTTTACCAGGATGTTGCCTGATCTGGAGAGTGTTAGCTATGTGGAGAGGCTGAATAGACTCGGACAGTTTTCATTAGAAAGACGGAGCTTGAGGGGTGACCTGATAGAGGTCTACAAGATTATGAGGGACATGGATCGAGTGGATAGCCAGGCACTCTTTCCCAGGGTGGAGGGGTCAGTCACATGGGGGCATAGGGTTATGGTGCTTGGGGCAAAATTTAGAGGTGATGTGCGAGGCAGGTTTTATAGGCAGAGGGTGAGGAGTGCCTGGAACCCGTTGCCAGGGGAGGTTGTGGGAGCAGATACATTAATGGCGTTGAAAAGGTATCTCGACAAACACATGGACAGGATGGGTATAGAGTGATATGGCACAAGGAAGTGCTGAGGGTTTTGGAAAACGTTGGTATCATGACCAGTATAGGCTTGGAGGGCCGAAGGGTCTGTTCCTGTGCTGTATTGTTCTTTGTATGACTTTGTCAGGGGGAGATCGTGTCTGAAAAATTTGATTGAATTTTTGGAGGAAGTGACTAGGTGTTTGGATGTGGGCAGTGCAGTCTACATGGATCTCAGCAAGGCTTTTGACAAGGTCCCACAAGGGATACTGGTCAAGAAGATAAAAGCCCATGGGATCTCGGGCAATTTGGCAAATTGGATCCAAAATTGGCTTAATGGCAGAAGGCAGAGGGTGATGGTTGAAGTTTGTTTTTGTGACTGGAAGACTATGTCCAGTGGTGTACCACAGGGATTGGTTCTGGGGTCCCTTGCAGCTTGCAGTGTATATTACTGATCTAGACGTGAAAGTAGGAGGTGTGATCAGCAGATGATAATGTAGGTATAGAAATGAGGGAGGGGGACTGCGCTATAATTGAACATCTTTGCATTGAGAGGAAAGAGGTGGGAGACATAGATTTAAGGTATTGGGCAGGAGATTTAGAGGTGTACTTACACCTAAAGGGGGGAGAGGAGTAGAGCATTAGTCATTGGAGACTCCATAGTTAGGTGGATAGATAGGAGATTCTGTGGGAACGAGAGAGACTCCATAGTTAGGGGGATAGATAGGAGATTCTGTGGAAATGAAAGAGACTCGCGGTTGGTGTGTTGCCTCCCAGGTGCCAGGGTGTGTGATGTCTCAGATCATGTTTTCGGGATCCTTAAGGGGAGGGGGAGAAGCCCCAAGTCGTGGTCCACATAGATACATAACGACATAAGTAGGAAAAGGGATAGGGATGTAAGGAGGAATTCAGGGAGCTAGGGTGGAAACTTAGATCTAGGACAAACAGAGTTATTATCTCTGGGTTGAAGGTGTACCTGTGCAAGAGACCCGAGCTGTTTAAGTGAAGACAAGCATCCAGCAGAGGGAAGTAGAGCGGAGCTGCTGATTGACTGGTGTGGGGGAAATTTGCATACGTCTGTTGTGGTCACCCTAACTTGAAGGTGAACCTGTGCAAGAGACCCGAGCTGTTCAAGCATCCAGCAGAGTGAAGTAGAGCGGAGCTGCTGATTGGCTGTGTGGGGGAAATTTGCATACGACCGTTGTGGTCACCCTAACTTCAAGGTGTACCTGTGCAAGAGACCCGAGCTGTTCAAGTGAAGACATGCGTACAGAAGAGGGAAATAGAGCAGAGCTGCTGATTGCCTGTTGCGGTGGAAATTTGCATACATCTGTTGTGGTCACCCTAACTTGAAGGTGTATCTGTGCAAGAGACCTGAGCTGTTCAAGCGAAGACAAGCATCCACCAGAGGGAAGTAGAACGGAACTGCTGATTGGCTGTTGTGGGGCAAAATTGCATATGTCCGTTGTGGTCACCCTAACTTGAAGGTGTACCTGTGCAAGAGACCCGAGCTGTTCAAGTGAAATGAAAATCGCTTATTGTCACAAGTAGGCTTCAAATGAAGCTACTGTGAAAAGCCCCTAGTTGCCACATTCCGGCGCCTGTTCAGGGAGGCTGTTACAGGAATTGAACAGTGCTGCTGGCCTGCCTTGGTCTGCTTTCAAAGCCAGCGATTTTGACAAGCATCCAGCAGAGGGAAGTAGAGCAGAGCTGCTGATTGGCTGGTTCGGGGGAAATTTGCATAAGTCCATTGATGTCACCATAACTTGAAGGTGTACCTGTGCAAGAGACCCGAGCTGTTCAAGTGAAGACAAGCATCCAGCAGTGGGAAGTAGAGCGGAGCTGCTGATTGGCTGCTGCGGGGTACATTTGCATAAGTCCGTTGTCGTCATCATAACTTGAAGGTGTACCTGTGCAAGAGACCCGAGCTGTTCAATCGAAGACAAGTATCCACCAGAGGGAAGAAGAGCGGAGCTGCTGATTGGCTGTTTCTGTCGTGCTGGCTTCAGGAGCCAAGGTAAACCGTGGCAAGAGCGTGGCCATGTTCTTTGGGAACTGGGCCGACCGGTCCTTTGTCCCCTTCACTGTCAGGTCAGATTACCTGAAGGTGCTGGGGATATGGTTCGGAGCTGCTGGGGCGTGCACCAAAAATTGGGAGGAGCGCATAGCAAAGGTAAGGCAGAAACTGGGCTGGTGGGAGCAACGTTCCCTCTCCATTGCGGGCAAAACCCTGGTCATCAGGTGTGAGGCACTCTCGGTGCTACTGCACGTGGCGAAGGTCTGGCCCATAACCCGACCATCTTCAAATTCATCTGGAGATACAAGATGGACCGTGTCCGAAGGGACACCATGTACAAACCGCTGGAGAAGGGAGGGCGGAACGTACCCAACGCCTCCCTCATCCTGTTGGCCACCTTTGTGTCCAGCTGTATCAATCTGTGCGTGGACCCCCAGTATGCAAACATCAAGTGTCACTACATACTGAGGTTCTACCTGTTCCCGGTGTTACGAAGGATGGGCCTGGCCTCAATGCCGCGGAACGCTCCATGTAGTTGGACCGTACCGTACCACCTGTCCTTCGTGGAAAAGTTTTTGAAGAAAAACACCTTTGACCACAAGGCAATGAAACAGTGGTCAGCACGTAATGTCCTCGAGGCCCTCAGGGAAAAGGAGACCGTGGAGGACGTTGGATGGTTCCCTGAGCAGACTGCCAGAGTCATCTGGCAGAACGCCTCATCACCAGAACTTACAAACAAGCACCAAGACCTAGCTTGGCTGGTGGTGAGAAGGGTTCTCCCTGTCAGATTCTTCATGCACACCCGAAGGCTCTGCGCCAATGCACGCTGCCCTCGGAGTGGCTGTGGGGGAAATGAGACGGTAACACACCTCCTTGTGGAATGTGTCTTTGCAAAGAAGGTCTGGAGAGAGATGCAGTGGTATTTGTCAAGGTTTATCCCGAACAGATCTGTGACATAGGACTCTGTGCTCTACGGACTGTTTCCAGGGACACACACCGAGACAAATATCAACTGCAGCTGGAAGGTCATCAACTCGGTGAAAGACGCTCTTTGGTCTGCCCGAAGCTTGCTGATCTTCCAGTGCAAATAATTGTCCTCGACCGAGTGTTGCAGATTGGCACATTCCAAAGTCCAGGACTACGTGCTGAGGGACGCACCCAAGCTTGGGGCAGCTGCCGCCAAGGCGCAATGGGGAAAGACCACTGTGTAAGATCTTTCCAGCAAATGTACACCGAGGGGCGGGTAACAGTGTAAAGCCCCTCGGACTGGGCCACCAACACTCCAATGTATAAAACAAACATGACAATGTAAATATTTAAGGAGGAATTGTAATGTAAAGAGTGATATGTGTATAATAATATCAAAATTGAATGGAAGAAAGCCAAGGCAATGTGTAGCTCTGACGGAAATGTACAGTCAAGACAATTCGAAATGCTCTGTAATGCTTATGATAAATTTTATGAATAAAGTATATTTTTTTGAAAAAAAAAAGTTTATGTCGTGCTGAATGTTTGAGGTGAGGGACGCCATCAGTGTCCCTGCTGATTTCATCTGTGGGAAGTGCACCCATCTCCAGCTCCTCAGAAACCGCGTTAGGGAGCTGGAGCTGGATGAACTTTGGATCATTCGGGAGACAGAGGTGGTCATAGATAGAAGCTTCAGGGATGTAGTTACTCTGAAGAATAAAGATAGATGGGTGACGGTGAGAGGGGCTGGGAGGAAGCAGTCAGTACAGGGATCCCCTGTGGTCATTCCCCTTAGTAACAAGTATACCGCTTTGGATACTGTTGGAGGGGACGACTTATCAGGGGTAAGCCATGGGGTACATGTCTCTGGCACAGAGTCTGTCCCTGTTGCTCAGAAGGGAAGGGGGGAGAGGAGTAGAGCATCAGTCATTGGGGACTCCATAGTTAGAGGGATAGATAGGAGATTCTGTGAGAACGAGAGAGACTCACGGCTGGTGTGGTGCCTCCCAGATGCCAGGGTGCGTGATGTCTGGGATCATGTTTTCGCGATCCTTAAGGGGGAGGGGGAGCAGCCCCAAGTCGTGGTCCACATAGGTACCAAAGACATAGGTCGGGAAAAGGGAAAGGGATGTAAGGCAGGAATTCAGAGAGTAGGGTGGAAACTTAGATCTAGGACAAACAGAGTTATTATCTCTGGGTTGTTACCCGTGCCACGTGCTAGCGAGATGAGGAATAGGGAGAGCGAGGAGTTGAACATGTGGCTACAGGGATGGTGCCGGAGGGAAGGTTTCAGATCTCTGGATAATTGGCGCTCATTCTGGGGTCGGTGGGACCTCTACAAATGGGATGGTCTACACCTGGACCAGAGGGGTACCAATACCCTGGGGGGAAATTTGCTAATGCTCTTCGGGAGGGTTTAAACTAGTTAAGCAGGGGCTTGGGAACCTGAATTGTAGCTCCAGTATACAGGAGGTTGAGAGTAGTGAGGTCATGAGTAAGGTTTCAAAGTTGCAGGAGTGTACCGGCAGGCAGGAAGGTGGTTTAAAGTGTGTCTTCTTCAATGCCAGGAGCATCCGGAATAAGGTGGGTGAACTTGCGGCATGGGTTGGTACCTGGGACTTCGATGTTGTGGCCGTTTCGGAGACATGGATAGAGCAGGGACAGGACTTGTTGTTGCAGTGCCGGGGTTTAGATATTTCAGTAAGCTCAGGGAAGGGAGTAAAAGATGGGGAGGGGTGGCATTGTTAGTCAAGGACAGTATTACGGTGGCAGAAAGGACGTTTGATGAGGACTCGTCTACTGAGGTAGTATGGGCTGAGGTTAGAAACAGGAAAGGAGAGGTCACCCTGTTAGGGGTTTTCTATAGGCCTCCGAAAAGATCCAGAGGAAAGGATTGCAAAGATGATTCTGGATAGGAGTGAAAGCAACAGGGTAGTTTTTATGGGGGACTTTAACTTTCCAAATATTGACTGGAACGCTCGAGTACTTTAGATGGATCTGTTTTTGTCCAATGTGTGCAGGAGGGTTTTCTGACACAGTATGTAGATAGGCCAACGATAGGCGAGGCCATATTGGATTTGGCACTGGGTAATGAACCAGGACAGGTGTTAGATTTGGAGGTAGGTGAGCACTTTGGTGATAGTGACCACAATTAGATTACGTTTATTTTAGTGATGGAAAGGGATAGGTATATACCGCAGGGAAGAGTTATATCTGGGGGAAAGGCAATTATGATGCGATGAGGCAAGACTTAGGATGCATCGGATGGAGAGGAAAACTGCAGGGGATGGGCACAATGGAAATGTGGAGCTTGTTCAAGGAACAGCTACTGCGTGTCCTTGATAAGTGTGTACCTGTCAGGCAGGGAGGAAGTGGTCAAGCAAGGGAACCGTGGTTTACTAAAGCAGTCGAAACACTTGTCAAGAGGAAGAAGGAGGCTTATGTAAAGATGAGACATGAAGGTTCAGTTAGGGTGCTCGAGAGTTACAAGTTAGCTAGGAAGGACCTAAAGAGAGAGCTAAGAAGAGCCAGGAGGGGACATGAGAAGTCTTTGGCAGGTAGGATCAAGGAAAACTCTAAGGCTTTCTACAGATATGTCAGGAATAAAAGAGTGACTAGGGTAAGAGTAGGGCCAGTCAAGGACATTAGTGGGAAGTTGTGCGTGGAGTCCGAGGAGATAGGAGAGGTGCTAAATTAATATTTTTCGTCAGTATTCACACAGGAAAAAGACAATGTTGTCGAGGAGAATACTGAGATTCAGGCTACTAGATTAGAAGGACTTGAGGTTCGTAAGGAGGAGGTGTTAGCAATTCTGGAAAGTGTGAAAATAGATAAGTCCCCTGGGCCGGATGGGATTTAGCCTAGGATTCTCTGGGAAGCTAGGGAGGAGATTGCTGAGCCTTTGGATTTGATCTTTAAGTCATCTTTTGTCTACAGGAATAGTGCCAGAAGAGTGGAGGATAGCAAATGTTGTCCCCTAGTTCAAGAAGGAGACTAGAGACAACCCCGGTAACTAGAGACCAGTGAGCCTTACTTCTGTTGTGGGCAAAATCTTGTAAAGGTTTATAAGAGATAGGATGTATAATCATCTGGAAAGGAATAATTTAATTAGAGATAGTCAACATGGTTTTGTGAAGCGTAGGTCGTGCCTCACAAACCTTATTGAGTTCTTTGAGAAGGTGACTAAATAGGCGGATGAGGGTAAAGCAGTTGATATGGTGTATATGGATTTCAGTAAAGCATTTGATAAGGTTCCTCACGGTCGGCTACTGCAGAACATACGGAGGCATGGGATTCAGGGTGATTTAGCAGTTTGGATCAGTCATTGGCTAGCTGGAAGAAGACAAAGGGTGGTGGTAGATGGGAAATGTTCAGACTGGAGTCCAATTACTAGTGGTGTACCTGTTTTGGGGCCACTGCTGTTTGTTATTTTTATAAATGACCTGGAGGAGGGCGTAGAAGGATGGGTGAGTAAATTTGCACATGACACTGAAGTCGGTGGAGTTGTGGACAGTGCGGAACGATGTTACAAGTTACAGAGGGACATACATAAGCTGCAGCGCTGGGCTGAGAGGTGGCAAATGGAGTTTAATGCAGAAAAGTGTGAGGTGATTCACTTTGGAAGGAATAACAGGAAGCCAGAGTACTGGGCTAATGGTAAGATTCTACGCAGTGTGGATGAGCAGAGAGATCTCGGTTTCCTTGTACATAGATCCCTGAAAGTTGCCACCCAGGTTGAGAGGGTTGTTAAGAAGGCGTACGGTGTGTTAGCTTTTATTGGCAGAGGGATTGAGTTTCGGAGCCATGAGGTCATATTGCAGCTGTACAAAACTCTGGTGCGGCCGCATTTGGAGTATTGCGTGCAATTCTGGTCACCGCATTATAGGAAGGATGTGGAAGCATTGGAAAGGGTGCAGAGGAGATTTACCAGAATGTTGCCTGGTATGGAGGGACGATCTTATGAGGGAAGGCTGAGGGATTTGAGGCTGTTTTCATTAGCGAGAAGAAGGTTAAGAGGTGACTTAATTGAGGCATACAAGATGATCAGAGGATTAGATAGGGTGGACAGTGAGAGCCTTTTTCCTCGGATAGTGATGTTTAGCACGAGGGGACATAACTTTAAATTGAGGGGAGGTAGATATAGGACAGATGTCAGGGGTAGGTTCTTTACTCAGAGAGTAGTAAGGGCGTGGAATGCCCTGCCTGCAACAGTAGTGGACTCGCCAACAATAAGGGCATTCAAATGGTAATTGGATAGGCATATGGACGATAAGGGAGTAGTGTAGATGGGCTTTAGGTTGGTTTCACAGGTCGGTGCAACATTGAGGGCCGAAGGGCCTGTACTGCGCTGTAATGTTCTCTGTTCTATGTTCTAAGTGCTGGAAAATGGGATTAGAGTAGATAATTCCTGCTTAATGGCTGGCTCAGGCATGATGGGCTGAATGGCCTATTTTTGTGTTGTAAAACACTGTGACTCAATGTGTTCAAACATCCAGTTTGTGACCTGGGAACCAATGTATCCGGCGCACAGAAGGAACCTCCCCCCCTGCTGTTATTTATAATCTGAAAAGTATGGTGTTTGCTAAAATTCAGGTAGGGGGTACGAAGAACAAGTAGTGTGGGCTTTATTGCTTTAATTATAGCTTCTTTTTTGATTATAGGTATTGATTCTCCCAAAAACAGTGTGCAGCAACATGCAGTGACCTCTCAGATTAGAAGCTGACTTGTGTGGAAATATGGGGCTGAATTTTACAGGGGTGCAAAATGTTAGTTCCAATTAACCAACCGTCTTAACACAAGGCTTCCCTGCAACGATAACCTGTCGCCCAGCCGACAGTCTTAGTGAGCCGAGAATGGGTCCTCCGCCCCTCAGTGGGAGGAAGATGTGCCCTTGTGAGCTGACAGCCAATCCGATTGGCCGATGGCAAGTCTTGTAGATCCAGCAGCACTGGAAATCGATAGTGGGATCCTCTGGGACTGAAATTAGGCCCTGGGAAGATGACCAGTGGATCACATACTTTAGGTAAATCCTGGGATTACAGAGCGGGAAGGGGTTGGGTATCCTAGGAAGGTTGAGGGGGGGAGGAGTTGGTGCGATGGCAGTCGGGAGACAGGTGATGGAGACAAGGCGGGGAGACACCAACTGGGGTGGTGACATCTTGAGGTGCACAGGGCACCCCTCCTAATGATGTACCCTCCACCTCAGATGGTACAAAGGTGGACTCTCCACTCTTACCCGCCTGCCCACGTTAACATGGATGGGAAGCATAATATTCAGGTCAATTGGCTTGTTAACAAGTGCATGAATGATTTTCTTCCAAAATGGTAGAGAGGCTGCTGCTTTCGTTTCCTGCCGACATTCCATATTATAGGGAGTGGTTTGGGGATGGGCTGGAAGGAGGTGCGCTAGTCATATTTTATGAGGCAGCACTGCCAAAAACACACAGCAGAAGGCTGTAAAGTCCAGCCTCTTGTCTCATTTATAAGTGAGGAGTAAGGGTGGGAGGGGTGAGGTGCAGGGCAACACCAGGGAACAACTAACAATGCCAGGACCTGGGGTTCCTGCTGAAAGGCAGAAAAGGCCGAACTACTATAATTGTTTTTCTCTTCAACTTCGCGCCTGCGGCGCAAGGTCACATTGACAGGCCGACCAGCAGTCAGGTGGGAAAACCAGGCCGGCGATGGTTAGAACAGAGCAACGCAAGACAGAGGGGTAGATGAAGGCCAGGTGGAAACTTTCTCAATAAATAAAAGCAAATTACTGCGGATGCTGAAATCTGTAACCAAAGAAAAAATGCTGGAAAATCTCAGCAGCTCTGGCAGCATCTGGAGCGAGAGAAAAGAGCTAACGTTTCAAGTCCAGATGACCCTTTGTCAAAGCTCAAAACTTTCTTTGCGGATTGCAAAAAACGGACGGGAGAGACAACAGGAACACACGGTAGGGTAGAAGTCAACGACAGGTTTATTACGGTATACCCAAAATAATAAAACTACTACTCCTCACTCCGAAGGGCCACCCTCCCTGACCTGTACCCAGGTGTCGCGACTCAAGAAAGTATTCTGACGCATACATGAACATGGCCTCAAGCTAAACAGGTCCAAGTGTTGTTTTGGGACATCCACGCTTAAGTTCCTGGGCGATCAGACTTCGCAACACAGTGTGCGCCCGGACACAGAAAAAATTAAAGCCACCGAGGCAATGAAAGTCCCCGAGGACAAGAAGGCAGTACTGCGCTTCCTGAGTATGGTCAATTTCCTTGGCAAGTTCATCCAAAATTTGGCCAGACATACCACGGCCCTACGCAACCTGGTGAAAAAATCAACCACCTTTGAGTGGAAGGCGGAGCACTGAACATAGTGGCTGGATCTGAAAGCCAAGCTCACCACTGCACTCATCCTTGCATTCTTTGACCTAGACCGAGAGACCAAGATATCCACAGATGCGAGTCAGGATGGCATTGGGTTGCTTCAAAGAAACGACACGTCATCCTGGGTACCAGTAGCATACGCGTCACGGGCAATGACACCCACTGAGACCAGATATACGCAGATTGAGAAGGAGTGTTTAGGTCTTCTCACCGGCATCCTCAAATTTCATGATTATGTCTACGGCTTGCCAACATTTACTGTTGAAATGGATCATAGGCCTCTGGTCCACATCATCCAAAAGGGTCTGAATGACATAACGCCTCGTTTGCAGAGAATTCTGCTCAAACTCTGGAGATATGATTTCAATTTGGTGTACACACCTGGCAAGGTGCTCATCATTGCCGATGCTTTGTCCCGCTCCGTCAACTCACCCAATGAACCACTGGAGATCATCCAGCACATTGAATTACAGTTACAACTGTGTGCAAGCACTCTCCCGGCAACAGATGAGAAGATCGTTCTCATCATTCTCATCCGAGAAGCGACGGCGAAAGACCCCCTGTTGCAGCGAGTCATCCACAGCCTCAGCAATGGCTGGCAGAAAGGCAATGCCCTCAATTCTACAACGTCAAGGATGACCTGACGCTGATCGGCGGCATCCTGTTCAAGCTGGACAGGATAGTCATCCCGCTACGTCTCCAGAGCATGGTGCTGCGGCAGATTCATGAGGGACACCTGGAGGTAGAAAAGTGCAGACGCAGGGCCCGGCAAGCTGTCTACTGGCCCGGCATCAACCAGGACATCACGGACATGGTCTTGAACTGCGAAACCTGTCACAGGTTCCAACCAACGCAGAGTAAGGAGACGCTCCAACCACATGACCTAGAGACCTCTCCGTGGTCCAAGGTTGGCATTGAGCTATTCCACATGAATGGTCGCGACTATATCTTAATCATCGATTACTTTTCGAACTATCCTGAGGTGCTGAACCTGCCAGACCTCACCTCACGGACCGTCATCAAAGCGTGTAAAGAGACATTCTCACGGCATGGCATCCCGAACACCGTCATGAGCGACAATGGCCCGTGCTTCCACAGTCGAGAATGGTCCACGTTTGCCAAGAGCTACAATTTCAGGCATGTCACCTCCAGTCCGCACTATCCGCAGTCCAATGGCAAAGTCGCAAAAGGGGTGCACATCGTTAAGCAGCTCATCCACAAGGCCTCGGACTCCGCTTCCGACATACACCGAGCACTACTTGCGTACCGGGCTACTCCCTTGTCCACTGGCATGTCGCCAGCTCAACTGCTGATGAACAGGGACCTGTGGACGACGCTTCCAGCCATACACCTGCCCAAACTTGATCACCTCCCGGTGCTGCAGAAGATGCAGCAGCTTCGCGACAGACAGAAGCAGGGCTATGACGCACATGCCACCGATCTGGACGTGCTATCCCCGGCAGACACGGTCATGATCAAGATACCGGATGGTGTGTGGTTTGCTCCGGCTGTCGTTGTTCGACAGGCCGCGCCCAGATCCTCTGCCATACGTATGGCTGATGGCTCCATTGTGTGAAGATATCGAAGGGCACTGCCAAATGTTGCTTGTCCACAACCACTTTCCCCTCCATTTCCACAAGTCGCATTGCCATCTCCAGACACCTCGAACCACGAGGCCACCAGTCGTGCCTCCCACTCGCTTGTCAAGACACCGTTATCCCCTCCACCACCTCTCCGGCGGTCAACGACGATCAGACGCAAGCCTCAGAGACTGGACTTATGAGCATTTATTTTGTTTGTTCTGTTCTGTATTCCTCAGTCAGTCACATTAGACAGACACATTCACATGTATATACATCTAAAAAAAATAAAAAAAAATAAAGGGGGAGATGTCATGATATGCAAACATGCAACCAATGAACACTCAGAATAGGACACAACCAATGGGCAGTCAGGACACTCAGAGGTGGCATCACCACAAGGGGGCATGAAATAAACACTATAAAAGGGATGAGGCACTCACACCCTGCCTCTTTCCACAGACAGACATCTAGAGAGTTAGACAGGGTTGATCAGCAGCATCACACCCCAGCACGCGGCTTAGAGCAAGCTGGTACAGTTAGACTGAGTTACTACAGTTATATTAGCAGAGAGTCGAACTCATTTGAGGACTGTGTTACTAGTTCAATAAACACGTTGAACTCATTTCAGAGTCTGGAGCATTCTTTAGTTAATACTGCATCAAGTAGCAGCCTGTGTTATCCAAAACAGCATAACACAACACTACCGTTCCGCCCAAGCTGTTGAATTCCCTTCCCAAAAGGTTATACCTTGCTCCTGCTCTCTCCTCCTTTGACACGATCAAAATCAGGTTTTATTTGGTAACAGTCTTGTGAAGCACCTCGGGACATGTTACTACCTTAAACGCCGAATACAAAGCAAGTGGTTGTCGCTGACATTTATTTACTGTTGCCATAAAAATATTATTCCTGTAAGTATCGTCGTAGAAACAAGAGTGACCTCACTCAACTCTCTGTTTTATTGTATTTGATTTGAGTGGGTGAGGGATAAGCGGGGAAAGTGCGTTGCTCACTTCGATTGACAGGCTGACAATGCAGGGCACTAACTGCCGCCTAACTAACTGTGTTTGACATCGACCCGGCCTTTAGCTTTTGTTGGCCTGACCTTCTGCTAAGCACACAGAAATCTGTTTGATAGAGATTTAACTTGTAAAACTTCCTGTAACAGCAGCTTTCTCTTCATGGCCAACTGATAAGGGTTTAAGAGAGATTGTGGCGTTAGGACGTTCTGATGGATACAGAATTTGCTCAGTCACAGCAGGGTAAACACTAGAGAATATTGACGTGTTTAAAGAGCTTGAGCGCACGGTGAAGGGTGGGGAGCTGCGCTTCTCAAGATTTTCAAATCACCCCGGGCAGGAGCTAGGAGACCGTGGATGGAGCGGAGAGAAGTGTTTACATTCCCTTAATGGTTCAGGAAGCAAGGACATGAGGTCATGTTAATAAACCCTCTCTGCCACTGATTCAAGTACCAATGTTAAGAGCTCCTCTGATGCTGCTGATCATTAGGCAACAAGGCTCAGAGTTGTAAGGAGAAGGAAAAACCATTAAACATGACACACTGTCACCTCTTTGATAGATTGGAGGCCACCTGCCAGGGTCCTTGTTTCTCCATACACTCGGCCAATTGTCTCACAATCCATTCATACCGCATGGTTCAATGGCCTTTGTTGGTAGCTTATTCTTCCACTCTATTATCCTTTGTGGAGAAGTTCCACTTGACTTTCCTTCCAACTTTTTAAATGTCACGGTTGCCCTGAACCTTTCACAGTTTTGAACAATTTCTCTCCATTCCGCGAGAAACCACTTGGAGAAACTACATGAAGGACGGCATGGTAGAACAGTGGTTAGCACTGCTGCCTCACAGAACCAGGAACCCAGGTTCAATTCCGGCCTTGAGTGACTGGCTGTGTGCGGAGTTTGCACTTTCTCCCTGTGTCTGCGTGGCTTTCCTACGGGTGCTCCGGTTTCCTCCCACAAGTCCCGAAAGATGTGCTGTTTTTAAAAATAAGTTTAGAGTACCAATTCATTTTTCCCAATTTTTTTTAGGGGCAGTTTAGCGTGGCCAATCAACCTACCCTGCACATCTATGGGTCGTGGGGGCGAAACCCATGCAAACACAGAGAAAATGTGCAAACTCCACATGGACAGTGACCCAGAGCCGGGATCGAACCTTGGACCTCAGTGGCGTGAGGCCGCAATGCTAACCACTGCGCCACAGTGTTGCCCTGAAAGGCATGGTGTTAGGTGAATTGGGCATTCTAAATTCTCCCTCAGTGTACCTGAACAGGCGCCGGAATGTGGCGACTCGGGGATTTTCACAGCAACTTCATTGCAGTGTTAATGTAAGCCTACTTGTGACAATAAAGATTATTATAAAGGTTAGGTGGATTGGCCATGCTAAACAAAATTGCCCCATTAATGTCAAATGATGTGGAAATTTGGAGGAGTTGTGGGGTTATGGGGATAGGGCGGGGGAGTGGGCCTACGTAGGGTGCTCTTTCGAAGGGCCAGTGCCAAATCTATGTGCCAAATAGCCTCCTTCTGTACTTTAGAGCTTCTGTGGACATTGGCATGAAATTCATTCAATCACAGGGCTCCCTTTGAGTTGGAACGAGAGAGATGGCTGTTTCCCATGTGGTGGCAGGTAACTGGAGTGGAGCCGACAGGACTGTTCATTACCCGCACCCAAAGCCATTGAAGGAAATTACAGCATAACATTAGGGCTGATGCGATGCACAAATGCTGAAATTAGCCAATGAATATGCAGAGAAAGCCTTACTTATTCACTGCTGCAGAAATAAACTTTAGGAAATAAATGGGGCCTTTATAAAATTCATTCAAGGGTGTGGTCTTCTCTGGCTAGGCCAGCATTTATTCCCCAACCCTAACTGCCCTTATGAAGGTGGTGTTGAGCTGTTTCTTGAATCGCTGCAGTCCATGTGGTGTAGGTACACCCACAGTGCTGTTAGTGAGGGAGCGCCAGGATTATGACTGCGACGATGAAGGAACGGCGATATATAGGGCAATGGTGAGGTCATACCTGGAGTATTGTGCGCAGTTTTGATGTCCTTATCTGAGGAAGGATGTTCTTGCTATGGAGGGAGTGCAGCGAAGATTTACCAGGCTGATTCCTGGGATGGCAAGACTGTCATATGAGGAGGGACTAAATCAGTTAGGATTATATTCATTGGAGTTTAGAAGAGTGAGAGGGGATCGCATAGAAACTTAGAATTATAATAATCATTATTGTCACAAGTAGGCATACATTAACACTACAATGAAGTTACTGGGAAAAGCGCCGAGTCACCACATTCCGCCGCCTGTTCGGGTACACAGAGGGAGAATTCAGAATGTTCAAATGACCTAACAGCACATCTTTCGGGAGTTGTGGGAGGAAACCGGAGCACCCGGAGGAAACCCACGCAGACACGGGGAGAACATGCATACTCCGCACAGACAGTGACCCAAGCATGGGTCGAACCTGGGACCTTGGCGCTGTGAAACCATAGTGCTAACCACTATGCTACCGTGCTGCCCATAAAACTCTAACAGGGTTAGACAGGGTAGATTCAGAAAGAATGTTCCCGATGGTGGGGGAGTCCAGAACTAGGGGGTCACAGTTTGAGGATAATGGTAAACCTTTTAGGACTGAGGGAGGAGACATTTCTTCACACAGGGAGTGGTGAATCAGTGGAATTCGCTGCCACAGAACGTTGTTGAGGCCAAAACGTTGTGTCATTTCAAGAAGGAATTAGATATAGCTCTTGGGGTTAAAGGGATCAAGGAGTATGGGAGGCGGGATCAGGGTATTGAACTTGATGATCAGCCATGATCATAATGAATGGCAGAGTAGGCTCGAAGGGCCGAATGGCCTCTTCCTGTTTTTCTTTTCTATGTTTCTATATATTTCCAAATCAGCTTGGTGAGTGGGGTTAAGTAAAAGGTCACTCAAGAAAACAATGCTGATCTGTTTTTGACTTCCTGGTGTTTATGTGAAGTTGGAGAAAGCACTGTGGTGAGTTGCTGGAGGAGTCTGAAGATTTATGCTGTCTGCAGGAAGACAGACAATCCCTTGTATAGGCATGAGGCATAGAATCATAGAATAGAACATCTACAGTGCAGAAGGAGGTCATTCAGCTCATCAAGTCTGCCCTGATCATCTGAGAGAACACCCCACCCAGGTTCACACTCCCATCCACCCCACCCACGAAACCTAACCTGCACTGAGGGGCAATTTATCATGGCCAATCCACCTAACCCGCGCATCTTTGGACTGTGGGAGCAAACCAGAGCGTCCGGAGGAAACCCACACAGATATTGAGAGAACGTACCATCTCCACACAGTCACCCGAAGCCGGAATTGAAGCCAGGCTTCCTGGCGCTGTGAGGCAGCAGGTGCCACGATGCCACCGTGCCGCAGGTATGGCAGTGCCGCCTGCTCTGGATCAGGAACAGAACATAAGGACTTAAAATTAGGAGCAGATCTACCCCATATGGCCCATCGCATCTACTCCACCATTCAATATGGTCATGGCTGTTCATCGATCTCAGCTCCACTACCAGCCAGTTCCCCTTGATTCACTAAGAGACCAAAATTCTGTTTCAACCTTCAATACATTCAACTATAAAGAATCCATAACCTTTTGGAGTAGAGAATTCGAAAGGTTCGCAGCCCTTTGAGTGAAAAAATGTCTCTTTATCTCAGTCCTAAACCTTTGGCTCCTTGTCTTGAGAGTGTGTCCCTGGGCGGGATTCTCCCCTACCCGGCGGGGGGTCGGAGAATCCCGCCCCCTGTGTTCCAGATTCCCTAGCTAGGGGGAAACAACCTCCAAGTGTCTACCTTATCAAGCCCCTTCGGAATCTTATAGGTTTCAATGTGATCACCTCTCATTCTTCTCAACTCCAGAGAACATAGACTCAATTTACTCGGCCTCCCTTCATGGGACAACCCCCTCATCCCAGGGGCCATCTAATGAACCTTCTCCGTATTGTCCCCAAGGCAAGTATATCCTTCCTTAAACATGGAGTCCAAAATGGCACATGGTATTCTGAATGCGCCCACACTAAAGCCCTGTACAATTGCAGCAAAACTTTTTTTAGTTTTGCACTCCAATCCCCTTGTAATAAAAAGAAAAAACATTTTAAAAATTATTCTTCATAACTACTGGGCAGCTCAACATTCTGCCCATACCCAACAGAGATGGCATATTATTGGCAGGGTCGTGCTCTTGGAGCCGCACAACATTGACCCCAGACTCCATGAAGCCTCATGGCAACATGTCAAATCTAGGCAAAGGTTCCTCCTGCTGATTACCATCCACTGCACTTCTTTGTATTGAAGACCACTTGAAACTCATAGGGTGGGAAGGATACAGAATGCACTCTGGGTGGGGGACTTCAATGTCTGTCATCAGTACGATGTGGAGATGCCGGCGTTGGACTGGGGTGTGCACAGTAAGAAGTCTTCCAACGCCAAGTTAAAGTCCAACAGGTTTGTTTTCGAATCACTAGCTTTCAGAGCACAGCTCCTTCCTCAGGTGAATGAAGAGGTGGGTTCCAGAAACATATATACAGACAAAGTCAATGATGCAGGACAATACAAACCTGTTGGACTTTAACCTGCTGTTGTGAGACTTCTTACCGTATCACCACAACTTGCCAGCACCACTGCTGACAGAGCTGCGTCTTAGCTGCTGGGCCTGCAGCAGGTGTTGAGGGAATCAACAGGTGAAAAAGGCCTTTTCCTCACAAATCTAACTGCCCTTGACAGTATTGATAGGAGTGACCTCCACACAATCCTTGTGAAGACCAAGTCCCATTCCCATTGAGCATACACTACTACATCACCGTGCAAAATGGGAAAGATTCAGAACAGAACTCGCAGCTTAAAGCTGGCCATCCATGAGTCGCTATGAGCCGTCAGCAGCAGAATTGTATACAACTACAATCTGGAGATTCCTGCCGAGCATATTCCCCACCTACCATTACCATTAAGCCAGGAGATCAATCCTGGTTCAATGAAGAGTGTAGGAGGGCATGCTAGGAGCACTGCCATTGCTGAATTCTCCAACAGCAACATCCTGGAGGTTACTATTAACCCGAAACTGAACTGGACCAGCCATACAAATACTATGGCTACAAGAGCAGGCTAGAGAATTATATGGGGAGTATGAAATGAAATGAAAATCGCTTATTGTCACAAGTAGGCTTCAAATGAAGTTACTGTGGAAAGCCCCCAGTCGCCACATTCCGGCGCCTGTTCGGGGAGGCTGGCACGGGAATTGAAACGTGATGCTGGCCTGCCTTGGTCTGCTTTCAAAGACAGCGATTTAGCCCTGTGCTAAACCAGCCCCTATGTGGAGGTCTTGTGGCACTGTAGTAGCATCCCTATCTCTGGGCTAGGTGATCTGGGTTCAGGTCCAATGCCAAAACCTTTTGGTCATGGAAGGAGCGTTCATACCATCATTCAATGGGCTGATAATCAGCTCAGGAATATTTCCACCACTTTACCCACTATTTCCCAAAGGAAACAAATGTGTGAAGATACGCAAATAAAAAATGGGAACTATCTCACCTCCTGACTTGTCATCCACCATCTACAAGGCGCAAGTCAGAAGCATGATGGAACGCTCTCTATTTTCCTGGATAAGTGCAGCTGCAACAACACTCAAGAAGCTGTACACCATCCAGGATAAAGCAACCCATCCACTATCCACCACTATGGGCGGTAGCACTGTGGCTTCACAGCGCCAGGGTCCTGAGTTCAATTCCCGCTTGGGTCATTGTCTGTGTGGAGTCTGCACGTTCTCCCCGTGTCTGCGTGGGTTTCCTCCGGGTGTGTTGAATCCCAAATTTCTTTATCCGTCAGTCTGGCCTCAATAAAAGTCGAGATGGATTTGCACGTATAACATTAGTTATTTTATTCAGCTTGCAAGCTAAACTTAGTCCACAGTGATACAGATAACATGTTGCTCTCTGCAGCTCCGGGACTAAGTGAATGTCCCAGACAAAGAGATCAGTACTGATACATTCAAATGGCATCAAGTTTCACATACTCGACACCCACAGGTCATCCTATGTCCCTCCTGACCTGTTTGATCTATTCTGATTGGCTCACTTCCAATCCCTTTCTCCGGCCCCTATCAATTCAGTGTCACTCTCATAGACACACCTCTTCCTGCTTTTTTCCATGCGGTCTAAAATCCTTTGTCTCTACTTGCCAGAATCAAAGTGGCTTATTTCTACATTACATTAACTAATATCTCTAAAGTAACTATTTTATATCACATTTGTCAGGTGCACCGGTTTCCTCCCACTAGTCCCGAAAGACATGCTGTTAGGTGAATTGGACATTCTGAATTCCACCTCAGTGTACCCGAACAGGCGCCAGAGTGTGGCGACTCGGGGATTTTCACAGTAACTTCATTGCAGTGTGTGGCGACTCGGGGATTTTCACAGTAACTTCATTGCAGTGTTGATGTAAGCCTACTTGTGACACTAATAAAGTTATTATTATTATTATACATTCACTCCCTCCACCGCCGACACAGAGTAGATGCAGTACGTACCACCGACAAGACGGACTGTACCAACTCACCAAGGCTCCTTCAACAGCAGCTTCCAAACCCACAATCTCTACCACCTAGACGGACAAGGGTAGCTGATACCTGGGAACACCGCCACCTGCAGGTTCCCCTCCAAGTCATTCGCCATCCTGACTTGGAAATATATCACCGCTTCTTCACTGTTGCTGGGTCACAACCCTGGATCTCCCTCCCTAACAGCACTGCGGGTGTACCTACACCACACGGTCTGCAGCAATTTAAGCAGATGACTTACTACCACGTTCTCAAGGGCAATTATGGATGGACAACAAATCCTAACCTAGTCAACAATGTACTGAGAAAGAATAAAAACAAAGCATCTGAGGCTTTAAAAAAAGTACAACCACAATGAATAGTGCCACATTTCTCCACATTGTACTCCATCTGCCACCTTCTTGCCCACTCGTTTAACCTGTCACTGGTCGGGAAGCAGCGATGATGCATACATCCCATGAACGCATTTTCAAAAAACAGATGGAATTTCAGCAACAATTCTCCGCCAGTACAATAAATGAACTTTGTGTGATTTTTATTCCATTGCTCAGCTAATGACAGGGTGTGGAAAGTCAACCTTGTTATTGTAAGAAGCTGCAGTGATCACTGTATTCTTTTATCATTTCAATATTTGGCTTCTCGTACTGCTTAGACGTAAATGCTGACAGGCTGAAATTATTTGGGCCCTGCGTAAAGCTCTGCCGATGTGAACTGGATTGGAAAATCGTGTTTCATATTGTCAAACCTTTGGAGGGAGTCAGATAGGATTAAACCGTGCGCATGTTGGGATTGAAGGTATCAATAATTATCATGAGGATCCATACTTATTAGAACTTGTCAGTCGTGGCTCAGTTGGCAGCACTCTCGTCTTATAGTCAGAAGGTTGTTTGTTCTTGAGTGTACAATCTAGGTTGACACTCCGAGTGTAGTACTGAAGGAGATCTGCAGTCTTAAGGCCTTAACTGAGGTTTTGTAAGGCTCCTTAGATGGAGCTGAACGATCCCCTGGCACTGTTTTGAAGAGAGGCTGGAGCATGCTCCATGATGTCCTGATAGCTAGCCCTCAACCAACATCGCTGAAACAGATAATTTGAATTTGGATTTGGATTTTGTTTATTGTCATGTGTACCGAGGTACAGTGAAAAGCATTTTTCTGCGAGCAGCTCAACAGATTATTAAGTACATGAAAAGAAAATACATAATAGGGCAACACAAGGTACACAATGTAACTTCATAAACACCGACATCGGATGAAGCATACAGGGGTGTAGTGTTTTTTACATAGAATTTACAGTGCAGAAGGAGGCCATTCGGCCCATCGAGTCTGCACCGGCTCTTGGAAAGAGCACCCTACCCAAGGTCAACACCGCCACCCTATCCCCATAACCCAGTAACCCCACCCAACACTAAGGGCAATTTTGGACACTAAGGGCAATTTATCATGGCCAATCCACCTAACCCGCACATCTTTGGACTGTGGGAGGAAACCGGAGCACCCGGAGGAAACCCACGCACACACGGGGAGGATGTGCAGACTCCGCACAGACAGTGACCCAAGCTGGAATCGAACCTGGGACCCTGGAGCTGTGAAGCAATTGTGCTATCCACAAGGCTACCGTGCTGCCCCGGTCAGTCCATGAGAGGGTCATTTAGGAGTCTGGTAACAGCGGGGAAGAAGCTGTTTATGAGTCTGATTGTACGTGTTCTCATACTTTTATATCTCCTGCCCGATGGAAGAAGTTGGAAGAGTGAGTAAGCCAGGTTGGAGGGGTCTTTTATTATGCTGCCCGCTTTCCCCAGGCAGCGGGAGGTGTAAATTGAATCAATGGATGGTTTATGTGGTCATGATTGCATTGTCTGTGGGAGCTTGCTGTGCACAAATTGGCTGATCTGCTTCCTACATTACGATGGTGACTGCACTTCATGAAATAGGTGTCAAGTTGCGGATCAGTGGCAAGCACACTTGTCTCTGACTTAGAAGGTTGTGGGTTCAAGTCCCACCCCAGGACTTTAGTACAAAGATAAGGATTAACTCTTCAACAGGAGAGCACTGCAATGTTGGAGTGTCATTATTTGAATGAGACCTGTCTGCCCTCTCAGTTGATACAAATAAATCACGGCACTAGTTGAAAGAAGCAGCTCAAAGAGTGTTTCGTGACTGAAAAGTGGTTTGAGATGTCCTGAGGTGGTTGAAGGCCCAAGCCTCTCTAAGACTTTCCTAGCCATGATTCTGCTGTCACCAGCAGGACTGGGTGCACTATCGGCGCCCTGGGGTTAAAATAGCAAACTTTGTTATGCGTATCCAAGGCAAATGGTGAAGCATAAAACTCAGCAAAGATCTTCTTCTTGATAAGAACATAAGAACTAGGAGCAGGAGTAGGACATCTGGCCCCTCGAGCCTGCTCTGCCATTCAATGAGATCATGGCTGTTCTTTTGTGGACTCAGCTCCACTTTCCCGCCCAAACACCATAAACCTTTATTCCTTTATTCTTCAAAAAACTATCAATCTTTATCTTGAAAACATTTAATGAAGGAGCCTCAACTGCTTCACTGGGCAGGGAATTCCATAGATTCACAACCCTTTGGGTGAAGAAGTTCCTCCTAAACTCAGTCCTAAATCTACTTCCCCTTGTTTTGAGGCTATTCCCCCTAGTTCTGCTTTCACCCGCCAGTGGTAACAACCTGCCCGCATTTATCCTATCTATTCCCTTCATGATTTTATATCTTTCTATAAAATCCCCCCGCATCCTTCTAAATTCCAAGGAGTACAGTCTCAGTCTACTCAACCCCTCCTCGTAATCCAACCCCCTCAACTCTGGGATTAATTTAGTGAATCTCCTCTGCACACCCTCCAGCGCCAGTACGTCCTTTCTCAGGTAAGGAGACCAAAACTGAACACAATACTCCAGGTGTGGCCTCACTAACACCTTAGACAGTTGCAGCATAACCTCCCTAGTCTTAAACTCCATCCCTCCAGCAATGAAGGACAAAACTCCATTCACCTTCTTAATCACCTGTTGCACCTATAAACCATTTTTTTTGTGACTCATGCACTAGGACACCCAGGTCCCTCTGCACAGCAGCATGTTTTAATATTTTATCATTTAAATAATAATCCCGTTTGCTGTTATTCCTACCAAAATGGATAATCTCACATTTGTCAACATTGTTTTCCATCTGCCAGACCCTAGCCCATTCATTAAACTATCCAAATCCCTCTGCAGACTTCCAGTATCCTCTGCACTTTTTGCTTTACCACTCATCTTACTGTCGTCTGCAAACTTGGACACATTGCACTTGGTCCCCAACTCCAAATCATCTATGTAAATTGTGAACAATTGTGGGTCCAACACTGATCCCTGAGGGACACCACTAGCTACTGATTGCCAATCAGAGAAACACCCATTAATCCCCACACTTTGCTGTCTATTAATTAACCAATCCTCTATCCATGCTACTACTTTATCCTTAATGCCATGCATCATTATCCTATGCAGCAACATTTTGTGTGGCACCTTGTCAAAAGCTTTCTGGAAATCCAAATATACCATATCGATTGGCTCCCCATTATCTACAGCACTGGTAATGTCCTCAAAACATTCCACTAAATTAGTTAGGTACGGCATGCCCTTTATGAACCCATGCTGCGTCTGCCCAATGGGACAATTTCCATCCAGAGCCTCGCTATTTCTTCCTTGATGATATATTCCAGCATCTTCCCGACTACTGAAGTTGAGCTAACTGGCCTATAATTACCCTTTTCTGCCTACCTCCTTTTCTAAACAGAGGTGTCACATTTGCTCATTTCCAATCCACCGGGACCACCCCAGAGTCTAGTGAATTTTGGTAAATTATCACAAGTGCATTTGTAATTTCCCTAGCCATCTCTTTTAGTACCCTGAGATGCATTCCATCAGGGCCAGGATACTTTTCTACCTTTAGCTCCATTAGCTTGCCCATCACTACTCCTTAGTGATAACAATCGTCTCAAAGTCCTCACCTGTCATAGCCTCATTTCCATCAGTCACTGGCATGCTATTTGTGTCTTGCACTGTGAAGACTGACGCAAAAAACCTGTCAGTTCCTCAGCCATTTTCTCATCTCCCATTATTAAATCTCCCTAATCATCCTCTAAAGCACCAATATTTACCTTAGCCACTCTTTTTTGTTTTCTATATTTGTAAAAACATTAATGATCTGTTTTTATATTCTGAGCAAGTTTACTCTCATAATCTATCTTACACTTCTTTATAGCTTTTTTAGTAGCTTTCTGTTGCCCCCTAAGGATTTCCCAATCCTCGAGTCTCCCACTAATCTTTGCCACTTTGTATGCTTTTTCCTTCAATTTGATACTCTCCTTTATTTCCTTAGATATCCACGGTCGATTTTCTCTCTTTCTACCGTCCTTCCGTTTTGTTGGTATAAACCTTTGCTGAGCACTGTGAAAAATCGCTTGGAAGGTTCTCCACTGTTCCTCAACTGTTTCACCATAAAGTCTTTGCTCCCAGTCTACCTTAGCCAGCTCGTCTCTCGTCCCATTGTAATCTCCTTTGTTTAAGCACAAAATAATATTTTTTTTAAAAAAAATTATTATTCTCCTCCTTTTTCACATTTTCTCCCAAATTTACACCCACCAACAAGAAACAATAATCAGTAACAAATATGTCAATCCCCATATCAATAACAACGATCCCATCCTCCCACCAAACCCCAAACATTAGCCCACAAACAAATGACAAAAAGGAATTAAGGATCACCATAGTCACCATTAACGCACACAGACCCCCTCCCCCCAACCTTCCCACCCACACGCCCCAACTAATGTTCGATGTTATCCAGTTCTTGAAAGTGCATAATGAATAATGCCCTTGAATTGTAGAACCCCTCCATCCTTCCCCTCAGTTCAAACTTAACCTTCGCAAGAGTCAAGAATTCCAACAGGACCCCCGCCACGCCAGGACACAGGGTGGAGAGGTTGCTCTCCAACCTATCAGGATCCGCCTTTGGGCGATCAACGAAGTGAAGGCTACAACATCTGCCTCCGCACCCGTTTCCAACCCTGGCTGGTTCGACACCCCGAATATGGCCTCCCGGGGGCCCGGGTCCAGTTTCACGAGCACCACTTTCGAAATTACCCTAAAAACCTCCTTCCAGCAATCCTCTAGCTTTGGACAGGACCAAAACATATAAATGATTTGGAGGAAAATGTAACTGGTCTGATTAGTAAGTTTGCAGACGACACAAAGGTTGGTGGAATTGCGGAAAGCGATGAGGACTGTCAGAGGATACAGCAGGATTTAGATTGTTTGGAGACTTGGGCGGAGAGATGGCAAATGGAGTTTAATCCAGACAAATGTGAGGTAATGCATTTTGGAAGGTCTAATGCAGGTAGGGAATATACAGTGAATGGTAGAACCCTCAAGAGTATTGAAAGTCAGAGAGATCTAGGAGTACAGGTGCACAGGTCACTGAAAGGGGCAATACAGGTGGAGAAGGTAGTCAAGAAGGCATACGGCATGCTTGCCTTCATTGGCCGGGGCATTGAGTATAAGAATTGGCAAGTCATGTAGCAGTTGTATAGAACCTTAGTTAGGCGACACTTGGAGTATAGTGTTCAATTCTGGTTGCCGCACTGAAGGATGTGGAGGCTTTAGAGAGGGTGCAGAAGAGATTTATCAGAATGTTGCCTGGTATGGAGGGCATAAGCTATGAGGAGCGGTTGAATAAACTCGGTTTGTTCTCACTGGAACAACGGAGGTTGAGGGGCGACCTGATAGAGGTCTACAAAATTATGAGGGGCAGAGACAGAGTGGATAGTCAGAGGCTTTACCCCAGGGTAGAGGGGTCAATTACTAGGGGACATAGGTTTAAGGTGCGAGGGGCAAGGTTTAGAGTAGATGTACGAGGCACGTTTTTTACACAGAGGGTAGTGGGTGCCTGGAACTCGCTACTGGAGGAGGTGGTGGAAGCAGGGACGATAGTGACATTTAAGGGGCATTTTGACAAATACATGAATAGGATGGGAATGGAGGGATACAGACCCAGGAAGTGTAGGAGATTGTAGTTTAGTCGGGCAGCATGGTCGGCACAGGCTTGGAGGGCCGAAGGGCCTGTTCCTGTGTTGTACTTTTCTTTGTTCTTTGTTCTTTGTACCCCCTTCTCCAGTCCCCCTGTCATCAGCACTTCCTCCAGCAATGTGGAGACCGGCTCCACCAAGAAGCTCTGTATTTCCTTTCTGGCAAAATCTCGAACCTGCATGTATCTAAACATTTCCCCCTGCTCCAGCCCATACTTCGCTTCCAGCTCCTTCAGTCCTGCAAACACACCCCTAAGAAACAAATCTTTTAGTGTCTTAATCCCTTCTCCTCCTAGTTCCCAATGAAGCTATTATTACCGGACTCCATGAGTATTTCCCTGGGGTCATCGGGAGTGGCGCTGTTGCCAGTGCTTTCAATCCCGACCCCCTGCACAAACTCTCCGCCGCCCAGTAGTAATACATCAGGTTCGGAAGACCTGCCTGCCTTCCCCTCCGTAGCAGCACCTTTCTAAGTCTGGCCACATTCCCTCCCATATGAACAAAATAATCCTTCCCTCAAACTCTCTGAAAAAAGCCTTTGGCAGGGAAATCGGCAGGCATTGAAAAATAAACAGAACTCGCGGCAACACGTTCATTTTAACCACCTGTAACGCAGAAAATAATAGTGTTTGATTTTACCTTCTCACCCTCCTTCTGTATTTAAAATTCCACCATATTGTGATTGCTCCTTCCGAGAGGATCCCTAACTATGAGATCATTAATCAATCCTGTCTCATTACACAGGACCAGATCTAGGATCGCTTGTTCCCTCGTATGTTCCATTATATAATGTTCCAGGAAACTATCGCAGATACATTCTATAAACTCCTCCTCAAGGCTGCCTGGTAGGTTCATTCACAGAATACAGCAATAAATACCTCTGCCTCACACCTGGCCAACATCCCAATGACCCAATCATCTCTCTTTAGAGGCTTTTGAGTACGCCAAAGAAACTAATGAACTAAAGAACCGCCTCTTAAAGGGACACTCTCGCCAAAACCAAAGCTTTAAAGTAAACTCATCAAATTTAACTTAAAATGTCATTTTAGGGGGCGATGATGCTCTCCAACCCTTGTGGCACTCACTGATAGCAAAAGGCTCAAACGTATCAGGAGATACTGCATGCTTTCTTTTCAGGGCCACTCAGGCACAAACATATCTGCTAACAGCCTCTTTTGTAAACCAAATGAAAAATATATTAACTAACTGAAAGCCCCTTAAAGGTGTCATGCAATTAAAAAAAACATTTTCAAAGGAAACTTATTAAATTTAAATACGGTTTTCACAGCCGATAATGTACTCCAACCCCTGTGGCATCTAGGAAGATGAAATGAAATGAAAATCACTTATTGTCACAAGTAGGCTTCAAATGAAGTTACTGTGAAAAGCCCCTAGTCACCACATTCCGGCGCCTGTTCGGGGAGGTTGGTACGGGAATTGAACCGTGCTGCTGGCCTGCCTTGATCTGCTTTCAAAGCCAGCCATTTAGCCCTGTTCTAAACCAGCCTGCAAGCATACTGGTAGACACTGTGTGCTCCCACTTCAGGGTTACCGGGGCACAAACATAGCCGTGGACAATCCCTTTTTATATTCTTTACTAAAATGAAAAGAGATGATCAATAAAAGAAACTAATATAAGTTGGTGACAGCCCTTGGTGGGCACTGTAACAGAAACCCAATATAGGAAAGGAAATTTAGTCAATCAATTTAAAATGTCAGTCCCGAGGCTGCCAATGCACTCCAGTCCCCGCGGTGCCCACCAGTCCGGGAAGGCCTGAAGCCTGCCGGTGGACACCGCATGCTCTCGCGTCAAAGGGGCCCGGCCTGAATGCAGCCTTGGACAATCTCTTTTTATATGTGCTCAAGATACCTAATCAATCAATACCCTCCACCTGTTTAACTTTAGCCGTCACAATACAATTAACATATAAGTAACATACATGTTAGGATGGCATCGTCAGAGGGTGATTTTGGTTTTTAAGTTCGGTCTCCATTTGATTGCAGTGGCCAACCGTCTCAAAGGAAATTTTTAAAAAAACCTTGGCTTTGCATGGACAATTGAGAAAAACGCAGTAAGTTACAAGTCCCAATTTTACCTCCCTACATAATCAATAATCTTTATTACTGTCACAAATAGGCTTACATTAACACTGCAATGAAGTTACCATGAAAATCTCCTCATCGCCAAACGCCAGCGCCTCTTCGGGTACACTGAGGGAGAATTCAGAATGCCCAATTGACCTAACAGCATGTCTTTCGGGACTTGTGGGAGGAAACCGGAGCACCTGGAGGAAACTCACGCAGACACGGGGAGAACATGCAGACTCTGCGCAGACAGTAACCCAAGCCGGGAATCAAACGTGTGAAGCAACAGTGCTAACCACTGTGCTACCGTGTCACCCTTGCAACATGCAACATGCCCAGGGTTATTAGTGGGGCTGATTTCGTTCCCTCCAAAATAAGTTTTGTTATTTAAATATAAAGAACATGATAAAAATGAAGGTATTATATAAAAATAAGGAAAGACCATAGGACTTTCATTTATTCCCAGCCTATAGCCTTGCTTTCACCTGAAGACTAGTTAGGCTTGACATCCTGTGATAGATTGACTAGTTATAGTCTGAAGGTACAGTTATGGGAATTCCACAATGTAATAGCTTAGACAACTAGCCTGTCAAATCCAGTACATTCTATCTTCGGGAGCTCATTGAGGTGTGATCGAAGTGAAAAATGTCCATTATTGTCTTTAAAATGAGCCCCTGATGGTCAATGCCTGTTTTACGTTAATGCTTGAGACAAAATTCGAACCCATTATTGGGGCAAATAATGTGAACTTTACTTTGCATCGAAACAGGTGATATCCAATTTGAGTGTGATTGATACTGGAAACTGGTGAATATTCCCACCAGAGCTAACAATCCTACATTCATAGGAGGACACAAAATGCTTTAAAATAGACCCCCCCCCCCCCCCCCGCCCCCCCCAGGGTGACCCAGTCAGGATTCATCCATTACCCGATGAAACTGGTTAATGCTATCGGGTTCTGATGGCGACATCTGTTGAAGAAAGATTGAACAGTTACCTATCGAATAAAGATGGCAATGCCAGTTGTCCCAGTTAGACAAGGCATGATTCCAATGAAAATGAAATGAAAATCGCTTATTGTCACAAGTAGGCTTCAAATGAAGTTACTGTGTAAAGCCCATAGTCGCCACATTCCGCCGCCGGTTAGGGGAGGCTGGTACAGGAATTGAACCGTGCTGCTGGCCTGCCTTGGTCTGCTTTCAAAGCCAGCTATTTAGCTGTGTGTTAAATCAGCCCCTGGACTTCTAGTGCTGCTCTACAAACAAGAGGTAACATAATGTCAGTTAAGGTATCTGTAAAAGTAATATCAGATTGACCCTCTTCTGGACTGACCTGATTAACACTACACCCCTGTATACCTCACCTGATGCCGGTGTCTATGTAGTTACATTGTGTACCTTGTGTTGCCCTATTATGTATTTCTTTTATTTTATTTTCATGTACTTAATCATCACGGGCAGCACGGTAGCATTGTGGATAGCACAATTGCTTCACAGCTCCAGGGTCCCAGGTTCGATTCTGGCTTGGGTCACTGTCTGTGCGGAGTCTGCACATCCTCCTCGTGTGTGCGTGGGTTTCCTCCGGGTGCTCCGGTTTCCTCCCACAGTCCAAAGATGTGCAGGTTAGGTGGATTGGCCATGATAAAATTGCCCTTAGTGTCCAAAATTGCCCTTAGTGTTGCGTGGAGTTGCTGGGTTATGGGAATAGGGTGGAGGTGTTGACCTTGGGTAGGGTGCTCTTTCCAAGAGCCGGTGCAGACTCGATGGGCCAAATGGCCTCCTTCTGCACTGCAAATTCTAAATTCTATGATCTATGATGATCTGTTGAACTGCTCGCAGGAAAATACTTTTCACTGTACCTCGGTACACGTGACAATAAACAAATCCAATCCAATAAAATATGTCCTCTGGCATTTCAAAGGCCACGATTGTTGTTTCAGGTTAATATGTGTGTATTTGTAATGCTCCACATTCAGGACATCACTGCAGTTACTTCTTGCGGTAGTGTCCTTGGACCCAACCATTTTTAATTGCTTCATCAATGAACTTTCCTCCTTTAAAAAGTCAGAAGTAAGGATTGATGTTGGAGCAAAGTTCTGTGCCATTCTCCTCAGATTGAAATGGTCCCACATGCAGAAAGATCGGGCCAATAGTCAGTCTTGCGCTGATAAGTGGTAAGTACCATTCATGCCACACAGGTGCCAGGCTGTGGCCATCTTCAAAAGGAGAGGACCTAATCATTTCCCCGTTGCATTGAATGTCATTGCCATCACTAAAACCCCCACAATCACATCTTGGGGGTTACCATTGATAAGAACTGGACTAGTCATATTAATACTGCGGCTACCAGGGCAGGTCAAAAGTTAGGAGTTCTACAGCAAGTAACACACTTCCTGACACCCCCGACCCTCTCCCTCACCAAAGCCTGTCCACCATCTATCTACAAGGCACAAGTCAGGAGTGTAATGGAATACTCTCCACTTGCCTGGATGAGTGTAGCTCCAATAGCACTCAAGAAGCTTGACACCATCCAGGACAAAGCAGTCCGCTTGATTGCTCCCCCTTCCACAAACATTCACTCCCTCCACCACCGACAAACAATGGCAGCCGTGTGCACCATCTACAAGATGCAATGCAGTAACTTACCAAGGTTCCTTAGACAGCACCTTCCAAGCCCACGACTGCTACCATCTAGAAGGGCACGAGCAGCAGATACCTGGGAACCCCACCACCTGGAGGTTCCCCTCCAAGTCACTCACCATCCTGACTTGGAAATATATCGCCTTTCCTTCACTGTCGCTGGGAAAAATCCTGGAACTCCCTCCCTAACAGCACTGTGGGTGTACCTACATCTCAGGTACTGCAGCGGTTCAGGAAAGCAACTCAACACCACCTTCTGAAGGGCAACTAGGAATGGGCAATAAATGCTGGCCTAACCAGCGACATCCCATAAATGAATTTTAAAAATGGAGAAAGCAGCTCATCTGATCGACACCCTATCCACCACCTTAAACATTCAAACCTTCCACCGACGCACAGCGGTAGCAGTGTGTACCAACACAAGATGCGCTGCAGGAACTCACCGAGACTCTTTGACAGTACCTTCCAGACTCACAACCACCACCTAAAAGGACCGAGGGACTGCAGCTATTTAAGAAAGTGCTGACTATCACCTTCTCAAGGGTAATTAAGGAAGGGCAGCAAATGCTAGCTTTGCCAATGATGATCATATCCCAGGAAAGAATAAAGAAAATAAAATGGACTATTATTTTTGGAGTTTAGAAGAAAAAGAAGCGATCTCAAATTCTTGGAGAGATTGACCGGGTAGCTCCAGAGAGGTAATTTCCTCTGGCTGGAGTGTCTAGGAACTGGACTCGTAGAACAGGTCAGCGCCTTGGTTGGGGTCAGTGACTAGGGACGGGATTTTCCGCGAATCGGCGCGATGACCCTAACCCGGCGCCAAAAATGGCGTGAATCACTCCAGCGTTGGGCCTCCCAAAACGGCGCGAATCCTCTGGCCTGGAATGGGCTAGTAGTGGCGTGACGCCATTCGCGACGGCGTCACCAGTCACGGACGCACACGCCGTCAGTGACGCCGCGTGGCGTCACTGCACAGAAGACGCACCCTAACCCCCGGAGACCCGGCAAAATGGCCGCCCGCTGCGCAGCGCCAAGTGAGACCCCCCACAGCCTGGCCCGTCCCCCTACACCATGTACCCCCTTCCCCCATATCCCCCTTCCCCCATGTCCCCCCTTCCCACATATCCCCTATTCCCCCATATCCCCCTTCCCCTATATCACCCCTTCCCACATATCCTCCTTATCCCATTCCCCCATATCCCCACTTCCCCCATATCCCCCCTTCCCCCATATCCCCCTCCCCCATCCCCTTCCCCCATTCCCCCATATCCCCCTTCTGCCATATCCCCTTCCCCATAACCCCGTCCCCTATATTTCCCCTTCCCCCATATCACCCCTTTCCCATATCCTCTTCCCCCATATCCCCTTCCCCCATATCCCCTTCTCCCATATCCCCCATATCCCCCCTTCCCCCATATCCCCCCTTCCCCATACCCTTCCCCATATCCCCCTTCCCCCATATCCCCTTCCCCCATATCACCCCTTGCCCCCATATCCCCATATCCCCTTCCCACATATCCCCTTCCCCATTCCCCCTTCTCCCATATCCCCCATACCCCCCTTCCCCCATATCCCCTTCCCCATATCCCCCCTTCCCCCATATCCCCCCTTCCCCCATACCCCCCTTCCGCATATCCCCCCTTCCCCCATATCCCCCTTCCCCATATCACCGCTTGCCCCCATATCCCCCATATCCCCTTCCCACATATCCCCTTCCCCATTGCCCCCATATCCACCCTCCCCCATATCCCCCCTTCCACCATATCCCCCTTCTCCATAACCCCTTCCCCCATATCCCTTCCTTCCCCATATCTCTCTTCCCCCATATTACCCCTTCCACCATATCTCCCCTGCCCCCATATCCCCCTTCCCCATATTCTGCTTCCCTCATATCCCCTTTCCCATATCCCCCTTCCCCCAAATCCCCCTCCACCATATCCCCACCTTCCCCCATATCCCCCTCCCCATATCCCCCCATCCCCCATATCCCCCCTTCCCCCATATCCCCTCTTCCCCCATATCCCCCTTCCCCCATATCTCCCTTTACCCACATCCCCCCTGCCCCCATATTCCTCCTTCCCCATATCCCCCTTCCCCATATCCCCCCTTCCCCATATCCCCTCCACCCATATCCCCCTGTCCCCCATATCCCCCCATGTCCCTCTTACCCCATATCCCATTTCTCCATATCCCCTTCCCCCATATCCCCCTTCCCCCATTTCCCCATATCCCCCTTCCCCCATATCCCCACATATCCCCCTTCCCCATATCCCCCCTTCCCCATATACCCCCTTCCCCATATCCCCCTTCCCCCATATCCCTCTTCCCCCATATCCCCTTCCCCATATCCCCCCCTGCCCCCACATCCCCCCTTTCCCCCTTCCCCCATATCCCCTTCCCCCATATCCCCCTTCCCCATATCCCCCCATATACCCTTCCCCCTTCCCCCATACCCCCCATCCTCCATATCCCCCATATCCCCCATATCCCCTTCCCCATATCCCCCTTCCCCCTATCCCCCATATTCCCCCGATTCTCCGAGGCGCCGGGGCAGTCACACAAGTTTCTGTCCTCGGCCTCTGTGACGATTCCCTGTCATGAACCGACTCTGAGCTGCTTTGGAAGAGACCCGCTGGCCAGCAGTAGGTAGCCAATGTAGGTTAATTGGAGATGTCAAACGAGACAATTAAGGCCCCCATTGCTGTGCCGACTGGGATTTTCAGTCAGCAATGCAGACAGTCCAGGGTGTGGGAAGTGGGGGTGAGGTGGGCACGATAGATCAGCCGAGGGCCCACCCTCCCACCCTAGATCAATAAAGACCCTGGCGGGGTCACAGCTGGGGCCACTAGGTTGTCCGTCCAGGGAGGTAGCTAGGCAGTTGCGGCATTTAAATAAATAAAATAGACTTATCCGCCCTTGTCCCTCACTGCCTGAATCCTCACATCTACAGCATTTCACGGAGGCTGTCAACCTCGAGTGCTGGAGGGCCTGGCATTGGCCGCCCAGCATCCACAACCCATTCTGTCTCCCTGGTTGGACGCTGAACCTGCTCCTTGGCTTTAAATTAGCCGACGCTTTGAAACTAGCGGTGACGGGGTGTCTCCAGCACGCCATGCGGGGCCACGGCCCAAACAGACCCCCATTTTCCCACCTTGGGGGGGGTGGGGTCCTCGTGACAGGATAAGGGGCTGAACATTTAGAATCGAGATGGTGAGGGGCAATTTCTTCACTCAGAGCTTTGTCACTCTTTTGGAATTCTCCCACTGAAGAGGGCGGTCTATGCTCAGCGATGGAGGGCGTCACATGTGTTAACCGCTGAGGGCGTAAGGGACAGAGGGGCTCAGGCGGCAAAGTAGCTGAGGAGGAAAGACGGCCATGACCCGACTGAGTGGCAGAGGGGGCTGGTGGGGCCGAATGGCCTTCTCCCGCTCCTATGATTCGCGTTCTCATGTGAACGAAGCTGGATTTCTCTGAAGGGACATGTTATTTTCTTCTCTGTTACACAGCATGCCTCTCAGATAAACCACCCAGCCCCCTCCAGACCACCTCAGTGCTCAGCGCTGGCATTATTGGCTGACATCACTGATTGACTCCGCCGCCTGCTTGTGCTCTCTGTGGTGAACATTCATTTTCCTGGTAATGTTTTTCTCCCTTCAATCTCTCGTGGATTATCCTCCCGCCCTTTGCTCGGAGTGCTATTATAAACGCCCTGGTTTTTGGAGCTCTTTGTGCGGGAGAGTGAGGGTTATTTATGAACACTGGGCTGGGGGGAGGTGCCAAACTAGAGCAGGTTAAACAAAAATCACTTAGGGGCTCATAGGTTCATATGTATTGTGGCCAAGCCTAAGGGCAAAGTGGGCCATGGGGAAAAGATGAAGCAAGATTGAGAAGAGGGTTGGGGTGTGGATCAGGGTGGTACCGGCTGAAGCTCAGCTCAGCTCAGCACAGCACAGCACACATGGGTTGTGCTTCCGCGGATCCGGTGACAATCTCTCCCTATGAGGGACAGTGACCTTTGCTGTGACCTGTTCAGTTTTGCAGCTCTCATTAGTAATGAAGGCACATCAAACACCATCTCGGGTCATGTCACTCACACTGCCACCCCGAGCCCAGGCTGCAGAGGGCGGCCGCTCTTTCTTAAACTACTTCACTTCGCATAAGTCACGCTCAATGTCAGATACTATCGCTCTTCTCACATGATGAATTGACAGCAGTTAACAGCGGTGAGAGAGTGAATGTGTGTGGGGAGAGAGAGTGAACTTGTGAGGAGGTGTCCGCAAGGATGTGTGCTCAGTCCCCTACTGTACTCCCTATACACACATGACTGTGTGGCAAGATTTAACTCCAACTCAAGCTATACGTTTGCGGATGATACGACTGTGGTGGGCCGTATCTCAAACAACGACGAATCAGACTAGAGGAGGGAGATAAATCACTTGGTTGCATGGTGTACCGAAAATAACCTCTCTCTAAATGTTGGAAAGACCAAGGAACTGGCCCCCACTGGGTCGGAGAATCGCCGGGGGCTGGCGTGAATCCCGCCCCCGCCGTGTCCCGAATTCTCCGCCACCAGAGATTCGGCAGGGGCAGGAATCGCGCCGCGCCAGTTGGCGGGCCCACCCCCGGCGGTTCTCCGGCCCGCGATGGGCCGAAGTCCCGCCGCTGTCAACCCTCTCCCGCCGGCGTGGATTAAACCACCTTTTGAACGGCTGGACAAGGCGGCACGGGCGGGCTCTGGGGTCCTGGGGGGGGGGATCTGGCCCCGGGGGGTGCCCCCACGGAGGCCTGGCCCGTGATCGGGGCCCACCGATCCGCGGGCGGGCCTGTGCCGTGATGGCACTCTTTTTCTTCCGCCTTCGCCATGGTCTTCACTTCCCCTGCGCATGCCCTCAAGGTGAGGGCTTGGCCCTAAAGGTGCGGAGACTTCCGCACCTTTGGGGCGGCCCGATGCCGGAGTGGTTCCCGCCACTCCGTTACGCCGGAACCCCCCGCCCCGCCGGGTAGGGGAGAATCCCGCCCCTGATCAGCGGCTTCAGGAAGCGTAGCATGACACACAATCCTGTATGGATCAATGGATCTGAAGTGGAGATGGTCGATAGTTTTAAGTTCCTGGGGGTCACCATCACCAACAGGCTGTCCTGGTCCACTCACATTGATGCAACAGTCAAGAAAGCCCAACAACTTCTCAACCTCCTACGGAAGCTAAAGAAATTTGGCATGTCTGCATCGACTCTCACAAACTTCTACAGATGTGCGATAGAGAGCATCCTGTCCGGCTGCATCACAGCCTGGTATGGCAACTGCTCGGCCCAAGATCGCAAGAAACTGCGGAGTGTGGTGAACTCAGCCCAACACATCACACAAGTTTGCCACCCCCACATTGATTCTGTCTACACCTCCCACTGCCTCAGAAGGCTGACAGCATTATCAGCATATTCACGACGCCCTATGCTGCTCTTGCTCATGTATTTGCTTTGTCTGGCCCCTTGTTCCGCACTGTAACCAATCACTGTTTGTCGATGTACCATTTGTCAATGTTCTCTGTTGATTATTCTTGTGTCTACTATGTACATAATGTTTCCATTCCCCCGGCCGCAGAAAAATACCTTTCACTGTACTTCGGCGCATGTGACAATAAATCAAATCAAATCAGGCGGAGGGGAGAGAGTGAGTGTGTTCGGGGTCGGGAAGAGTGAGTCAGAGGGGACGGGAGAGCATGTGTGTGGACGAGGAGAGGAGAGAGTGAGTGCGTGAGGAGATGGAGGGGAGGTTTTGGGGCTGTTTTAGCAAAGGGCTAAATAACTGGCTTTGAAAGCAGACCAAGGCAGGCCAGCAGCACGGTTCAATTCCCGTACCAGCCTCCCCGAACAGGCGCCGGAATGTGGCGACTAGGGGCTTTTCACAGTAACTTCATTTGAAGCCTACCTGTGACAATAAGCGATTTTCATTTCATTTCGAGTGAGTGAGGGGGAGAGGACAGAATGTGTGAGGGGAGCAGGAGAGTGAGTGAGTATGTGAGGGGGACAGGAGAGAGTGAGTGTGTAAGAAGGGGAGTGGAGAGAGTGTGAGGAGGACAGGAGAGCAGGTGTGTGAGGAGGGGGAGCGAGTGAGTAAATGCCTGTGGAGGAGGGGAGAGAGTGAGGGTGGAACTGGGAAGGAAGGCAGAAAATTTTGTGTGAGAGGAGGGAGGAGAGATTGAGTGTGTGAAAAGAGAAGGAATATAATGGGCTGGATTCTCCCAAAAATGAGACTATATCCCCATGCCGGCATAAAAACGGTGCAGCTTTTGCTGCAGATACGGACCCCGCACTTCCGGGTCAGACCTCCGGCGGCCGCGCCGTTCTCCATGGCGGACTCGGATTGCGGAGCCAGACCGAGGAAAGAGACCCCCTGATCGGCCGCGTGCCCAAGCCTCAAACACTGCGTCTTTAATCCCTGGCCGCCTATCAGGCCCCCCCCCCGGTCTCCGATCCCCCCACCCTGGGCCAGGGCGGCCGCGGACTGAGCCCGCAGCTGCCAGGCGAGTATCCCGACCGGCAATACGTTAGTTCCACGCCGTTGGGAACTCGGCCGGTCGGGGGCGGAGGATTGCTGAGTGGACCTCTGGCAATGGGCCCCCGGCGGCGCGGCATACTCCACGATGACGGCGATTTTCGGTGCCCGGAGAATCACGGGACCGGCACCGGGCCCGATAACAGCGTCAAACTGGATTCTCTGCCCCGGCACCGGCAGCCATTATGGTGTCGGGCGGCAGAGAATCCAGCCCAGTATGTGTGTGTGGATTGGGGGGTGGGGGGAGGGGACGTTTCAATTCTTCTGCCCATACAGTGTGAGATACTCAATTTGCCAACCATTTTCCAATGGCCTGTGTCGTCCTGGGTGTTCCGCTATACAAACAAACCAACACGGTGGTGGATGGTACAACTCTGTTTTATTACTCTTGATAACAACATCTGTTAACTCATGGCTGTGGCTCGTACTTTACCCACTAACCTGTGGACCAAGCCCTAACACTATCTTAGAGAGGCCCTCAGCACATGGTGTATGTCTGAGTGGCACGTTATGAGCTCTGTGCCCTGAGCTGTCTCCTGCTGGAATGAGCGGGAACTGTGATGTTCCCTGTTTTATAGTGCGTGTGCCCTTGCTTGCAATTGGCTGTGATGTTGCATGTGTGTTGATTGGTCCGTTGATCTGTCCATCAGTGTGTATGTGTGATTGCACCATGATATATTTATATGAATATCATGACATCCCCCCTTTTTACAAGAAGATGTGCCTATATGGTAATAAATATTGGTGTGTACTGAGTGCAGCTGAATATGTGTGTGCAATATCTACAACATGTACATGAGGCTAAACTATATACATTGGAAGGTGTCAGGTGCAACATAGCAACGTGGTTGTACCACAAACAAAACAAGTGCAATCATCAAATATCGAATGAGAACTCCTAAAACGACAAAAAGAGAAATACGTTAACATTGTTGCACAACAATTCAGTGAGTCCAATGTGCAAACAGGCTCATAAGTACAGCCTAGTAGGTGGGCGACGAATTGGGTTGACCACCTCAAGGGTGGGTCAGGATCCACCGGCTGAGGAATGGCCTGGCCACTGGCGAAAGAGGAATAGGCATAGTGGCAGGAAGCTTAACGAAGTCGACATCAGGGACAACAGGAGGGCGTGGCACCGGTGCATGATCACGTAGCGAGCGCGGAAGCAGCCGAAGGGCCTGCCGATTACGCCGGCGAATGGAGCCATCAGGCATACGAACCAGGAACGAGCGGGGAGCCACGCGGCGGAGAACTTCGGCGGTTGCCGACCAGTCACCCTCTGGAAGGTGTATGCGGACGTTGTCTCCAGGCGCCAGGGCAGGAAGATCAGTTGCCCGAGTGTCATGTGCCACCTTCTGCTGAACACGCTGCTGTCGCATCCTTTGCAGTACTGGAGCATGGTCGGGTTCAGGAACATGAATGGACGGCACAGTGGTCCTGAGGGTGCGACCCATCAACGGCTGGGCTAGTGAGAGGCCTGTGGACAGTGGGGCTGAGCGGTAGGCCAGCAGGGCTAAACAGAAGTCAGATCCGGGACGAAATTCTCCGTTATCGGCGCAAATCCGACTTGCGTCACGTCGGAAAAATGGGTCTAAAGTCTCCGGCCCGAAATGGGCTAGCAGCGACATAACGGGATCCACGCTTGCGCACGTGGTTCACGCCGTGCAGAGTCATACACGCCGCACGGCGTGACGGCTCATAAGGCCGCGCTGCTCCCCCCCCACCCGACCGGAACACCCGACCGGAACACCCGACTGGATGGCTGGCCGCCGCTCAGCCCCGAAGTTCGAGTCACGGGATGTGGAGGTGCTCCTGGACGCAGTGGAGCAGAGGAGGGAGGCCCTGTATCCCGGGCACGGCCGCAGAGTTGCCCGACACCACAGCCGGCGTCTGTGGAGGGAAGTGGCACAGGCTGTCACCGCTGCGGCCCTGACACCACGGACAGGCACCCAGTGCCACAAGAAGGTGAACAACCTTGTCAAAGCAGGCAGGGTGAGCCTCCCCCATATCCCCCCTCCCCCATATCCCCCTCCCCCATATCCCCCATATCCCCCCTCCCCATATCCCCCATATCCCCCCTCCCCCATATCCCCCCTCCCCATATCCCCCATATCCCCCCTCCCCACATCCCCCCTCCCCCATATCCCCCTCCCCCATATCCCCCCTCACCCATATCCCCCATATCCCCCCATATCCCCCTCCACCATATCCCCCCTCCCCCATATCCCCCTCCCCATATCCCCACTACCCATATCCCCCCTCCCCCATATCCCCCGTCCCCCATATCCCCCTCCCCCATATCCCCATATCCCCCCTCCCCATATCCCCCTCCCCATATCCCCATCCCCCATATCCCCCCTCCCCATATCCCCCATATCCCCCCTACCCCATATCCGCCATCCCCCATCCCCCTTCCCCCATATCCCCCTCCCCCATATCCCCCATATACCCCCTCCTCCATATCCCCCATATCCCCCCTCCCCCATATCCCCCCTCCCCCATATCCCCCATATCCCCCTCCCCATATCCCCCCTCCCCCATATCCCCCCTCCCCCATATCCCCCCTCATCCATATCCCCCATATCCCCCTCCCCATATCCCCCCTCCCCCATATTCCCCCTCCCCATATCCCCCTCCCCATATCCCCCTCCCCATATCCCCCTCCCCATATCCCCCATATTCCCCCTCCCATATCCCCCCTCCCCATATCCCCCATCCCCCATATCCCCCCTCCCCATATCCCTCCATATCTCCCTCCCCATATCCCCCCTCCCCCATATCCCCCTACCCATATCCCCCTCCCCCATATCCCCCCTCCCCATATCCCCCTCCCCATATCCCCCCTCCCCATATCCCCCTCCCCATATCCCCCATATCCCCCCTCCCCCATATCCCCATCCCCCCTCCCCCTCCCCCATATCCCCATATTCCCCCTCCCCCATATCCCCCCTCCCCATATCCCCCCTCCCCATATCCCCCCTTCCCATATCCCCCTCCCCATATCCCCTCTCCCCATATCCCCCTCCCCATATCCCCCTCCCCCATATCCCCCATATCCCCCCTCCCCATATCCCCCCTCCCCATATCCCCCCTCCCCCATATCCCCCCTCCCCCATATCCCCCTCCCATATCCCCCCTCCCCATATCCCCCTCCCTATATCCCCCCATCCCCATATCCCCCCTCCCCATATCCCCCTCCCCATCTCCCCCATCCCCATATCCCCCATAACCCCCCCCATATCCCCCTCCCCATATCCCCCATATCCCCCCTCCCCCATATCCCCCCTCCCCATATCCCCCCTCCCCCCTATCCCCCCTCCCCATATCCTCCTCCCCATATCCCCCCCTCCCCCATATCCCCCCTCCCCCATACCCCCATATCCCCCCTCCCCCATATCCCCATATCCCCCTCCCCCATATCCTTTCTCCCCCATATCCCCCATATCCCCAAGTGAATCCAGCCCTAACCTTAACCTCTGCAATGCACGCGCAACCGATGGCGTGCATTCATATACCTGCCTAACAGTGTTGCCTTTTACCTCTGCCACCACCGCCTCCCCCCGCCCCCCCACAGGAGAAGCGCGCACACAACAATAGGGAGCATGTGAGGACTGGAGGAGGCCTCGCTGATGAGAGGCCACTGACCGAACACGAGGAAAGGGCCCTGGAACTGGCTGGCTGGCGGACCTGACGACCGGGAGGTTGCTGATGCAGAGGTCGGGGGCGTACTAGCAAGTGAGCCACCGACAGCCCGTCCCCATATCCCCCCCTCCCCCATATCACCTGATCACTGCCTGCGTGTCTAACCATGCATGCTTCATTGTGTATCGCAGGACCAAACGTCCAGGCACCCATCCCCGCAGATGCAGACTGCCCGCAGGATGCCCCTCGGAGGCCACGGGAGACGTAGAGACCCGGACCCTCCAGCATGCGACGCCCGCAGGATGCCCCTCGGAGGCCACGGAGAACAGAGAGACCCGGACCCTCCAGCATGCAACGCCCGCAGGATGCCCTTCGGAGGCCACGGGAGACAGAGAGACCCAGACCCTCCAGCATGCGACGCCCGCAGGATGCCCATCGGAGGCCACGGGAGACAGAGAGACCCGGACCCTCCAGCATGCGACGCCCGCAGGATGCCCATCGGAGGCCACGGGAGACAGAGAGACCCGGACCCTCCAGCATGCGACGCCCGCACGATGCCCCTCGGAGGCCACGGGAGACAGAGAGAATCGGACTCTCCAGCATGCGACGCCCGCAGGATGCCCCTCGCACACCACGGGAGACGGAGAGACCTGGAGTAACAGGGAGACGACACCCCCGTCACGTGCGGGAGCGACCACCCAGCGACGAGGGGGGCAGCCACAGGCCCCCGTCACACCCGAGCCAGGACACCACTACCCAGGACACCACTACCCAGGACACCACTACCCAGGACACCACTACCCAGGACACCCCTACCCGGGACAGCACTACCCAGGAAGACGAAATACCGGACAGTGACTCAGTGGGTGGGTGGAGACGAACCCCGACCCCAAAGTGCCATGGACTCAGAGTGAGACGAAGAGCACAACACAACGCCACTGCTGTCACCAACACCCTCCACCATCACAGAAACACTCACCTCGGTTGGGCACATTAGTGATGAGGCATCTGGTACACTCACTGGTGCGCACAACACAGCCGTCCCGGTACAGCAGGTGGAGGTAGGAGCAGCAGAGGGGCCGGGCGGTCGGAGGGCAGCCCAGCCCAAGCGAACATCTGCCGCCCAGATGGATCCCGGGTTCCTGGAGTTACCACACCCACACATAGATCCGATGCAACCACCGAACCTGGGACGAGCGAAGAGGGTGACAGCCGGCTTGCGGCGGCTGCAGTCGCAGGTGGAGGAGTCCACCCGCGTCCAGGAGCTGGGAGTGGTCCCGGTCATGCGTGCCACACAGGCTGACACCGCACGGGTGGCGTCCGCGGTGGAGGCAATGGGTGCGATGGTGTCAGACATGGGGAACGGTTTGCGAGGACTGTGGCCCAGGAAATGGCTGCCCTCTCACAGGAGGCCATGAGCCAGTGCCAGCGCCAGATGTCAGACGCGCTCAACGCCATAGCCCAGTCTCAGCAGGCCATGGCCCAGTCTCAGCAGGCCATAGCCCAGTCTCAGCAGGCCATGGCCCAGTCTCAGCAGGCCATAGCCCAGTCTCAGCAGGCCATGGCCCAGTCTCTGCAGGCCATCGCTGAGGGCATCGGCGCCAGTGGCCATGTGCGAGCCGGCGTCGCACTGTCACAGACAGGGTTTGCCAACCCCCTGGGCTCCATGGCTGCAAACCTGCAGACCCCTGTCGATACCGCACGGGCATCCAGGACTGGCAGCGCCAGGTGTCGGGGGGGCGTCGGATGGCCAGTCCGTTCGCATCCCCCACCCATGTAGAGGCCTGGGGGCCGTCGGGTACCCCGAGGGAGGAGGAGGTGGTGTGGTCCGTCACGGCTCCCCCTGTAGGGGAGGTCCCAGAACACCGCGACACCTCGGACTCCCCCCCTTCCGTCCCAGGTGCATCGGGTGGGCAACGGGCAGGACAGGCTGGCAGCTCGCCATCCCAGTCGCCCGGGCCGCAGCCTGGCCCATCTAGGCCAGGACGCCCCAGGAAACGGCCGCCAAAGGGATCCAGTGTCAGAGGGCAGGAATCACAGGAGTCCACCTCCAGTTCTGCTGTACCGTCTGGGGAACCACGTAGACGTAGTCAAAGGGCCCGTAAGGCCAAACAATTAGACACTGAGTAAGTTGGCACGGGTGAAGGGCACAGATGAGTTTTAGGGGCTAGGTCACGTACATGAACTCGTTTGGTTATTAAAGTCAATGTTACACCGACAGAAGCTGCCTTTGTGCTCTGTCCAAAGCGTGCGGGGGTGTCATGTACGTTGAGCGCAAGTGTGTGTGTGAAGGGTGGTGTTACCTCAGCCCCAGGTGAGTCTGCCCCGTTCCCCCTGGGCCGCCATCAACATCCCCCTGGGCAGAGGACGGGACCGTGCGCTGCAGTGTCACAGCCGCATGCAGGGATGGTCCGGGTGGATGGTGGTACTGTGGCCATGGGTCAGACATAGTCCAACGATGTGGAGCCAGGAGCTCACCGCAGGGCGGGTTTTCATCATCCTCCATGGCCTGCAATAGACACGCGTCCACCCGCAACTGTGTGAGCCCGGCCCATTGTGCCGCAGGTGGATCGGCAATGGGTGGTGTGCATGCGGGTGGGGTGGGTGGGGTTGGGGAGGGCGGTGAGGGTGCTGGGTGGGTGGATGGGTGGGGGGTGTGGGTGGTCGGCTGTTGCCATGGTATGCGGTCTGTGGCCATACTACCCGATTCCCACGCCCATCTAGTCAGTGAAGCGGGCGGCTAACAGTCTGTCCCGTGCCCGCTGGGCCAGCCGGTAACGGTGGACAGTCACCCACCTCTGTCTACCCCGTCTGTCCTGACAATAACCCACATCTCCCTCATCTGGGGAGGACTGGGCCTCTTCCTGCTGCTCCTCCACTCCGCCCTCCTCTGCCTGCGGCACATCGCCCCTCTGCTGGGCTATGTTGTGCAGGACGCAGCACACCACAATGATGCGGCCGACCCTATCTGACCGATACTGGAGGGCGCCCCCAGAGAGGTCCAGGCACCTGAAACGCATCTTCAGCACGCCAAAGCACCTCTCCATCACTCCCCTTGTCGCTACGAGGGCATCATTGTAGCGGTTCTCCGCCTCATTGCGTGGCCTCCGTATAGGCGTCATCAGCCACGATCGCAATGGGTAGCCCCTGTCGCCCAGCAACCAGCCCCTCAACCGGGGATGACGTCCCTCGTACATGCCGGGGATGGATGACCGCAACAACACGTATGAGTCGTGTACACTGCCTGGGTGACGGGCGCAGATGTGCAGGATCATCATGCGGTGGTCGCAGACCACTTGTATGTTCATCGAATAGGTCCCCTTCCTATTGGTAAACACGGCCCTGTTATCTGCAGGTGGCTGCACGGCGACGTGCATCCCATCAATCGCGCCCTGGACCATGGGGAACCCGGCCACGGCAGAGAAGCCCACGGCCCGGGCATCTTGGCTGGCCCGGTCCACAGGGAAGCGGATGTAACGGTGCGCCATGGCATATAGGGCATCTGTCACTGCCCGGATGCACTGATGCACCGATGTCTGCGATATGCCGGACAGGTCCCCACTCGGTGCCTGGAATGACCCCGTTGCATAAAAGTTCAGGGCCACCATAACCTTGACGGACACGGGGAGAGGGTGTCCCCCGCCAGTGACACGGGGTGACAGGTGTGCCAGCAGGTGGCAGATGTGTGCCACGGTTTCCCGCCTCATCCGGAGTCTCCTCCTGCATTCCCGGTCCGTGAGGTCCTGATATGACTGCCGGGGCCGGTACACACGGGGCGCCCTCGGGTGCCTGCGTTGCCGTGGGGCCGCGACGTCCTCCTCCCCCACCTCGTCCTGTCGGTCAGGTGTCCCTCCATCCTGGGCGGCTGCCGCCTGTCCCTCTGCGGCAGCCTGCGCCGCCTCTCTGGCACGCTCCTCCTTCTCCTCCTCCTCATCCAGGGCAACATAGACATTAGCGGCTGCCACCACGGCGGCCAACATCGCTGGATGATCAGAAAACATGACGGCCTGGTGGGGGGGAGGGGAACGACGACATGTCATCATTGCCCATATCCCCTCCTCCCCCCAGCCAGGTGGCATGGACCGCATGGGTCCAACTGTTGGAGGCTGGCACCTGGTCAGGTGGACCAACTCACTTGCCCACGCATCCCCCTCCCCGGCACGGACCCCCCATCCCCCTCCCCGGCATGGACCCCCCATCCCCCTCCCCGGCATGGACCCCCCCCAACCTCCTCCCCGGCACGGACCCCCCCAACCTCCTCCCCGGCACGGACGCCCCCAACCTCCTCCCCGGCCCGGACCCCCCCCCCCCCCAACCTCCTCCCCGGCACGGACCCCCCCAACCTCCTCCCCGGCACGGACCACCCCAACCGCTTCCCCGGCACGGACCCCCCATCCCCCTCCCCAGCACGGACACCCCCCAACCTCCTCCCCGGCACGGACCACCCCAACCGCCTCCCCGGCACGGACCTCAACCTCCTCCCCGGCATGGACCCCCCATCCCCCTCCCCGGCACGGACCCCCCCAACCTCCTCCCCGGCACGGACCCCCCCAACCGCTTCCCCGGCACGGACCCCAACCTCCTCCCCGGCACGGACCCCCCATCCCCCTCCCCGGCACGGACACCCCCCAACATCCTCCCCGGCACGGACCCCCCCAACCTCCTCCCCGGCACGGACCCCCCCAACCTCCTCCCCGGCACGGACCCCAAACTCCTCCCCGGCACGGACCCCCCATCCCCCTCCCCGGCACGGACCCCCCCAACCTCCTCCCCGGCACGGACCCCCCCAACCTCCTCCCCGGCACGGACCCCCCCAACCTCCTCCCCGGCACAGACCACCCCAACCTCCTCCCCGGCACGGACCCCCCAACCTCCTCCCCGGCACGGACCCCCCATCTTCCCTCCCCGGCACGGACCCCCCCAACCTCCTCCCCGGCACGGACCCCCCCAACCTCCTCCACGGCACTGACCCCAACCTCCTCCCCGGCACGGACCCCCCATCCCCCTCCCCGGCACGGACCCCCCCCCAACCTCCTCCCCGGCACGGAACCCCCCAACCTCCTCCCCGGCACGGACCCCCCCAACCTCCTCCCCGGCACGGACCCCAACCTCCTCCCCGGCACGGACCCTCCATCACACTCCCCGGCACGGACCCCCCCCAACATCCTCCCCGGCACGGACCCCCCCAACCTCCTCCCCGGCACGGGCCCCAACCTCCTCCCCAGCACAGTCCCCCCATCCCCCTCCCCGGCACGGACCCCGCCAACCTCTTCCCCAGCACGGACCCCCCCAACCTCCTCCCCGGCACGGACCCCAACCTCCTCCCCGGCACGGACCCCCCAACCCCCTCCCCGGCACGGACACCCCCAACCTCCTCTCCGGCACGGACCCCAACCTCCTTCCCGGCACGGACCCCCCATCCCCCTCCCGGCACGGACCCCCCCAACCTCCTCACCGGCATGGACCCCCCCAACCTCCTCCCCGGCACGGACCCCCCCAACCTCCTCCCCGGCACGGACCCCAACCTCCTCCCCGGCACGGACCCCCATCCCCCTCTCCGGCACGGACCCCCCCCAACCTCCTCCCCGGCACAGACCCCCCCAACCTCCCCGGCACGGACCCCCCCAACCTCCTCCCCGGCACGGACCCCAACCTCCTCCCCGGCACGGACCCTCCATCACACTCCCCGGCACGGACCCCCCCCAACATCCTCCCCGGCACGGACCCCCCCAACCTCCTCCCCGGCACGGGCCCCAACCTCCTCCCCAGCACAGTCCCCCCACCCCCCTCCCCGGCACGGACCCCGCCAACCTCTTCCCCAGCACGGACCCCCCCAACCTCCTCCCCGGCACGGACCCCAACCTCCTCCCCGGCACGGACCCCCCAACCCCCTCCCCGGCACGGACACCCCCAACCTCCTCCCCGGCACGGACCCCAACCTCCTTCCCGGCACGGACCCCCCATCCCCCTCCCGGCACGGACCCCCCCAACCTCCTCCCCGGCATTGTCCCCCCCCAACCTCCTCCCCGGCACGGACCCCCCCAACCTCCTCCCCGGCACGGACCCCAACTCCTCCCCGGCACGGACCCCCATCCCCCTCTCCGGCACGGACCCCCCCCAACCTCCTCCCCGGCACAGACCCCCCCAACCTCCCCGGCACGGACCCCCCCAACTTCCTCCCCGGCACGGACCCCCCCAACCTCCTCCCCGGCACGGACCCCAAACTCCTCCCCGGCACGGACCCCACAACCCCCTCCCCGGCACGGACCCGCCCAACCTCCTCCCCGGCACGGACCCCAACCTCCTTCCCGGCACGGACCCCCCATCCCCCTCCCGGCACGGACCCCCCCCAACCTCCTCCCCGGCACGGACCCCCCCAACCTCCTCCCCGGCACGGACCCCCCCAACCTCCTCCCCGGCACGGACCCCAACCTCCTCCCCGGCACGGACCCCCATCCCCCTCTCCGGCACGGACCCCCCCCAACCTCCTCCCCGGCATGGACCCCCCCAACCTCCTCCCCGGCACGGACCCCCCTAACCTCCTCCCCGGCACGGACCCCAACCTCCTCCCCGGCACGGACTCCCCATTCCCCTCCCTGGCACGGACCCCACCCAACCTCCTCCCCGGCACGGACCCCCCCAACCTCCTCCCCGGCACGGACCCCCCCAACCTCCTCCCCGGCACGGACCCCAACCTCCTCCCCGGCACGCACCCCCCCCCCCAACCTCCTCCCCTGCACGGACCCCAACCTCCTCCCCCGCACGGTCCCCCCATCCCTCTCCCCGGCACGGACCCCCCCCAACCTCCTCCCCGGCACGGACCCCCCTCCCGGCACTCCCCCGGAGCCCAGCCCACTCTAACCACCCCCCACCCCCCCCCCCGCCGCACACACACACACACACACAACCCGAGACACACCTCTCCTCACACATTCAGACTGCGGCCACACCATCGCCTGCCCAGAACCAACCCCCCAGGCCGTCACTCACCTCCACGCTGGTCGGTGTGAACCTGGAGCACAGGGTCATGCCGATGAAAAGGAGGTTTGATTTACGTCAACGTGAACGGTCATCACGTCGACGGGACTTCGGCCCATCCGGAAGGGAGAATATCGGCAGGCCGAAAATCGGCTGCCTTGCGCAGACCCGTGACATTCTCCGACGGTAGCGGCGACATTAACCCCCCGCCGACTTTTCTCCCTTCGGAGACTTCGGCAACCGGCGGGGGAGGGATTCACGGCGGCCAACGGCCATTCTCCGACCCTCTGGGGGGACGGAGAATGACGCCCCCGGCATCAGCAGCCTTGCAGAGGAGCCGCTTCACGATATGAACGCCCTTTTCCGCCTTGCCATTTGACTGGGGATGCAGAGGGCTGGACGTCACGTGTGTGAAGCCATATGAAGCGGCAAAAGAAGACCATTCATGGCTCGCAAAACAGGGCCCATTGTCCGACATGACGGTAAGAGGAATGCCATGGCGAGCGAAGGTATCTTTACATGCTCTGATTACATCTGATGATGTCAAGACGTGCAGGCGTAGGACCTCCGGATAATTTGAAAAATAATCAATTATGATGACGTAGCCCCTGCCGAGCGCATGGACGAGGTCCACACCCACCTTCGCACAGGGGGACGTTACCAACTCATGGTGCTAACGCGTCTCAGGGGGTTGCGCCGGCTGAAACCTTTGGCAGGTGGGGCAGTTGAGCATCATGTTGGCGATGTCGTCGCTGATGCCCGGCCAGTACACAGCCTCTCGGGCCCTCCGCCTGCACTTTTCAACCCCGAGATGGCCTTCGTGCAATTGTTCAAGGACCAGCCTGTGCATGCTGTGTGGGATCACAATCCGGTCCAATATTAGGAGGACACCGTCAATGACGGCCAAGTCATCCCGGACATTGTAGAATTGTGGGCACTGTCCTTTGAGCCACCCTTCCGTCATGTGGCGCATCACACGTTGTAGAAGGGGGTCAGCCGCAGTCTCACGGCGAATGTGGGCCAGACTTGCACCATTAACTGGCAGATTGGCTGATGTGAAGGCCACATGCACTTCGACCTGACAGAGCAACACCCCCAGTTCGGACGGTGTGCTCACTGCTCTGGACAGGGCATCCGCGATGATGAGGTCCTTTCCCAGGGTGTAGACCAGTTGGAAGTCGTACCTCCGGAGCTTGCGCAGAATGCGCTGGAGGTGAGGTGTCATCTCATTAAGGTCCTTTTGTATGATGCCGACCAAGGGGCGATGGTCGCTCTCCACGGTGAACTGAGGGAGACCATACACATTGTCATGGAATTAATCTATGCCGTTAGGGTAGCACTCCACTCATCGTCTGGATCAACGCTGTGCACTGGCATCGGCTGGTGGGTCCTACTTGGGGACATCCGATTTCTGTCAATTACCGCAACGCGGAAGGCTTCCCGGTCGTCGGTATCACTGGTCTGTACGTCGTCAGGTTATGACTCAGTGTATGGAGGCTGAATGGCCCGCACGTCCCTGCGAGGCTGGGGGAATTGGGGAGCGTTGGCAGGTTGAGCTGCTGGACAGCAGGCAGCGTAGTGGCCCATCTTGCCACAGCGGAGGCAACAAAGAACAAAGAACAAAGAAATGTACAGCACAGGAACAGGCCCTTCGGCCCTCCAAGCCCGTGCCGACCATGCTGCACGACTAAACTACAATCTTCTACACTTCCTGGGTCTGTATCCTTCTATTCCCATCCTATTCATATATTTGTCAAGATGCCCCTTAAATGTCCCTATCGTCCCTGCTTCCACTACCTCCTCCGGTAGCGAGTTCCAGGCACCCACTACCCTCTGCGTAAAAAAATTGCCTCGTACATCTACTCTAAACCTTGCCCCTCTCACCTTAAACCTATGCCCCCTAGTAATTGACCCCTCTACCCTGGGGAAAAGCCTCTGACTTTCCACTCTGTCTATGCCCCTCATAATTTTGTATACCTCCATCAGGTCTCCCCTCAACCTCCTTCGTTCCAGTGAAAACAAACCGAGTTTATTCAATCGCTCCTCATCGCTAATGCCCTCCATACCAGGCAACATTCTGGTAAATCTCTTCTGCACCCTCTCTAAAGCCTCCACATCCTTCTGGTAGTGTGGCGACCAGAATTGAACACTATACTCCAAGTGTGGCCTAACTAAGGTTCTATACAGCTGCAACATGACTTGCCAATTCTTATACTCAATGCCCCGGCCAATGAAGGCAAGCATGCCGTATGCCTTCTTGACTACCTTCTCCACCTGTGTTGCCCCTTTCAATGACCTATGGACCTGCACTCCTAGATCTCTTTGACTTTCAATACTCTTGAGGGTTCTACCATTCACTGTATATTCCCTACCTGTATTAGACCTTCCAAAATGCATTACCTCACATTTGTCCGGATTAAACTCCATCTGCCATCTCTCCGCGCAAGTCTCCAAACAATCTAAATCCTGCTGTATCCTCTGACAGTCCTCATCGCTATCCGCAATTCCACCAACCTTTGTGTCATCTGCAAACTTACTAATCAGACCAGTTACATTTTCCTCCAAATCATTTATATATACTACAAACAGCAAAGGTTCCAGCACTGACCCCTGCGGAACACCACTAGTCACAGCCCTCCAATTAGAAAAGCATCCTTCCATTGCTACTCTCTGCCTTCTATGACCTAGCCAGTTCTGTATCCACCTTACCAGCTCACCCCTGATCCCATGTGACTTCACCTTTTGTACTAGTCTACCATGAGGGACCTTGTCAAAGGCCTTACTGAAGTCCATATAGACAACATCTACTGCCCTACCTGCATCAATTATCTTAGTGACCTCCTCGAAAAACTCTATCAAGTTAGTGAGACACGACCTCCCCTTCACAAAACCGTGCTGCCTCTCACTAATACGTCCATTTGCTTCCAAATGGGAGTAGATCCTGTCTCGAAGAATTCTCTCCAGTAATTTCCCTACCACTGAAGTAAGGCTCACCGGCCTGTAGTTCCCGGGATTATCCTTGCTACCCTTCTTAAACAGAGGAACAACATTGGCTATTCTCCAGTCCTCCGGGACATCCCCTGAAGACAGCGAGGATCCAAAGATTTCTGTCAAGGCCTCAACAATTTCCTCTCCAGCCTCCTTCAGTATTCTGGGGTAGATCCCATCAGGCCCTGGGGACTTATCCACCGTAATATTTTTTAAGACACCCAACACCTCGTCTTTTTGGATCACAATGTGACCCAGGCTATCTACACCTACCAATTCCTTCTCTTTGGTGAATACTGATGCAAAGTATTCATTTAGTACCTCGCCCATTTCCTCTGGCTCCACACATAGATTCCCTTGCCTATCCTTCAGTGGGCCAACCCTTTCCCTGGCTACCCTCTTGCTTTTTATGTACATGTAAAAAGCCTTGGGATTTTCCTTAACCCTATTTGCCAATGACTTTTCGTGACCCCTTCTAGCCCTCCTGACTCCTTGCTTAAGTTCCTTCCTACTTTCCTTATATTCCACGCAGGCTTTGTCTGTTCCCAGCCTTTTAGCCCTGACAAATGCCTCCTTTTTCTTTGTGACGAGGCCTACAATATCACTCGTCATCCAAGGTTCCCGAAAATTGCCGTAGTTATCTTTCTTCCTCACAGGAACATGCCGGTCCTGTATGCCTTTCAACTGCCACTTGAAAGCCTCCCACATGTCAGATGTTGATTTGCCCTCAAACATCCGCCCCCAATCTATGTTCTTCAGTTCCCGCCTAATATTGTTATAATTAGCCTTCCCCCAATTTAGCACATTCATCCTCGGACCACTCTTATCCTTGTCCACCAGTACTTTAAAACTTACTGAATTGTGGTCACTGTTACCGAAATGCTCCCCTACTGAAACATCTACCACCTGGCCGGGCTCATTCCCCAATACCAGGTCCAGTACCAACCCTTCCCTAGTTGGACTGTCTGCATATTGTTTTAAGAAGCCCTCCTGGATGCTCCTTACAAACTCCGCCCCGTCTAAGCCCCTGGCACTAAGTGAGTCCCAGTCAATATTGGGGAAGTTGAAGTCTCCCATCACCACAACCCTGTTGTTTTTACTCTTTTCCAAAATCTGTCTACCTATCTGCTCCTCTATCTCCCGCTGGCTGTTGGGAGGCCTGTAGTATACCCCCAACATTGTGACTGCACCCTTCTTATTCCTGATCTCTACCCATATAGCCTCACTGCCCTCTGAGGTGTCCTCTCGCAGTACAGCTGTGATATTCTCCCGAACAAGTAGCGCAACTCCGCCTCCCCTTTTACATCCCCCTCTATCCCGCCTGAAACATCTAAATCCTGGAACGTTTAGCTGCCAATCCTGCCCTTCCCTCAACCAGGTCTCTGTAATGGCAACAACATCATAGTTCCAAGTACTAATCCAAGCTCTAAGTTCATCTGCCTTACCCGTAATGCTCCTTGCATTAAAACATATGCACTTCAGGCCACCAGACCCGCTGTGTTCAGCAACTTCTCCCCGTCTGCTCTGCCTCAGAGCCACACTGTCCCTATTCCCTAGTTCTCCCTCAATGCTCTCCCCTTCTGACCTATTGCTCCCGTGCCCACCCCCCTGCCATACTAGTTTAAACCCTCCCGTGTGACACTAGCAAACCTCGCGGCCAGGATATTTATGCCTCTCCGGTTTAGATGCAACCCGTCCTTCTTATACAGGTCACACCTGCCCCGGAAGAGCTCCCAGTGGTCCAGATAATGGAAACCCTCCCTCCTACACCAGCTGTTTAGCCACGTGTTTATCTGCTCTATCTTCCTATTTCTAGCCTCACTGGCACGTGGCACAGGGAGTAATCCCAAGATTACAACCCTCGAGGTCCTGTCTTTTAACTTTCTGCCTAGCTCCCTGAACTCCTGCTGCAGGACCTCATGCCCCTTCCTGCCTATGTCGTTAGTACCAATATGTACAACGACCTCTGCCTGTTTGCCCTCCCCCTTCAGGATTCCCTCTACCCGTTCGGAGACATCCTGGACCCTGGCACCAGGGAGGCAACATACCATCCTGGAGTCTCTTTCACGTCCACAGAAGCGCCTATCTATGCCCCTGACTATCGAGTCCCCTATTACTATTACTCTTCTGCGCTTTGACCCTCCCTTCTGAACATCAGAGCCAGCCGTGGTGCCACTGCTCTGGCTGCTGCTGTTTTCCCCTGATAGGCTATTCCCCCGACAGTATCCAAAGGGGTATATCTGTTCGAGAGGGGGACAACCACAGGGGATTCCTGCACTGACTGCCTGCCCTTTCTGGTGGTCACCCATTTCTCTGCCTGCACCTTGGGTGTGACCACATTTACATAACTGCAATCTATGACGCTTTCCGCCACCTGCATGCTCCTAAGTGCATCCAATTGCTGCTCCAACCGAACCATGCGGTCTGTGAGGAGCTCCAGTTGGGTGCACTTTCTGCAGATGAAGCCATCCGGGACGCTGGAAGCCTCCCGGACCTGCCACATCTCACAGTCAGAGCACAGCACCCCTCTAACTGACATTGCGTCAATTAATTAAAATTAAAATTAAAATTTGTCTTTTTAAAAAAAAAATATTTTTTTAAAAATGTCAAAGTTACTGTCAACTATCTGTTTCCTAGCACTAGATTTCTAATAGAAATGCGATAGCTAACTATAATACTCTCCGATCTCTGGCTTAGATATCCCTCTAAATTATAATTAAGTTATTATGTTTAATTAGTTACCAAATACTCAAATTTTTTTTAAAATTTAGGGTAGAATCCCAACCAGCCACTCTGGCCACAGCTTTTCTGTGATGTCACTTCAGTTTACCCCCGACACACACAATTTGAAAAAAGGTATAAAAGTGAAAATAAGTAAAAATCACTTACTTACCTTCTTACCTTCTGAGTGTCTTAGATGTTTTCAGGTTCTCTCGCTGACAGAGACTGCTCCTCCACCTCCGAACCTTGACCTGCACAATGATAATAATATAATAATAATATAATATGGCACTTACCTTACACCAATGGGTCTTATTATTAGGTTAGAGGAGGAGGGCGGGTGGGAGACACTACACGTGTAGTGTCTCGGGTTTCCTCTCCACCAGAATTTATTGGTTGGGGGGGGGACTTCCCAGAGGTCCGCGGGTCGAACTTCCGGTTCCCGCCTTATATAAAAACAAATAAAACAGAAAAAAAGAACAGACACGGGACCAGGTAAGGCTTTTTAAAGTAAGTACTCACCTCCCAGAGGGCCCCTGCGCACCGCTGCCGCCGAAATCCAAAGGGCTGCTCCTGTAAAGGCAAGGCTTTTTAAAGTAAGTACTCACCTCCCAGAAGGCCCCTGCGCACCGCTGCCGCCGAAATCCAAAGGGCTGCTCCTGTAAAGGTAAGAGTTTTAAAATTCACTACTCACCTCCCAGAGGGCCCCTGCGCACCGCTGCCGCCGAAATCCAAAGGGCTGATCCTGTGAAGGCAAGGCTTTTTAAAGTACTCACCTCCCAGAAGGCCCCTGCGCACCGCTGCCGCCGAAATCCAAAGGGCTGTTCCTGTAAAGGTAAGGCTTTTTAAAGTAAGTACTCACCTCCTAGAAGGCCCCTGCGCACCGCTGCCGCCGAAATCCAAAGGGCTGCTCCTGTAAAGGCAAGGCTTTTTAAATTCACTGCTAACCTCCCAGAAGGCCCCTGCGCACCGCTGCCGCCGAAATCCAAAGGGTGCTCCTGTAAAGGTAAGGCTTTTTAAATTCACTACTCACCTCCCAGAGGGCCCCTGCGCACCGCTGCCGCCGAAATCCAAAGGGCTGCTCCTGTAAAGGCAAGGCTTTTTAATTTAAGTACTCACCTCCCAGAAGGCCCCTGCGCACCGCTGCCGCCGAAATCCAAAGGGCTGCTCCTGTAAAGGTAAGAGTTTTAAAATTCACTACTCACCTCCCAGAGGGCCCCTGCGCACCGCTGCCGCCGAAATCCAAAGGGCTGCTCCTGTAAAGATAAGAGTTTTTAAATTCACTACTCACCTCCCAGAGGGCCCCTGCGCACCGCTGCCGCCGAAATCCAAAGGGCTGCTCCTGTAAAGGTAAGAGTTTTTAAATTCACTACTCACCTCCCAGAGGGCCCCTGCGCACCGCTGCTGCCGAAATCCAAAGGGCTGCTCCTGTAAAGGCAAGGCTTTTTAATTTAAGTACTCACCTCCCAGAAGGCCCCTGCGCACCGCTGCCGCCGAAATCCAAAGGGGATTGCCGCTTTAAATGTGCGGATCCAAAGTTGCCGTACGTCGTGACGTCATGGTGTTCGTTGCGCCACCGCGCATGCGCAGTTCGGTCCTGCGTAGAGAGCGCCTGCGCGTCACGTCCCTCTGCGACCGCATCTCTTCTGGCGTGTACAAGCACGGGAGGCCGCGGAAAGCCCGCGAAATGGCCGCCCTCGTCCAGGCTGTGGGCCGGGAGGAACTAGATCAACTGGACCCTCTCGGCCTCGTAGGACCCCTGTGGTGCCGATTCGGCCGCTTAGAATTGGGAGTACCGGCTGGTCTTGTTTTCGCGGAGGACGCAGGATTCGATGGCGGTGGCTAGGGTGAGGCTCTTTATTTTGAAGAGCTGCTGGCGTAGGGTGCCCGGGACCAAAAACTATCTGGTCCCGAATCATGGAGTCGGAGGTGGCCTCATAGCCGCAGGGCTGCGCGAGGATACGGAGGTGTGTCAGAAAAGATTGAAAAAGCTCATCCTTACCCTGCAGGCGCTGCTGGAAGAGATACCTCTCGAAGCTCTCATTCACCTCGACGCTGAAGTGCTGCTCAAGTTTTAGAAGGACCGTCTTGTACTTCGTCTTGTCCTCACCTTCCGCGAACACTAGGGAGTTGTAGATGTGGATGGCGTGTTGCCCTGCCATGGAGAGGAGGAGGGCGATATTCCTGGTGTCCGATGCATTCTCCCTGTCTGTGGCTTCTAGGAAGAGCTGGAAGCGCTGTTTAAACAGCTTCCAGTTGACGCCGAGGTTTCCAGCGATTTGGAGTGGCTGCGGCGGGCTGATGGTGTCCATGGCGCAGGATGGCGGATTTCTGAAGATGTGCAGGTAGGTCTCACAGTTGCTGAGTTCCAAGCCTGGTACTATGTCGTGTTGGGTGTTCCGCTATACAAATGAACCAACACGGTTGTAGATGGTACAACTCTGTTTTATTACTCTTGATAACAACATCTGTTAACTCATGGCTGTGGTTCGTACTTTACCCGTTAACCTGTGGACACAGCCCTAGCACTAACTTAGAGAGGCACTCAGCACATGGTGTATGTCTGAGTGGCACGCTGTGAGTTCTGTGCTCTGAGCTATCTCCTGGTGGAATGAGTGGGAACTGTGATGTTCCCTGTTTTATAGTGCATGTGCTCTCACTGGTGATTGGCTGTGATGTTGCGTGTGTGTTGATTGGTCCGTTGATCTGTCCATCAGTGTGTGTGTGATTGCACCATGATATGTTTGTATGAATATCATGACAGCCTGGTGGACCTTTAATTGAAATGAAAATATTCCCACTCCACAGTTCAGTACATGACATCTTGTAAGCAAGGCAGCAACTTTGCAGGCGCAGGCGTTGTAATGCACTGCAATATCGGCTTCAGCAATGGAGCTGGGTTCTAGTTCGGAAGTGACAGTAATGCTGTCGAGCCAAGGCTGATGTCTTTGACCGTGTTTTATATTCTGACACATCCATTAGGTTTCTTTTCTGGGTACCTGACCATTTTAAGGAGCTTTTGTTGCCAGTAATATCCTTCATCACTCTTGGTATCAGCAATGTTTCAATGGGAATCCTCTTACCTGAGTCAGAAAGTTGCACGATCAACCTGGGGACTTCATTATAAAATCTAAGCGGACACTGCAATGCAGAGGGAGTGCTGCACATGCAGAGGGAGTGCTGCAGTGCAGAGGTAGTGCTGCACATGCAGAGGTAGTGCTGCACATGCAGAGGGAGTGCTGCACATGCAGAGGGAGTGCTGCACATGCAGAGGTAGTGCTGCAGTGCAGAGGTAGTGCTGCAGTACAAGGGGAGTGAGTGCTGCAGGGCAGAGGTAGTGCTGCAGTGCAGAGGGAGTGCTGCAGTACAGAGGGCGTGCTGCACATGCAGAGGGAGTGCTGCAGTGCCGAGGTAGTGCTGCAGTGCAGAGGGAGTGCTGCAGTACAGAGGGCATGCTGCAGATGCAGAGGGAGTGCTGCAATGCAGAGGTAGTGCTGCAAAACTGAGGGAGTGCTGCAGTGCCGAGGTAGTGCTGCAGTACAGAGGGAGTGCTGCAGTGCAGAGGGAGGTGGCAAATTTCAGTCGAAATGTTTAAAACCATCTGCCCTCTCAGGTAGGTGGAAAAGATTCCCCCGCACTATTTGGAGGTGGAGCAGGGGCGTTCTCTCTGATGGGCCAGTTTATTGCTGCGGCAAACTCACTAAAACTGAGAATCTGGTCCTTATAAAACTGACACTCGTGGTAGTTTACTATACTCAATTTGGCCACCACAATTTCTGCATTAAAACAGTGACTAATAGTGCATTCATTGGCTGTAAAACGCTTTGGCATATCTTTCCGCCATATAAATGCAGGCCTTTCTTTCTTGCTCTTGTTGTTGCGGGCATGTAACAACCACAGAATCCCTCCAGTGCAGAAGGATGCCGTTCGGCCCATCGAGTCTGCACTGACCCTCTGAAGATCCCCCTACCTCGGTGAGAGGGCTTTTACCAATAACTTTCTGCCTCAAATGTGAAAGTCCGATCACTGAGCCCCGGTTGACACCCACATAATCAAATATGGTGACAAAGAGAGCTGGCATTTGTGGAGAAGACACATAATTGTTCTGCGTTATGGGCAATGTATGGCAAGGTCACGGTGATAGCCGATTCTGAGTCATCCCAAAAAGCTGTCCTTTTCCTTGAATCACATTGTTCTTGCAGGGATGATGTTCCCACAATGGTGTTGGGTGGGGAATCTCAACGATGATGAAGGAATAGCAATATATATTCAAGTCAACTTGATTTGTGACTTGGGGGAGAACTTGGAGGCAATGGTTGTGTCTGCACCTTGTGGCAGCAGTCACGATATAGATGGAGAGGCCTCATTTCCTTTGGTGGGGGAAATCAAGAACAGGAAAACAAAACCTTTAAATTGGAACTAGGCCATTCTGAAGTGAATTCAGAAAGTGAAATCTGGGCGTCATGGTTGCACAGTGGTTAGCACTGCTGCCTCATAGTTCCATGGAGTCTGGTTCGCTTCCGGCTTGTCTGTGTGGAGTCTGCACATTCTCCTCGTGTCTGTGAGGGTTTCCTCCGGGTGCTCCGGTTTCCTCCCACAGTCCAAAGATGTGCAGGTTAGGTGGATTGGCCATGCTAAATTGCCTCTTAGTGTCCAAAAGATTAGGCAGGGTTACTGGCTGTTGGGGGTCGGGTGGGGGCATGGGCCTTGGGTGCTCTTTCGGAGGGTCAGCGCAGACCTGATGGTCCGAATGACCTCAGTGTGGGTCCTACAGGCCCATTTCTTTGTTGAACATGGATGTGAAGGTATTGGCGAAGTTGCTGGAGTGTAGGCTGTAGGGGTGAGTGCCAGAGATGGTCTGTGAGGACCGAACGGGTCTTATGAAGTGTAGGCAGCCCTCCAGCAACATTAGGAGGTAGTTGAATGTAGTTATGAGTCTGTTAGGGTGGCGGGCACTGAAGGTTATTGTATCCATGGATGCGGTGAAGACCTTTGACCGGGTAGAGTGGAGGAACCGGTTTGAAATTATGGGTAGGTTTGGGGTTGGGCTGAAGTTTGTGGCGTGAGGCTCTGGTGACGGCACCTTGCCGGGGAAGTATATGGGGAGTCCGGTGGTGCAGTCTGCTGTCAGGATATGGAACCAGTTGAGAAAGTATTTTAGGTTGGATAAGATGTCTTGGTTGATGCCACTGTCCTCGGATATGTACTCGGAGGGAAGGTTTATGTGGCTGGATGAACTGTGGGAGAGGATTGAGCTGCCGGGGGGCAGTGAGTTTAACTATGTTAACTATGCTTGCATGGACTGTATTTTTTTGATATTGTCTATGTATGGAATAAAATATCTTTAAAAGAAAAGAAGGGTGTGAGGGCTGGGAACAGAGGGTGTGCTGGGTGGGGGGACGGGGATTGGAAGTGCGCTGGTCTGGGACGCGGGTGTTGGAGGTGGGCATGGGCCAGGGCGCTCTGGGTGGCCACCGCACACTGCCCCGTGGGCCAGAGCACTCCAGGCACCTGACTCACATCTTCAGAACTCTGATGCACCGCTTGAGCACACCTCTGGTCACGGCATGGGCGCCATTGTCGCAATTATCCATGTTGGCCTTTGGCCTCCGACTGCTGCGGATAACCCCTGTCGCCCAAGAACCAGCCCCTCACCCGATGGAACATCTCGAAGGTGTCACGAACCGTCGAGTGCACCAGGATGAAGGCGTCGTGCACCCTGTGTGGGTATCGGGTGCAGATGTACATGATAATCAGCTGGCGGTCACACACCAGGTTCATCGAGTGGAACCCCTTTCAATTTGTGAAGGGCACCCCCTCATACGGCCGCACTCGTAAGGGGACATGCGTCCCATCAATCAATCCCTGGATCTGGGACATCCAAGCGATGGTGGCGAACCCTGCTGCCTGGGCAACCTGGAGGGCTCGGTCCATATTCAGCTTGACGTATTGTGCCTTCCTGGGTGTCACAGCCCTGGTGGACGCCATGAGGAGCTACTCGGGGAGGACCCTGCAGAACAGGAGCCTGCACCAGAGGAGCAGGGAAGAGCTGGTAAGGACAGCCAGGGCCTCTGTAACGGCACGGATGCTTCTGTGCACGGCGGCCTGTGAGATCCCGGATAGGTAGACATTCAGTGTGATGGTTACCTTGCCGGCCACTGGGAGTGGGTGTCCTCCCCCATACCTCGCAATTCCAGGTGCGCAATAATGTGGCAGAGATGTCGCACGGTCCCCCTGCTCAGCTGGAGTCTTCGGCGACAGGTCCTCGAAAGACAGGCGCTGCTGGTACACACGGGGCCAGATTTGGGGCCACCTTCCCGCCTCCTCCTTGGCCTGTTGGATGGCCGGCTGTCTGTCCTTACCAGCTCTCCCCTGCTCCTCTGGTGCAGGCTCCTGTTCTGCAGGGTCCTCCCCGAGTAGCTCCTCATGGCGTCCACCAGGGCTGTAACGCCCAGGCAGATCCAACCATTCCTGGTTGGATACCAAATTCCTTTCACTGTAGTGGGAGGAAAGTAGATATGTTAGCATGGCGGTCACCCTCGTGCCCAACCAGGACAAACAGGCTACATGATGGCCATTTTCTGCACTGTAGTCCCTGCCCCCGCATGTCTCCCTCCCCTCCCATCCCCACCCCGGCCAGTCCAACAGACACATCGGTCTCTACACTGCACTCCTGGCCCCGTTGATCCCTGGCACCAGGGGTCCTCTGACTCCGGTACCCGTTCCTGCAGACAGGGGTGCCGGTGGCTGGCAATACCCAGGCCAGTGGTATGCTCTGTGGCCCCTGCCCTGTGCCCTCCCATGGGATCTACTAAGGCCGACATCCTTGGGTGGGCCACCTGGTGCCCCTCCAGCAGGATGGCATCTGGTTGTGGGGTGCACAGGGTCTGTGGGCTTCTTGGGGGCCGGCCTTGGGTGGGCGGGCACCCGTATGGCCAGTGGCTCTCTGCGCAACTATGGGCCACAGGCGGTCAATGGGGTGCTTAGCAAGATGGCAGAACGCAGCAATGGGGGTCTGTGGCTGGACGCCCCTGTCCTGGGGATGATCCCGACCCCACGGCTCACCATCTGGCGGTTGCTCCCCACCCAGCAGCAGGACTGGCAGCCCGTGGCCGCGCCTTTGGGAACATGTCCTACCTCCTCTCTCTCTCCCTCAGCAGCCATGTCATCTGTTTCCCAATTTTAAATACCACAAGTGAACCTCGCCATCAGTAATTCCTCCTGGCAGAGACAGAGCATTGCGGGAGGCCCAGGGAATGCCAGGGTTGGTCCGTTTATGATATGCCAATGACGTTTACTGTACAATTTGCATGCCCACGCCGGCACACGGCGTATCATGCATTCACGTACCGCCGAGGCACCGGAGCATTGCATTCCGTGCAGTGTCCGGTGGGGGCCTCGGTTTTTGGCTGACGCCCGAATATCTGCTGGATCATGCTTCACGATTCTGGTGTCAATGGAAGGAGAATCCCGCCTACAATGTTGTGGTAACGAATTCCAGAGGCTCACCATTCTCTGGATGAAGAAATTTCTCCACACCTCAGTCCTAAATTGTTTGTCCCATACCCTTAGACTATGACCCCTGGTTCTGGACATCCCATCAGCAGAAACATCCTTCTTGCATCTACCCTGTCTTATCCTGCTAGAATTTCATAGTGTTCTTTGAGATCTTCCCTCATTCTTCTGAACTCCAGCGAATATAGTCCGAACCATCTCAATCCCTCCTCATATGTCAGTCCTGCAATCCCAGGAATAAGTTTGTCAGCTTTGTCTGCACTCTCTCTACAGCAAAAACATCTTTACTCAGATAAGGAGACCAAAACTGCACAAAACATTCCAGGTGTGGTCTCACAAAGGCCCTGTGTAATTGCAACAAGAAATCCCCGCTTCTGTACTCGAATCCTACTCTTTGTTTCTTGTCTGCCAACCAGCTTTCTGTGTGTCTCAATAAATTACTCCAAATCCCATTCACTTTAATTTTACACGTTAATCTCTTATGCGGGACTTTATCGAAAGCCCTCTGAAAGCCCAAATAAACCACATTCACTGGTTCCCCCTCATCAACTCTACTTGTTCCATCCTCGAAGAATTCCACTAGATTGGCAGGCATGATTTCCCTTTTAATAATCCATGCTGACTGTCCAACCTGCCACCCAAGTGGTGTGCTCTAAAATCTTTCATAGTGGTTTCTTCAATTTTCCCCACTACCGACTGACTGCTCGATAATTCCCTGTTTTCGCTCTACCTCCATTTTTAAATAATGGAGTTACATTAGAACATAGCACATACAGTGCAGAAGGAGGCTATTTGGCCCATCGAGTCTTCACCGACCCACTTAAGCCCTCACTTCCACCCTATCCCCCTAACCCAATAACCTCTCCTAACCTTTTTGGACACTAGCGGCAATTGGGCATGGCTAATCCACCTAACCTGCACGTTTTTGGACTGTGGGAGGAAACCGGAGCATCCGGAGGAAACCCTCGCAGACAGGGGGAGAACGTGCAGACTCCGCACAGACAGCGACCCAGCAGGGAATCGAACCTGGGACCCTGGTGCTGTGAAGCCACAGTGCTAACCACTATGCTACCATGCTGCCTGTAAGTTACGCTCCAAAAATAGGAACTATTCCAGAGTTTGTAGAATCTTTGAAGATGACCACCAATGCATCCATTATTTCTGGAGCCACTTCCTTAAGTACTCTGGGGGGTAAATTATCAGGGCCTGGGGATTTATCGTCCTTTAATCCTATAAATTTTCCCAACACCATTTCTCTACTTATATTGATTTCCTTCAGTTCCCCCCTCTCATGAAACCCTGAGTTTCCCAACATTTCTGTTATGTTATTTCTATCCTCCTTTGTGAAGGCAGAATCAAAGTGTGTATTTAGTTGCTCAGCCATTTCTTTGTCCTCCATTATAAATTCACCTTTTCCTGATTGTAAGGGACCTACATTTGTCTTCACCAATCTTTGTCTCTTCACATACCTATCGAAACTTTTACAGTCCGTCTTTATGTTCCCCGCACACTTACTTTCTATTTTCCCCTTCTTAATCAATCCATTTGTCCTCCTTTGCTGAATTCTACACTGCTCCCAATTCTTAGGTCTGTTGTTTTTTCTGGCCAATTTGTATGCCTGTTCCCTGGATCTAATGCTATCTCTAATTTCCCGTGTAAACCATGGTTTGACCACCTTTCCTGTTTTACTTTTGCACCAGACCGGAATAAACAATTGTTGCAGTTCAACTGTGTGCTCTTTGAATGTTTGCCATTGCCTATCCACCGTCATCCCTTTAAGTAACATTTCCCAATTCATCATAGCCAACTTACACCTCACATATCATCATGGTAAGGCGAACAAACAGGTGATTCTGCAGCCACACACATGAATCCAGGATGGTGTGTTGCCTTCCTGGTGCCAAGGTCGAGGCTGTCACTGAGCAACAGCGGAGCACCTTAAGGAGTGAGGGTGAACAGCCAACAGTTGTAGTCTACATTGGGACTAATGACACCTGTAGAAAAAGGAGCATGGCCCTACAGTCAAAATGTAGGGTGTTAACTAGCAAACTAACCAGCAGGACCTCAAAAGCAGTAATCTCCAGATTACTCCCAGTGCCACTGGCAAGCGAGTACAGAAATAGGAAGATAAGGCAGATTAATGCGTGGCTGAAAAGATAGTGCAGGAGGGAGAGCTCTTGATTGTTGGGATATTGGGATCAGCTATGGGAGTGATGAAACCTCTGCAAGTTGGTCAGGTTGCACCTAAACAGACCCAGGATCGATTCCTTGTGGCGCCTTTTGCTGGAGTTGTTGGGGAGGACTTAAACTAATTTGACAGGGCAGTGGGAACCAGGAGGTAATATCAGAAAGGAATAATGAGGTGCATAGAATACTGGGTGCGACATATAGCATTGGAGCAGGAAATAGTAAGGTAGTAGGCGGGTTTAACATAAGTGGGAAAGTAATAAGTTAGGGTTACAGTGAATGTATGTGAAGGCGTGAAGTGTGGTCAATACGTTTGGTGAGCTGCAGGGGCAGATAGATACCTGGGTATATGATGTTGTGGAAATAATGGGGACCTGTCTCAAAGAAGAATGGGACTGGTTACAAAATATTCCTGGGTACACAGTGTTCAGGAAAAATAGGGCTGGGTTTTCTATCCCTTCCTGCCAGTGGAATATTCTGCTACCGCCGAAGATGACCCCTTGCAGCAGGTTCCCCGGGCGAGCCGCGCACAGCGAGGTAGACATCGGCAGGGCCAGAGGACCCTCCAGATGGCCAATGCTGAGCCACCTGTGCAGCCAGAAAGCACGCCACAGGGATGGGCTGGAAATCTCGCCCATAGGAAAGAATGGAAAGCAGGAGAGATGGCAGTATTGATGATGGAGAGTATTGTAGTGATGGCGAGAGAGGTTGCCCCAGAGGGGTCAAGAACAGAATATCTTTGTCCAGAGCTAAGGAACAAAAATGGTGCAATTACATTGCTCGGTGTAGTCTCTGCCATCAATTGGTGGGAAAGATGCAGAGGAACAAATTGTATGGAAATTACACAAGAATTATAGAGTAGTTATAATGGGAAAACATTGACAAGTGGTGGGAGGATAGAATCCTGCCGCCCGCAAACGGTGCGCGTTCGAGAAACACGCTGCTCAGGGACTGGAGAATCCCGGCGTTTTTCTTTGGAATGAGGTGGATCAAGTGTCAATTGGGGAACATTTAGGGGACAGTGATCATTGTGTATCCCAAGGTATAGGTTCACTGTGGAAAAGAACAAGGAGTAATCCAGAGAAAGAAAAATTAACTGGGCAAAGCCTAACTCCAATGGTATAAGAATAGCTCTGACCCAGATAAAGTGAAATCATAGTTAGCAGACACAATTGTAACTGAACAATAGGCTAATTTTGAAGAGATAGTTTGAGCACAGTCAAGCTCTATTCCCACAAAGGGAAGAAGTAGGGCATACAAACTCAGACTTCCCTGGATGGAAAAAGAGAGAGAGATTAAGACAAAGTAGAAAAAGATGTGCTTATGGCAGATGCCAGGTGAATAATACATTGCAAACCAAGCTGAAGATAAAGGATTCAGAGCAGAATTTAAAAAGCAAAGAGAAGCTCGGAAAAGTTGTGAGTAGAGACTGGCAGCTAACATAAAAAGGAATCCAAAAGTGTTCCTGGGCAGATTGTTATGATCTTGGTTGAGATCAGTAAAGTTGAAAAAAAAGAAATACAAAATCCCAGTTATTTAGTGAAAGAGTGAAGCCATAAGATTCGGTAGTTAAAAACGAAATAATATTTACTATACACGAGTCAAACAAGCAAGCATTGAATACCATCTTCAATAGCCACCTATAAAGCCAGAATCTGCATACATTAAACATGAATTAACAGGCAAATTTTTGTTGATTATAAACTGGAAATTACACACTAAAAGGCAGATACAGCGAAAGCAAATCTTACGACTTGGTTTGACAGTTCGCTCAACATAAATATAATCAATCTCAGTCACAAAGTCCTTCAAAATCCTTCGTTCCTCGTGACGAATTTCAGCTTCTCCTCTTCTACATTTTCCCCAGGCCGATAGCAGTGCCTGACCAAGCCGGGTTCCACAGGACAGTCTTCACCAAAAATGGTCTGCAGAGCCTCCTCAACTGTGCTTGCAACAGTCTGGATGACGCGATTCCACCAATTTTATCTTTGAGTAACAGAAACGACCTCAGCAACTGTGTGTTTGTCTGTTCTCAGATTGGGGATCTAGTCTCTGGGTAGAATTTTCCTCCTCTTTCGTGGCATGTTTTGCAGTGGTGGAGATGGCCCAGCATTGGCCAGCCGCTGGATATTCTGGTCTCGGCACTGTCAATGGGATTTCCCACTGTTTGCCCCCTCCACCACCAGGGAACCCGCAGCTGGGGGCTCTCCTTTGGCAGAACTGGAAGGGTGGCATGGCAGCACAATAGTTAGCACTACTGCCTCACAGTGCCGGGGACCCAGGTTTGATTCTGGCCTTGGGTGACTGTCTGTGTGGAGTTTGCACATTCTCCTCGTGTCTGCATGGGATTCCTCGGGGTGCTCCGGTTTCTTTAGGTGGATTGACCATGCAAATTAAAAAAAAAATAGATTTAGAGGACCCAATTCATTTTTTCCAATTAAGGGGCAATTTTGCATGGCTAATCCACCTAGTCTGCACATCTTTGGGTTGTGGAGGCGAAACCCGCGCAAACACGGGGAGAATGTGCAAAAGTCACACGGACAGTGACCCAGAGCTGGGAGCGAACCTGGGACCTCGGCACCGCAAGGCTGCACGGCTAACCCACTGCGCCACCGAGCTACCCCTTGACCATGCTAAATTGCCCCTAAGTGCCCAAAGATGTGCAGGTTAGGTGGAGTTACAGGGATAGGGCGGGGGGGGGGGTGCTAGGTAGGCGCTCTTTCAGCCTAGGTAGGTACTCTTTCGGAAGGTCTGTGCAGATACGGTGGGCAGAATGGCCTCCTACTACACTGTCGGAATTCTATTGATCCTGCCCTCCGTTTTCTTCAGCCTGCCTGTACTGCACAACTGGGATCATCATCATCTGAGCTCTGGTGACCCTTCATCACTACATTTGGAGTACGGGGCGCAATTTCAAATTCGAAGACGGTACAAAACTTGGAAGAATTGTGAATTGTGAAGAGGATAGTGTAGACAGGTTGGTGGAATGGACACAAGATTGCTCAATGAGATAAATGGCTTCCAGGTTTGAATCAGCCATAATCAAATTGAATGGCGGTGTGAATTGGGGGTTGAATGGTTCCAATGCAAGGGAGTTGTTGCTGAAGTATGGCTATGTAGATTGTTTGCCTTAAGGAAAAAATGTGTTTGACAACTTAAAGTCTTGTACCTCGAGTCCAAGAATTATTTCTTCTCAAAGTGCCGAGGCAGCAGAGAGGTAATCCGCATTAGCGTTCCTCACCATCATGCCACTGCCTGCCTATCACGCTGAAACAAAGTTAATCTTTTCATTACAATTCTAATATTTAAAAAAAGGCTTTAATTTTAAGGCAGGATTACTGAGACTAATTCTACGCATCCTTTTATTTATTTTTTTGCTTTTTTTAGTAAGGGAAGCTGAACTCATCTGAATTAAGTTGGCATCTGGAATCTGTTTGGTTCTGTCCTCGTTTGATAGTATTCACAAGGCAGGTGATATTTATTTATCAGAAAGGAGTTTTCTGACTATCTGATACTGAGTGATAAGTAATATCTTAAACCTTCATTAATATCATAAACCTTCATCTGGAAGTCTTGTACTTAAAATTGAAACCACGGTATGATCTTGTGATTAAGGTTGTATTGAATTCACCTTGAAGATTTTTAGTTTTCATTTAAGCAAGGCACAGAAAGGATGGGGGATTTATTTCCCTTACTTTCGTCCCCTTATCATCCTGATAACTGTTGCTATGTGATCCCATGTGCCTCAGTTCACCCAGTATAGCTCGCCCGAGTGTGCTTTCATCGTGGATTTGTCCAGGATATTTTACAGTGGAGCTTGCTTTATCTTATTTTCATCCATTTACCTATGGTCTTGAACAAGATTCATTAGATTGCGAGCAGGAACAGTAGCCAGTGAGGGGGCTTATTTTAAAAAAGTATTTCTGGGGTATGGACGCAGCTGGTTAGGCCAGAATTTACTGCCTATCCCTAATTGTCCTTGGGAAGGTAGTGGTGAGCTGTTTTCTTGAACCGCTGTATCCATGTGGTGCACATACATCTACTGTGCTGTTAGGGAGGGAGTTCCAAGGTTTTGCCCCAGTGACAGTGAAGGAACGGCGATATATTTCCAAGTCAGGGTGGTGAGTGACTTGGAGGGGAACCTCCAGGTGGTGGGGTTCCCAGGTATCTGCGGCCCTTGTCCTTCCAGATGGTAGTGGCCGTGGGCTTGGAAGTTATTGGCTTCGGAGTCTTGCTTAGTTCCTGTAGTGTATCTTGTAGATGGTACACACGGCTGCCAATGTGGGTCGGAGGTGGTGGGAGTGAATGTTTATGGGAGGGGAGCCAATCAAGCGGGCTGCTTTGTCCTGGACGGTGTCAAGTCTTTTGGAACTGCACTCATCTAGGGGAGTGTTCCATCACACTCCTGACTTATGCCTTATAGATCGTTTGGGGAATCAGGAGGTGAGTTACTCACCACAGGATCCCTTCGGGTGGAATTTTCCCATCTGGGACTAAGCACTGTGATGGGGGCGGGAACGTGAATGCTACCTGACACAGAGGCCAGGAGGCAGACACGCTCTATCCTCTAACCCTGACCTCATTCGTGATGCAAATGGGTGTTTTGCGCTGTATTCCGCAGCAGGGCAGGCTTGACGGTGCACTGTCCACAGTTGGTAAATGGGCACCATATTGAAAAGGTGCCGAACATCACTGACCCACGATTGAAGAAAGAAGATGGATGCACTGAAAAAGAAGATGGATCTCCGGAATAATTCTGAGACTAGAAAATGGACCTCCTCAATGACACTGAATCTGGAAGATCCGCTGTAATGTTCAGGGGCCCAGGGTCTGCTGGCAGTCTCCATCTCGAACTCCGGAGGCAGCAGCCCCCCCCCCCCCCCCCCCCCCCCCACCCGCCCCCCCCAGGGCATTGTTTAGGTGAGTCCTGACATCCGAATGCTATGTTGTTCCAGATGTGTTTTGCACTGGCATATCATTGTGCAGGCCTCACTGAGAATCGGGTGTGGTGAAAGATTCTGGTCGGGCCTTCATCTGCATCCCATTAGCCAGATGCAAATCCATTTCATGCGGGCCTCCAGCAGGTTTGCCGATCAGCCATTGTGGGCACCAGTGGAATGTACCGTGGGAAATTCACGCTGGCGTGAAACCAATTTCTGCAATCCTGTCAAATTCTCCCCCCTTGTCTGCCATTGAACCCACAGGTGGGGTCATGGGAGAATGATGCCCTAACCTCTGACCTGTACTTGTAGCCACTGCGTTTATATGACATGTTCAGGTCAGTTTCCGATCAATGGATGTTGCTAGTGGGGGATTCGGTGAGAATGGGAATGCCATTGAATGTACCATGCTGGCAAGGTGGCACAGTGGTTAGCACTGCTGCCTCACTGTGCCAGGGACCCAGGTTCAATTCTGGCCTTGGGTCACTGTCTGTGTGGAGTTTGCATTTTCTTCCCGTGTCTGCGTGGGTTTCCTCCGGGTGCTCCGGTTTCCTTCCACAGTCCAAGGATGTGTAGGTTAGGGGGATTGGCCATGCTAAATTGCCCCTTAGTGTTCAAAGGTGTGCAGGTTAGGTGGGGTTATGGGAATAGGGTGAGGGAGTAGGCCTAGTTAGGGTACTCTTCCAGAGGGTCGGTGCAGACTTGATGGGCTGACTGACCTCCTTCTGCATTGTAGGAATTCTACGGTTCCTTTACCCCAATCCGAGGTCCATTTCCTTTCAATTTATTTGATCGCACGATGTGTGCACTGCTGGCAAGGATACCATTTATTTTTTGAGCTTCACTGTTGCTGCATTGAAAACAGTATTTATCCTGAAAGCAAACCTTGTGTTCAAACCCACCCAATTGTTCCCACCCTCCCAGCATATCCTCCCCAGTCTTTGTCATCTCCTCCATCCCTACAACCCTCCCAGACCCTATGCTGGCCTCTTCTGCATGCCTTAAGTTGTCTAGGGCCTAAGTCCTGAAACTCACACTCCCTAACCTTCTCCACCTCCCTACCTCTCCTTACTCCTTTACATTATTCCTTTAGACCTACCTCTGTGATCAAGCTGTCAGTCACTTCTCATATCTCAATATGTACCTCAAATCCAGTATGATAACACTCCTGAAACATCCTGGGAAAATATGCTACATTAAAGGCATTATTTAGATCCAAGTTGTTGTTCGAACCTTATACGATTGAATGTAACGTAAGATGACACCTCTAATCGCTGGGGCATACGAAGGAGTGGATCAGATTTTTAAATTATAGTTTTTGCCATTTTGTTTTATAGTGGGAATCTATTTTAATCCATTTTTGTGCTTCTCTTTATTAGAATCCAATAGAGCTTCCCTCTCAGACACCACCCAACAGCTGATTCGGTAAAGTGTCTCTTTCAGTGCTTTACACACAACAGAGGGGGCCACAGTTTTGGTCCGGGATTCTCCGGGGTCGGAGAATCCCGGGCAGGACGCGAGAATCGCGCCCCGCCGCCCCACCACTGGCTTACCTATTCTCTGGCGCCGATTTCCGGGCGCCCACGGGATCACCGCCACGCCGCCGATTCTCCGGGCCCGAAGGGGCGAGCGGCCACTGAGTTCAGCTGAGTCCCGCCGGCTTGGGTTACTCAGGTCCCACATGGCGGGACCTGGAAGGTGTGTCTGCGGGGGCCATCCTGGAGGGGGAGCGGGGGGGATCTGACCCCGGGGGGGGGCATCCACGGTGGCCTGGCCCACGATCGTGGCCTACCGATCCGCAGGGGGGCTGGTTCCTTGGGGGCCTATGTTGCTCCACGCTGGGTCCCTGTAGGGCTCCGCCTTATTGCTCGGGGGTCGGCGTGGAGACGGGAGCACACGTGCATGCGCAGAATCACGCCGGCCGCAGCGCGCATGCACGGAATCACGGCGACCATCGCGCGCATGCACGAACTCGCGCCGGCTGGAGCTGCGGGGACCACTCCAGCGCCGACCTAGCCCCCTAGGAAGTGGAGCATTCCTCATTATCGGGGACCATTGACGCCGGAGTGGTTGGCGCCGCTTTTCATGCCGGCGTCGGAACTTGGCCGCGGGATTGGAGAATACCGGCCTTGATCTCTGGACAGGCAGGAGAGTTGATTTTGGTCAGGAAACAGGGATATGACAAATGCTCTGAAGTGACCTCAGCCTGGGATTAAAGCAAGAACCCAGAGTTCCAACTCTTGATATGTTGTCCAGTGACTGCTGCTATAAGCCCCATAAAGGGCTGCATTTATATAGTGCCTTTCACAACCTCAATATTCCCCAAAGCACATTACAAGTTTCTTGGGAGTGTTGTCACTGTTGCAGTGCAAAGAGACGCAGCAGTCAATTTCCATACAGCAAATTTCCATAAGCCGCAATGTGGGAATCCGTTTCTTAATGGCATTGCCTCGGAGACAAATACTGGAGAGGCCGCCTGTTCTTAGTGTTTTTGCATCCACATCCACCTGAGGGGGCAGAGAGGGCCTCTGAGTAATGTCTCATCCGAATGATGGGCAGCTCTCCGTCTATCAGTAGTGCACTGGAGTGTCAGCCCAGAATTTCTACTCAAGCTTCCGGGGTGGGACTTGAATCCGGAAGCTTCTAACTGAGAGGTGAAAGCGCTTCCATTGAGGCACAGCTGGCGTTATGAGTATGTTGGCAATCAGACATGGGTGTGATGCCTTTCCACCATCTGCCACCACCATGGTAAATTAGTCTGCCAACACCGTCTCAAGGCCTCAACCCGTCACTTGGATGAACCATGAATAGATGACCAATATTGTACTCCATTGAACTAAAAGAGTTGAAACAGACCAACGTGCCCAGATGGTCAATGCCATTGCTTTTTATGCTCCCCACAAACCTCTGTCTACCTCTCTTCATTCAACCAATATGGGCAGCACGGTAGCATTGTGGATAGCACAATTGCTTCACAGCTCCAGGGTCCCAGGTTCGATTCCGGCTTGGGACACTGTCTGTGCGGAGTCTGCACATCCTCCCCGTGCGTGCATGGGTTTCCTCCGGGTGCTCCGGTTTCCTCCCACAGTCCAAAGATGTGCAGGTTGGGTGGATTGGCCATGATAAATTGCTCTTGGTGTCCAAAATTGCCCTTAGTGTTGGGTGGTTATGGGGATCGGGTGGAGGTGTTGACCTTGGGTAGGGTGCTCTTTCCAAGAGCCGGTGCAGACTCGATGGGCGAAATGGCCTCCTTCTGCACTGTAAATTCTATGATAACCCTGTCAGCACCGTCCACCGGGCCCTCTCTCCCTCCTCCTGTTTGAGTCAGCACAGACGAGTACAGAATGTTGAAAGTTCTGTTCTTTTGTTTCAGCTTGCAGGAGTTAAAAAAGCTGCAGAATGTCCTCTAAACCTCCTGATGCTAGCGACGCGCCAAGGGGAGAGATGATAAGAAAAATGCTATTATACTGCAACCCAAGCAGCATTCATCTTCCCTCAAGGTTGCAGGATTTCTTTCGCTTTCTGTGGAAAAAAAAAAAATCATCCAGTAATTTATTTTTTTCTCTGGTGTCGAGAGGGTGATTTTTGTCATCTAAACCTCCTAAAATCCCAAGGAATTTACAAACTTTTTTTTTTGTTAATTTGACGTGAAATCCAATGAGAAGTAAAACTCAAAACTAGCCATTAATCATCAGCAGATTTCTCTTAATTAACGAGAGATTTATCTGGCAGGTCGAGATAACAAAAAGGTGGACTTTTCTATGAGCTGTACCTGCTTGATAAGTTTGAGATGCTGTATGTTTGCTTTTATTTAACTGTCTATTCAATGTTTGACTTTCTCTCCTTTTAAATAGATTGAAGGCCACAGAAAGTCACATGTTTATGATCTGGATTGAACCGGCTGGTGGGCAGTACATTCAATAGTAACTTTCAAAAAACAAAACTAGATTTTGGGAAGAGAAACAAAAGGCTCTGAGGTAAAAAAAAAAAAATGGGGGTGGGGCGGAGGAGGGTGTGGCTCTCTTTGGGCCACTCTTTCAAAGACTCTGCGCTGGCACAGTCTCCTCCTGTGCTGTCGGACCCTGTGATTCAATGAAGCTGTGAAGTGAGCTAAAACACACCCTCACGCGGCAGCGGTGTGCTTCCGCGGCGGTGAAGAAAATTGTGAAGTTTTACCCCCTTCTTACGTTCGGCAGCTCTCCGGCCACGAACGCGCGTGGAGGCATTAGAATGGGCCAATTGAATGATTCGCTGAGGGATGGAAGATAAAGCAAGCCAGCAGCTATTAAAGGGCTGCCGCTCAAATTCAATGATTTGCCGCATTCTCCATCAGCTAAAAATTGTCTTGCCTGCTTATCAACTAGTGGCTGCTGTTTCCAGTGCTGCCAGGGGAAAGTGTACGCACTGGAAGACTTGGTCGTTTACTGAAGATGTCTTGAAGGCCATGCTACAGTGGCTGCAGAGATGCAAGTGGATTTCCAAGACAGGTAGACCCACCTCTCCATGCAGCTTAGGGATAGTATTTTGACTTGATGCTCCTGAGTGGTGCCTCACATGTTGGGAAAATTCACGCAGATGCTGGTCACGATTTTGCAGCCATTAAGGAAAGAAAAGAAGAACATAGAACATAGAACGATACAGCGCAGTACAGGCCCTTCGGCCCATGATGTTGCACCGAAACAAAAGCCATCTAACCTACACTATGCCATTATCATCCATATGTTTATCCAATAAACTTTTAAATGCCCTCAATGTTGGCGAGTTCACTACTTTAGCAGGTAGGGCATTCCACGGCCTCACTACTCTTTGCGTAAAGAACCTACCTCTGACCTCTGTCCTATATCTATTACCCCTCAGTTTAAAGCTATGTCCCCTCGTGCCAGCCATTTCCATCCGCGGGAGAAGGCTCTCACTGTCCACCCTATCTAACCCCCTGATCATTTTGTATGCCTCTATTAAGTCTCCTCTTAACCTTCTTCTCTCCAACGAAAACAACCTCAAGTCCATCAGCCTTTCCTCATTAGATTTTCCCTCCATACCAGGCAACATCCTGGTAAATCTCCTCTGCACCCGCTCCAAAGCCTCCACGTCCTTCCTATAATGCGGTGACCAGAACTGTACGCAATACTCCAAATGTGGCCATACCAGAGTTCTGTACAGCTGCAACATGACCTCCTGACTCCGGAACTCAATCCCTCTACCAATAAAGGCCAACACTCCATAGGCCTTCTTCACAACCCTATCAACCTGGGTGGCAACTTTCAGGGATCTATGTACATGGACACCTAGATCCCTCTGCTCCTCCACACTTCCAAGAACTTTACCATTAGCCAAATATTCTGCATTCCTGTTATCCCTTCCAAAGTGAATCACCTCACACTTCTCTACATTAAACTCCATTTACCACCTCTCAGCCCAGCTCTGCAGCTTATCTATATCCCTCTGTAACCTGCTACATCCTTCCACACTATCGACAACACCACCGACTTTAGTACCGTCTGCAAATTTACTCACCCACCCTTCTGCGCCTTCCTCTAGGTCATTGATAAAAATGACAAACAGCAACGGCCCCAGAACAGATCCTTGTGGTACTCCACTTGTAACTGAACTCCATTCTGAACATTTCCCATCAACCACCACCCTCTGTCTTCTTTCAGCTAGCCAATTTCTGATCCACATCTCTAAATCACCCTCAATCCCCAGCCTCCGTATTTTCTGCAATAGTCTACCGTGGGGAACCTTATCAAACGCTTTGCTGAAATCCATATACACCACATCAACTGCTCTACCCTCGTCTACCTGTTCAGTCACCTTCTCACAGAACTCGATAAGGTTTGTGAGGCATGACCTACCCTTCACAAAGCCATGCTGACTATCCCTGATCATATTATTCCTATCTAGATGATTATAAATCTTGTCTCTTATAATCCCCTCCAAGACTTTACCCACTACAGACGTGAGGCTCACCGGTCTCTTTGTTTCTTTTTGAACAAAGAGACCACATTTGCTATCCTCCAGTCCTCTGGCACTATTCCTGTAGCCAATGATGACATAAAAATCAAAGCCAAAGGTCCAGCAATCTCTTCCCTGGCCTCCCAGAGAATCCTAGGATAAATCCCATCAGGACCCGGGGACATCTATTTTCAACCTGTCCAGAATTGCCAACACCTCTTCCCTACGTACCTCAATGCCATCTATTCTATTAGCCTGGGTCTCAGCATTCTCCTCCACAACATTATCTTTTTCCTGAGTGAATACTGACGAAAAATATTCATTTAGTATCTCGCCTATCTCTTCAGACTCCACATACAACTTCCCATCCCTGTCCTTGACTGGTCCTACTCTTTCCCTAGTCATTCACTTATTCCTGACATACCTATAAAAAACTTTTGGGTTTTCCTTGATCCTACCTGCCAAATACTTCTCATGTCCCCTCCTTGCTCGTCTTAGCTCTCTCTTTAGATCCTTCCTCGCTACCTTGTAACTATCCATTGCCCCAACTGAAACTTCACACCTCATCTTCACATAGGCCTCCTTCTTCCTCTTAACAAGAGATTCCACTTCTTTGGTAAACCACGGTTCCCTCGCTCGACGCCTTCCTCCCTGCCTGACCGGTACATACTTATCAAGAACACGCAGTAGCTGATCCTTGAACAAGCTCCACTTGTCCAGTGTGCCCAACACTTGCAGCCTACTTCTCCACCTTATCCCCCCCAAGTCACGTCTAATGGCATCATAATTGCCCTTCCCCCAGCTATAACTCTTGCCCTGCGGTGTATACTTATCCCTTTCCATCATTAACGTAAACGTCACCGAATTGTGGTCACTGTCCCCAAAGTGCTCTCCTGCCTCCAAATCCAACACCTGGCCTGGTTCATTACCCAAAACCAAATCCAACGTGGCCTCGCCTCTTGTTGGCCTGTCAACATATTGTGTCAGGAAACCCTCCTGCACACACTGTACAAAAAACGACCCATCTAATGTACTCATAAGAACATAAGAACATAAGAACTAGGAGCAGGAGTAGGCCATCTGGCCCCTCGAGCCTGCTCCGCCATTCAATGAAATCATGGCTGATCTTTTGTGGACTCAGCTCCACTTTCCGGCCCGAACACCATAACCCTTAATCCCTTTATTCTTCAAAAAACTATCTATCTTTATCTTAAAATGAAGTTACTGTGAAAAGCCCCTAGTCGCCACATTCCGGCGCCTGTTCGGGGAGGCTGGTACGGGAATTGAACCACGCTGTTGGCCTGCCTTGGCCTGCTTTCAAAGCCAGCAATTTAGCCCTGTGCTAAGTCAGCCCCTACTCGAACTATATCTTTTCCAGTCAATATTTGGAAAGTTAAAGTCTCCCATAATAACTACCCTGTTACTTTCGCTCTTATCCAGGATCATCCTCGCCATCCTTTCCTCTACATCCCTAGAACTATTTGGAGGCCTATAGAAGACTCTCAACAGGGTGACCTCTCCTTTCATGTTTCTAACCTCAGCCCATACTACCTCGGAAAATGAGTCCCCATCTAGCATCCTCTAGCTGGCATTTACAGAGTACCTTTCGCAGCTATAGGATGCCCCAAAGTAGTTTACAGCCAATGAAGTATTTCTGAAGAGGTGAAAAGAAAGACATGCTGTCAAAAGCTTGTCGAGTTGTACCCATCAGGACAAATGCAAGAATGTCAAATTTCAAAGGATGACAACATTTTACACGAGAGGAGAATTTGACACTCTCATGATGAGTGCAATATTTTAGAAACATGTCTTTTGTTTCAGCAATACTTTCAAAGTGTTGTCTGTGTTGTAACGTGGGAATGTTGCAGCCAATTTACACACAGCAAACTCCCACAAACAACAATGAGATAATAACTGGATAATCTGTTTTAGTGAAATTGTGTGAGGGATTACCCTTATGCGGGACATTGGCGTTAACCCCCCTGCACCTCTTCACATAATGCGCTGGGATCTTTTACACCCACCTGTGATGGCAGCCAGGGCTTCTGCTTAACATCCCATCAGAAAATCACTACCTCCAGCAGTGCCATGCTCTCTCAGTACCAGACTGCCAGGGATTTTATGGTTATTCCTCTGGAGTGAGTCTCTGGACATTCACATTGAGAGCCGAGCGTGCGGTCAGCTGAGAGATAGTTGACACTGTAGGGGATGTGTCTGGCACATACAGGGTGCATGTGGGACTGAGTACTGTACTGCCCACAAGTGACGTAAGAAGGCAAATAAGCCAGACCCGGGGATCAGTGCCATGTTGAGCAAAGATGGGTTAAGACCTAACCATGGAGACAGTTCCTAGCTTGTTCCCTTTGCTCTACATGTGTAGTTCTACTTGCTAATGAGCACTTAACCTACTGAAGACTGTGAAGACTTCCTTAAGATACACCATTCTGTAACCAACACCCACTCAACAGACACGGCAGCCATCTCCAATCAAGCATTTCTGAACTAATGCTTGATTGTGGTGTCTGAGACATCAGAACTTAATCAATCATAAACTTAATCTTGGTTGAAATTGATTTACTCTATGTGCTGCATTTTGTCTCAGGGAATGAATGGATTGCACTTGCACCTTACAATTAGTGAACAGTGTGGAAATGCAGCACTTGATCCAAGGAGCACTTCAGATGTGGTGAGGCGACATGCAGTGAGCATTAACAAAAGCTCACAGTCATGGCATTGTAGTAAAGGTATTCTTTCATTGGGGTGGGAAGCCCTCTGTGTTCTTTGTGAAAAAGCTGGTGTCACTATTCACTGGGAGGTCCTCAAATGAAAGACTGATTTAAAACAGACATCATTGAACTTATTTGATCTATGCCCTTTCATTATTGGGACCTACAGGTCTACTTGCTGACATGAAAATAGTGGGATCATTGTCAACATTAAAATACATAACTGTGGGCCAAATATTGATTCTACACCTTAGATGTGTTAAATATCCACTCTATAAAGCGCACACTGTACAATGTTGCTTTTGTGAGTGGCAGACCAGGTTTATAGATTCAAACAGAAAGTAACTATATTTGCAAGTATATATACACAGCATCAGTAGTTCACCACTACTTGCTACTCTAGCCGGTACCACACCGGCTAGCTCTATTTATACAGGTGTAACTGCTAATGATTTCCCAGCCCCCCTCATTGGGGCAGCCCACACTCCACCTGCGTAGCTCACACTCAGGGGTTGGAGGGGAATCTGTCTCTTAGCTCCAGCTGCTTCTGGCTGTATCCCTGCTCCCTGACCCGGTGTGTTATTCTGTATGCTGGCTGCCTTTTCCGGACTTTGAAGCCTGGATTATGGCAAGGGTGAACAGTGCTACAACCAGTTGGATGGAGAAGAGGTTGCCTGCAGGGGAACAAGAGGATGGGGTTGCCAACCTGCAGTTGCCACATCTGGGACTAATACTGGTTGCCTTTCTGCTGGGAGTGGAGCATGGTGCAGATTTTGTTTGGCCTGCTGCCGGGTTGAAAGTGGAGGAGAACGGACACGTTTTTGCAGTTATGGAATGGATGGTGTCTGGAGACCGGGGGCGCAATTCTCCCATCGGGAGACTAAGTCCCGACGCCAGAGTGAAAACCGGAGTGTTTCACTCCGCCGTCGGAGGCCGTTCCCAGCCCCCTATTCTCCCGCCCCCGGGGGGGGGGGGGGGGCTAGGAGCGGCGCCGCGTCATTTACGCGCGCCGGGCCTTGGCGCCGCATAAAAGCGGCGCCACGTAAATGACACGAGTGGCGCCGCGTAACTTACATCACCCGTGCATGCACGGTTGCCGTCCTCCCTGCGGCCGCCCCGCAAGAAGATGTCCGATGGATCTTGCGGGGCAGCGGAGGAAAGGAGGTCCTCCTTCAGAGAGACCGGCCCACCGATCGGTGGGCACCGATCGCGGACCAGGCCCCTTTTGAGCCCCCTCCGGTGCAAGAACCCCCCTCGCTCCCCCCACAGGCCGCTTCCCCAGCGTTCCCACGCTATTCCCGCCGGCAGCGACCAGGTGTGGATGGCGCCGGCGGGAATCTGTCATGTTGGGCAAGCCGCTTGGCCCATCTGGGCCGGAAAATCACCGCTCACCTGTTACCAACGGCAAGCGGCGATTCTCCCAGCGGCCAGCCGTGATTCGCACCGTGCCGGTTTGGGAGGGGTGGGAGAATCACCCCTTTGCAGCTTTGCAGCTGGTGGTTTGTTTACAGGAACTGTTTTGGGTTGAACTATGCCTCCTCTTGAGAGGGGAGGGGGTGTTCTCCCTCTCTTTCTCGCACCATGTCCTGTACCGACGTGTCCTTTCCCAGTAGTCTGTGCTGCTTATTTGGGCGCCTTTCCACTGATGTGGGGCTACCATTGGGGCCGGAGGGGTGGGGTGGGTGGGGTGGGCACGGGTTGTGCTGGCTTGAGAGCGTGTGATTTTGTATTATTTTTGTCTTTTATCAATACATTTTGCATATTATTGATTTTCGTGACTGTTTTAGCATCTTGTTGATTCTTCTGTATTCCTTAGTTGTCACTAAACTTAAAATATTTCATGGGATAACCAATTTGGGGCTACTCTATTACTGGGAAATGTTTGGAGCATTCAAGACATGAAGGAATGTGATGCTAGGAAGGGAGCTATATTAGGGATTGGAATGAGGCTTGAGTCACAAAATGGCCAATGTTTCTATTTATGTGACAATATTTTAAAACCTGTCGCCTCGTTGGTGGCCCTTTAAAGATGGCCAGTTAGGTTTTATACAAATATTGTTTTAATGGATAAAACTGACACAGCAATTTTGTAAAGGAGTTATCAAATAACGGTTAGCCTCCATAATTGTCAAGGCAACTCATTTCAGACTGGATACTGGTTGTTGTTTACGATACACCAATATGGCGGATGGCCTGTTTCATATGCCTTGCTATGTGAAATGGCCATGCATAAATGAACTACTAGAACACTTTTTTTGGTTGGGCTAAGAAGGCTATTTGTAGTTTATTTATAATGCTACAACCCCCTGGGCTAGTGCGCGGTCAATTCCAGCTCCACCAGATCCTTGGTCGCAACACAATTGAAATGAATAAATAAATCTTTGAAAAAGACCCAAAGTTTTTGACCCTTAGCTGCCCAATAACTACAGTCACCAGGTTTGTAAATTTTAAAATAGTTTATTAATAATAATAACTATAATTAAAGATTCAGCAAATACAACTGATTAACTATTATCTAATTTCCCCCACCCCCCCCCCCCCACTTGCCCCACCATCAACACACACCCATACACAAGAGAGACAAACACAGGAGGGAGAATAAGAGTTACGAGTCTTTGTTTCAGATGGTTATTTCTCACACACCTGGTGCAGGATTCTCCCCTACCCGGCGGGGCGGGGGGTCCCGGCGGGATGGAGTGGCGTGAACCACTCCGGCGTCGGGCCGCCCCAAAGGTGCAGATTTCTACGCACCTTTAGGGGCCAAGCCCTGACCTTGAGGGCCTAGCCCAGCGCCGAAGTGGTTGGCGTGCCGCCAGCCGGTGGGAAAGGCCTTGGGCGCCACGCCAGCCGGGGCTGAAAGGACTTCGCTGATTGGTGGAAGTCCGCGCGTGCGCGGGAGCATCAGCGGCGGCTGACGTCATCCCCGCGCATGCGCAAGGGGGGTCACTTCCGCGTCGGCCATGGTGAAGACTGTGGCCGAGGCGGAAAGGAAAGAGTGCCCCCATGGCACAGACCCACCCGCAGATCGGTGGGCCCCAATCGCGGGCCAAGCCACCGTGGGGGCACCCCCGGGGCCAAATCGCCCCGTGCCCCTCCCCCAGGACCCCGGAGCCCCTCCGCGCCGCCAGTCCCGCCGATAAGGTAGGTGGTTTGATTCACGTCGGCGGGACTGGCATGACAGCAGCGGGACTTCGGCCCATCGTGGGTCAGAGAATCGCCGTGGGGGGGCCCGCCGACCGGCGCCGGCAAATTTTCGGTGCCGGAGAATTCGGCGGCCGGCGGGGGCGGGATTCTTGCCGCCCCCCCGGTGATTCTCCGACCCAGCGGGGGGTCAGGGAATCCCGCCCCTGCTTGCTAGGCTTTCAGTTCGAGGTTTTCTGTTTCCAGTCTGAAATGGTTTTCACTGTGGATTCATTCAGGTCTCTGCAGTTTCAGCAATACAACAGGTTTTCTGGAGAGAAACAAGAGAGAAAGAGAGAGCAGGTCCTTTACTCTGAGCATCCAGGATTAAAACTGCCTCCTCTTGCTCTCTGCAAATCATCCCATTCAGGCAGGATCCAGTCACCATCTGTTACCAGGCAGAATACAGCCTTTTGGCCAATTCATTGGCCACCAGCCAACCAATCAAACTGGGTCCCACTGATCTCTTGGGTTCTGAAAAGTCTGGGTTCTGCTGTTCAAAGCTAACACAGCGTTCCCTTTTGTAACGTCTGTATTCCTCAACCCCCTCCTCCGCTCATCTTAAAGATATATGTCTGTTAAGTATCCATGAATCAAAATTACAACAGCAAAAATAAAGAAATGGGAAATAAAGGAATTAACAGGAAGGGCCCTTACAATACGTACACTGAAGGCTTGATAAGTTTCACTTCAGCCTCACATGGTAGAGAAAAATCCTTCACGTAAATCAGATCCGTTGTTTTCTGTCATAAGGAAGGTATTTTTTTTCAATTATTGCAAGTGACGCCTGATTGGATATCAATTTTCTGTTCGGAAACATATCACAGAGAATGCCTTGGAAGGGACAGAACTGGGAAAAGGCTATTTGGCCCAACTAATTATAATGTTCAATGGTTCAATTGTTCTGTGTTTGATTACGTGAATCTGGTAACAGATCGATGTTCACTGTGTTTAAGTGATTAAACCTGGGTACTGACTCAAAGATAAAGCACACATAAGCTACCAGAAGTTAAAAGAGGGAGCATGATGTTGACATTTTAGAGCAGTGTGAAATACTGTGAATTCCTGCACACTGAGAAATCAGTGTCGTCTTTGCATTGCTTTGAGGCCAATCAAATATCTAAAATACACAGCACTAATCTGTGCTCATGTTTATCCAGCCACCCCTCTTCATCTGATCCTTACAGCATATTCTTTTATTTTTTCTTCATCACATGTTTATCTAATGTCCCTTTAAATTCACCTCAACTATGCAGAGTGGTGCAGAATTCCACATTCTCCCATGCTTTTTATTGATTTGAATTGCAAGGGGCAACTTCTGTCTGGACTCCCAAACCAACACAGAAAAAGCCATTGAATTGTTTATAATGTTCACTTTTAGGATGTGGACATCACAGGTAGGGACTGTCTCTAGTTGCTTATATCCAGCGGAAGTTCCTGCCGGATGCTTCAGAGTGGCATTAAGAGTCAATTATACTTACAAAGAATGGCTCCAAGGGCAAGAATCTTCCGTCAGGAGGATAGATTGGTGAGGTTGGGACTCTTCTCCTTGCAGCGGAAAAGTTTAAGAGGAGATTTGGTAGCGATGTTCAAAATCACGAGGGCACTGGGCAGAATAGAAAGGGAAAAAGTGTTCCTGCTCATAAATACAAGAGCGAGGAGGTTATGATGGAGCTGTGTAAAGCACTCATTAGGCCACAGCTAGAGTACTGTGTGCTGTTCTGGTCGGCACACTATAGGAAGGATGTGATTGCACTAGCGAGGGTGCAAAGGAGATTCACCAGGATGTTGCCTGGGTTGGAGCGTCTCAGCTACGAAGAGAGGCTGGTTCGGCTGGGGCTGTCCTCCTTCGAGCAGAGAAGGCTGAGGAGGGATCTGATTGAGGTGTATTAAATTCTGAATGGCAGAGATCGGGTAGATAGGAAGAAACCTTTCCTCTTAGTAAAGGGGTTCATCACCAGGGGATCATCGATTTTAAGGTAAAGGGCAGAGACTTAGCGGGGATTTGAGGAAATGCTTTTTCACCCAGAGGGTGATGGGAATGTGGAACTCTCTGCCTGGAAGGCTGGTAGAGGCTGGAATCCCACAACATTTAAGAAGCATTGAGATGAGCACCTGAGATGCCACAGCATAGAAGGCTACCGACCAAGTGCTGGAAAATGGGATTCGAATAGCCGGTTCTTGATGGCCGGCACAAACACGATAGGCTGAAGGGCCTTTCTGAATTATACAAATCCGGTCTGGAATGTACTACCTGGAAGTGTAGTGGAGGCAGGTAAAACTGAGGCATTCAAGAGGGCATTAGATGATTATTTGAATCGAAACAATGTGCAGGGGTACGGGGAAAAGGCAGGGGAATGGTGCTCAGGCGTACTCAGGCATAATGCTCATTTAGGGAGCTGGTGCAGACACGATGGGCCTAATGGCCTCCTGGTGCACGGTAACAGTGACGTGGGATCTCTATATGCTCGACCAAGTAAGGACAGCAGAATTTCTTCCCTAAAGGATGTAGTTGAACAAATGCACCAAATCGCTTCCACTGACAATAGCATTTATTTCCAAATTTTTTAATATAAATTCAAACTCTCAAGCTGAGATTTTGAACTGTGTTCTTTTTATTAAAAATGAAGTTATTTATCTTTCTAAAACAGTATTTAATTTAATAGAATTCTTAATATAAGAAGCTATTTTTTTCCCCCAGAACCATGAAAATCTAAGAAACAGGAGCTGGAGGAGGACATATGGCTTCAAGCCTGCTGCACTATTCAACAAGATTATGGCTGAAGTTGGACCTAAACATAAGAACATAAGCAGGAGCAGCTAATTCAGCCCCTTACAGAATAATACAGTGCCGAAGAGGCACTTCAGCCCATCGAGTCTATACCGACACATGGAAAACACCTGCCCTGCCTACCTAATCCCATTTACCAGAACTTGGCCCATAGCCTTGAATGCTATGAAGTGCCAAGTGCTCATCCAGGTGCTTTGTAAAAGTTGTGAGGCAACCCGCCCCTACCACCCTCCCAGGCAGTGTATTCCAGACCATCACCACACTCTGGGGGGAAAAGGTTTTTCCTCAAATCCCTCCTAAACCTCCTGCCCCTCACCTAGAACTTGTGTCCCCTCGTAACTGACCCTTCAACTCAGGGGAACAGCTGTTCCCTCTCGACCCTGTCCATGCCCCTTGTACACCTCGATCAGGTCGCCCCCTCAGTCTTCTCTGCTCCAGAGAAAACAACCCAAGCCTATCCAACATCCAACCTCTCTTTGTAACTGAAGTGTTCTATTCCAGGCATCAGCCTGGTGAATCTCCTCTGCACCCCCTCCAGTGCAATCGCATCCTGGCGACGAGAATTTCACACAGTACTCCTCGTGCCCGCTCTGCCATTCAATATGACCATGGCCTCCTCTCAGCCTCAACTCCACTTTGCTGCCCCTTCTCCATAATTCAACATATTAATAACTAAACATCTGGCTACCGCCTCCTCAAATTACCCAATGTCCCGGCATCCACTGGACTCTGGAGCAATGAATTCCACAGTTTCACGACCCTTTGAGAGAAGTAATTTCTCCTCATCTCTATTTTAAATCTGCTACCCGTTAAGCTAAAACTATGACCTCTCATTCTAGATTACCCACAAGAGGAAGGATCTGCTTTACTCCTACTTGTCAATACCTTTTATAAACTTCACTTTCCTGCCCAATCCCCCATGATTCCTTCAGTGACCAAAAATCTATTGTTCTCTACCTTGTATATGTCCAAGGACTGAATAAATTCAATGAATAAATCTGCAGTAGAAAGCTAGTATCAGGAATGGTCCATTGTCATAGAAACCCATCTAGTTCACTAATGTCCTTGAAGGAAGGAAATCTGCCGTCCTTACCTGGTCTGGCTTCGGCCAGATCCATAGCAATGTGGTTGACTCACAACTGCCCTCTGAGATTGCCTAGGAAGTCACTCATTTCAAGGACAGTAAGGGACGGGCATCAAATACTGGTCTTGCCGGCGATGGCCACATCCCATGAACGAACAAATAAGGGAGAAATGTACCCCCAGTCCACTGGAGTGGAGAATTTCAAAGATTTACAACCCTCTGGGGGGAGGGGGGGGGGGGGGGGGGGGGGGAAGATTTCTCCACTTTCAGTCCTAAATAGTTGACCCCCTTGTCCTGAGACAGTATTGCCCAGTTCTAGATTCCTCGGGCCCCGTCAAGCCCTACCAGAACTATATGCGTTTCAGTGCGATCACTTCTCATCCTATTAAACCCCTCTTCATTGCTCTTTCCTTCAGCGTTTGTTGACTGTCAGCTGTGAGGGGAGATATTTAAAGCTTGCTTAATTGCGGTGGAATGATTACACTGACAATTTATCCATTTCGCGTAGCCCAGCACTCTGGGAGCCCGAATCTATTTAACTGCAAAGAAACTGTCAAAACTTTCCAATCACCTGAATTGATTGTAATTTAGATGGTGCAAATCAATATTGCAATTCATGGGCTTGAGACGTTATTATTCTTGAGGCACTGAAGCTACGTTCGACCTGTGGCTTCAACCAAGTTGGCACTTTTAGCTTCCATTTGATGCGAGCACAAGCAGTTTTTAAAATCTGTCGCCCTCCAGATTCAGGTCAGTGGCACGCACAAAGTGCACATGCTTTTACTGGCTCACTGTTTTACACGTGGAGAGTGTGATCACAAATCTTATATCGTGCAGAAGCCATCAAGATCTTCCAAACTGTATGGTGCACGATCAATGACCACTAAAGCGAGGTTGTAGTCCAACTGAAGGCTTTAATAAGCTAGATGTTTCCCCCAGCAGCTCAGGTACAGAATGAAGGCTGCTGGGGCGGCACGGGCTCTTATACCCCGCCTAGCAGGGCAGAGCTACCATACATCCTAACCAATAGAAAGCATACAGTTTCCACCAATGGTGTTTCAGCCTATCAGGTACCGTAATACCTATAATACCACATTCACCCCCTGTTAAAAAAGAGTCCGGCGGGGTGGCCAGAAAACTACAAAACATGGCAATGTGGTAGAATTAGTTATGGAGGTACCGTAATACCTCCGTACAGTGTTTTGTAACTATTTACAATTCTGATAGCTATGTACATTCGATGGTTTACATTTACAGTTTATAGTTTACAATTTAAAATGGAGCAATCAGTCGATCGGGGGCCCTGGTCGTCCTCTGTGATCGTCGGAGCTTCGGCTGTGACTCCGGTGGAGGCGCGGGCGTCTGTGAGCGTGGCTTCGATCTCCATGGCAGCCTCGGCACCCCTAGACGGCGCTGGTGGGGAAAACGGTTGACCTGGGAAGGGAGCGCCTGCGGGGAGCGTCGGTGGGTGGGGGGGCCTAGACGGGGCCGGCGGAAGGACCGATCCTCCTGTAAGGTGCTGCGGTGGAGGGGAGGGTGGGACTGGTGGATGGGGTGTGCATGGGGTTCCGGTGGGCGCCAGGTCCCGTAGGGAGACCGTATCTTGTCGGCCGTCGGGGTACGCCATGTAGGCGTACTGGGGGTTAGCATGGAGCAGATGGACCCTCTCAACCAACGGGTCAAACTTGTGCGCCCGCACATGTTTTCAGAGCAGGATGGGTCCGGGTGCTGCCAGCCAGGTCGGGAGCGAGGTCCCAGAGGAGTACTTCCTGGGGAAGACAAGGAGACATTTGTGAGGTGTCTGGTTGGTTGTGGTACAAAGCAGTGACCGGATGGAGTGGAGGGCATCCGGGAGGACTTCCCGCCAGCGGGAGACTGGGAGGTTCCTGGACTGTAGGGCCAGTAGGACGGTCTTCCAGACCGTTCCGTTCTCCCTCTCTACCTGTTCGTTACCCCAGGGGTTGTAACTGGTCGTCCTGCTCGAGGCGATGCCCTTGCTGAGCAGGAATTGACGCAGTTTGTCGCTCATAAAGGACGACCCCCATTACGATGTATGTAAGTGGGGAACCCGAACAGTGCAAAGATGCTATGGAGGGCCTTGATGACGGTGGTTGCGGTCATGTCTGGGCAGGGGATGGCGAATGGGAACCGGGAGTACTCGTCAATCGTGTTCAGGAAGTACGTGTTGCGGTCGGTGGAGGGGAGGGGGCCTTTGAAGTCCATCCTGAGGCGTTCAAAGGGACGGGAAGCCTTTATCAAGTGCGCTTTCTCTGGCCGGTAGAAGTGCGGTTTGCACTCCGTGCAGATTTGGCAGTCCCTGGTGGCTGTCCTGACCGCCTCGATGGAGTAGGGCAGGTTGCGGGTCTTGACAAAATGGAAAAAGCGAGTGACGGGTGGCAGAGGTCCTCGTGGAGGGCTCGGAGGCGGTCCACTTGTGCGATGGCACATGTGCCGCGGGACAGGGCGTCAGGAGGCTCATTTAGCTTCCCCGGACGGTACAAGATCTCGTAGTTGTAAGTGGAGAGTTCGGTCCTCCACCGCAAGATCTTGTCGTTTTTTATCTTGCCCCGTTGTGCATTATCAAACATGAAAGCAACCGAACGTTGGTCCGTGAGGAGAGTGAATCTCCTGCCGGCCATGTAGTGCCTCCAATGTCGCATAGCTTCTACGATGGCCTGGGCCTCCTTTTCGACTGAGGAGTGTCGGATTTCGGAAGCGTGGAGGGTGCGGGAGAAGAAAGCCACGGGCCTGCCCGCTTGGTTGAGGGTGGCCACCAGAGCTACGTCGGACACATCGCTCTCGACCTGGAAGGGGAGGGACTCATCGATGGCGTGCATCGTGGCCTTTGCAATGTCTGCTTTGATGCGGCTGAAGGCCTTGCGGGCCTCTATCGACAGGGGAAAAGCTGTGGATTGGATCAGGGGACGGGCCTTGTCCGCATAGTTGGGGACCCTCTGGGCGTAGTAGCTAAAAAACCCTAGGCAACGCTTCAGGGCCCTGGAGCAGTGAGGGAGGGGGAACTCCATAAGGGGGCGCATGTGTTCAGGGTCGGGGCCTATAGCTCCATTTCGCACTACGTAGCCGAAGATGGAAGGCGGTCGGTGCTAAACACGCATTTATCCTTGTTGTATGTAAGGTTAAGGAGTTTTGCGGTCTGGAGAAATTTTCGGAGGTTGGTGTCGTGGTCCTGCTGGTCATGGCCGCAGATGGTGACATTATTGAGATACGGGGAATGTTGCCCATAAACCATACCGGTCAACCATTCGGTCCATCTCTCCATGGAAGACCGAGACCCCGCTAGTGACACCAAAGGGAACCCTTAAGAAGTGATAGCACCACCCATCTGCCTCGAAGGCAGTGTATTTACGGTCACTAGTGCGGATGGGGAGCTGGTGGTAGGCGGACTTGAGATCCACCGTGGAGAAGACCTTATAATGCGCGACTCTGTTTACCAGGTCGGATATGTGGGGGAGAGGGTACGCGTCCAGCTGCGTAAACCTGTTGATGGTCTGGCTGTAGTCGATGACCATCCTATGCTTCTCCCCGGTCTTTACCACCACTACTTGAGCTCTCCAGGGGCTGTTAGTGGCTTCAATGACCCCTTCCCTCAGTAGCCTTTGGACCTCTGACCTAATAAAGATCCGGTCCTGGGCACTGTACTGTCTGCTCCTGGTGGCGACCAGTTTGCAATCCGGGGTGAGGTTCGCAAACAGGGAAGGCGGGTCGATCTTAAGCGTCGCGAGGCCGCAGACAGTAAGGGGGGGGTGCGGTATAGGGCCACCGAATTTGAAGGTTAGTCTTTGGAAGTTACACTGGAAGTCTAAACCCAGGAGTGTAGCCGCGCAGAGGTGGGGAAGGACATAGCGACGGAAATTTTTGAACTCCCTTCCCTGGACTGTGAGACTTGCTACACAAAACCCCTTTATCGCCACTGAGTGTGAACTGGAGGCCAGGGAGATTTTTTGATTAACGGGGTGGATGAGGAGAGAACAGCGCCTTACCGTGTCAGGGTGTATGAAGCTCTCCGTGCTCCCAGGGTCGATTAGGCAGGACGTCTCGTGCCCGTTGATGAATATGGTCGTTGTAGCAGTTGAGAGTGTCCGAGGCTGGGACTGATCCAGGGTCACCGAGTCTAATCGCAGCAGTTAAGAGTTCTCTTCGGGCAGTGCGTGGTCAGCTGAGCGGGGGTCCTGGGGGTTCATCCAAGATGGCGGCTCCCATTGGTCGCACATGGCTGGGGGTGCACAAAATGGCAGTGCCCATCCCTCCAACATGGCGTCTGCGGGACAAGATGGCGGCGCCCGGGGTCCGCATGTGGCCCTGGAATATGAAGATGGCGGCTACCGGTGGCCGCACGGGGACCATGGAGAAGTTTGTGGTTGCAGTCCGTATTCGCCGCCGGAGACCGCGGCCACCGCACGGGCCTGACATACCCCCACGAAATGGCCCTTTTTGCCGCATCCCTTGCAGGTGGCTGCGTGAGCCGGGCAGCGCTGGCGGTGGTGCTTGGTCTGTCCGCAAAAGTAGCAGCGGGACCCCCCAGGGTTGCCAGGCCGTCTTGCAGCGCAGACCTGTGGGGGGATGGGGGAAGTCTCGGGGTCGGCTGCGGAGGGGTTCCACGCTGTCCAGGGGGCTGCCACGCAGTCGGGATCGTAAGCGCGGGCGTACCTGGAGGCCACGTCCAGGGAGCCTGCAAGGGCCCGTGCCTCCCTGAGACCCAGAGTGTCTTTTTCTAACAGTCGCTGGCGGATTTGTGAGGGTAGCATACCTGCCACGAAAGCGTCCCTGACTAAGAGTTCCGTGTATTCGCTCGCCGAAACTTGCGGGCAGCTGCAGCTTCTCCCCAACTGCAGGAGTGCATGGTAGAATTCTTCCAGCGATTCCCCAGGAGCTTGTCACCTTGTTGCAAGCAAATGACGGGCGTAGACCTGGTTTACTGGGCGAATATAGTGTCCTTTTAGCAGCTCTATTGCTGCATCGAAGTCTTCCGCTTCCTCGATGAGGGTGTAAATCTCCGGGCTCACCCTTGAGTGCAGGACTTGCAGTTTCTGCTCTCCCGTGGGTGTGTTTTCGGCCGTCCTGAGATACCCTTTAAAGCACGCCAGCCAGTGCTTGAAGATTGCCGCTGCGTGGGGGTTAAGTTGCAGACACTCCGGCTTGATTCGAAGCTCCTTCCTTTCTTCTTAAAAAAAACTAGCTTATTAAATTGATGCACGATCAATGACCACTAAAGCGAGGTTGTAGTCCAACTGAAGGCTTTAATAAGCTAGATGTTTCCCCCAACAGCTCAGATACAGAATGAAGGCTGCTGGGGCGGCACGGATTCTTATATCCCGTCTAGCAGGGCGGAGCTACCATACATCCTAACCAATAGAAAGCATAAAGTTTCCACCAATGGTGCTTCAGCCTATCAGGTACCGTAATACATATAATACCACACTGTAAGTCCTCAGACACCCATTCCTGCCCTGCCTCAGGATCCACTCTCAATTAGTGAGGCACTCCGAGCTGAGGCCATGGCATGGAAATTCCAAGGGGGAAGGATGGGATGAGAGGGTGAGTAGGGGGAGTGGGGGCTGGGGAGTGGGGGGGGGGCTGGGGGGTGGGGTGGGGAGGGGGGGGGGGCGGCGGTCGCGGCATGCACAGGGGTCGATCCTTGCATTTGAATGGTGAGGCCCAAAGTGCGTGAATCAACAAGCCAATGTCAGGCTATTGCAATGTCAGTCAGTGGTAGCCCTCAGGTAAAGGAACCAAATAACGGGACTGATTGATAGGGGAGAAGAGAATGGCTCTGGGGTGATCAGGGTAGGTGGTGGGGGAGGTGGGAAATTGAGGGTAGTGACTTGAGAGACTTAACTGTTTTATTCCTTTCCCTTGCCAGCGCACAGCATTGCACCTTACTGACTAGAGTTCCCTCCTGCACCTTCATCCTGCTTAAAGTTGGGAAACATCAGCATTAAATTGCCTCAATGCTCTTGAGCTGCAAATAAAAAATGTTCAGGTGTTGAGTGTTAAATATGTTTCGGGTCAGCTACCAGGAGACTGTCAATGTTGGAGGGACATCAGACTCCATACTTCCCAGAGTGGAAGGGACAAAATGAAGAAGAGGCCAACATCATATTCACTGCATCAGGCTGTTTGGTGTCACGTTCAGTACCAGCTGTAATAAGGTTGAGACTCAGACCACATGGAGATTAACTGATAAAAATAAGTCTAGCCACTAAAACACGATTGGAATTCCGCCCCATGCATTCATGTTCTAATTCAGACTGCCAGCGACCGAGGCTAGCAATTCAAATCCAGTGTTGTCGTTGTTGAATAACCATTACTGCACTCTGAGGCTAATCTAGCCTCCTGCCATTGAGAGTTCTGCTCCAAAGCCATTCTTCAAACTCACCTTTCTGATTAAGATTTCGATGACCTCTCTCTGAATATCTCCTTCTTGGACTCAATATGTTCCTTTTCTTTATTCCCCTGCGTAGCTCTAGAAATATTCTTGAGGTGTGGGGACCTTCTTAGCTGTTGGCTCTCAGAGAGGCCAGTGTCAATGCCTGGTGAGGTGAATGGCCCAATATGTATTTTCTTCAAGCAAACCACCCGTGGAGATGCAGCATCAGTTCGAAGGAGGCCTGAGGCCCAGCTTCAGGCCCGTTTCAGGCCTCCGGTTTGGGGCACAAACTCAGGGTGGGATTTTCAGGCCCCGCCAAGGGCAGGTTCCCAGGCGACAGAGTGGGCCATGCCACACAAAACGCAGTCGAGTTCGACAGGACCAGAAGGTCCCGCCGGCAGCCAATCATGAGCCACCTCTGCAACCGGAAAACATGCTCTTGCGGGTGGAGGGGGCTCGTGGCAGAAAATCTCAGCCTCAGTGTATAACTAGAGGGAGTGAAGAAATGTCGATTCAGTTTGATGTTTCTTCTGGGTTTTTCCTTGCTGCAGTGTCCTGGAGATTTATCTCGGATTCCGGGAGGCTCCACGGCAATCCTGGAGGGTTGGCAACCTTAATTTAGTGTTGAAAATGAGCCTAAAAGAGTTTCAAATTCAAGTTTTGTTCCCTACCTCTTGATTCAATAACTATCAAATTATCCAGACAAGAGAAAAACCCTCGAACATGGCCAGAATATATAATCGTTCTCACTCTAATTTGGTCAATCACTTCTCTCATACAAGTCGAAAGGTTTTCCGTTAGAACTTCTTGTTGCCCCTTTTATTTTCAGCAGATATCCATGACAACATTTCTCAAACACCTCCATCCTCCCTAGTTGGTACTGCATGCACAGTTTTCACTCCTAAACATTTTTCTCCAGAGCAGTATTTTAATAATAATAATCTTTATTAGTGTCACAAGTAGGCTTACATTAACACTGCAATGAAGTTACTGTGAAAATCCCCTGGTCGCCACATTCCAGAATCTGTTCGAGTACATAGAGGGCGAATTCAGAATGTCCGATTCACGTCTTTCGGGACCTTTGGAAGGAAACCGGAGCTCCCGGTGGAAACCTACACAGACATGGGGAGAACGTGCAGACTCCGCACAGACAGTGACCCAAGCCGGGAATCGAACCTGGGACCCTGGCGTTGTGAAGCAACAGTGCTACCCACTGTGCTACCGTGCCGCCCATATTTCAAATATCAATGTTGTAGAAAATGAATTGAGTTAATGATAATATTGTACATACCCCTGAAATGTAGCTGTTATTTTTAATGGCTCGAAGCTCTGGAAAGCCTAACCCTCTGAGTGAAATCTGAATGACCACGGTAGTCGATAATGCTGGCTATGGAATCTTCGAGCAGTTTAATGAGGTTCTTTATATAAAGGTTACAGCAATATGCTTGAAAGATTTTCTTTATCAAAACTTGTACTCACCAAGGTCACTTTCAGTCAAAGAAACTGAACAATTCGAAGAAAATAAAAATGACAAGAGTCTGACAACCATGAAATTGACGATCCAGTCGATTTCTTGCACCTTTCCTCCACAACTCAAGTGCATCTCTTGGCTGGTCACTGAGAGAGTTTGCAAAAAGAGTCACAGAACACTGTGATGAAATATTGAAAGTATACCCTGACATAGGTTCATAGGGTTTTTTCAGCATGGAAAGAGGCCCATCGACTCATTGTGTCTGCGCCAGCCATCGAGCACCTATCTACTCGAATCTCATTTGCCAGCACTTGGGGCGGGATTCTCTGACCCACCGCCAGGTCCTGGGGGGGGCCACAGTGGCCTGGCCCGCAATCGGGGCCCACCGATCTGCGGGAGGGCCTGTGCCGTGGGGGCACTCATTCCTTCCGCGCTGGCCCTTGTAGGGCTCTGCCATGGCCGGCGTGGAGAAGAGAACCCCCCTGCGCATGCGGCAAAATACGGCAGGCGGTCTGCGGGCGCGCGGAGCCACGCCAGCGGTTCCGGACATGCACGAGATCACGTCGGCCCTTCGGCGCATGCGCGAACGTATGCAGTCCCTTCGGTGCCGGCTGGAGCGGCGGCAACCCCTCCGGCGTTCGCCTAGCCCCCGAAAGTTCGGAGAATTCCTTACTTTCGGGGGCTGTTGACGCCGGAGTGTTTGGCGCCGGTTCTCCCGCCGGCGTGGGGACTTTGTCCCCAGAAGGTAGAATCCTGCTGTTGGTCCGTAGACTTGCATGCTTTGGCATGACAAGTACACACCTAAATACTTCTTAAGTGTCATGAGAATTCCTGTCTCCATCCCCCTTTTGGGCAGTGAGTTCCAGATTCCCACTACCCTCTCGGTGAAAAAGATTTCCCCACACATCCCCTCTTAATACCCCGCCCCTTACCTTAAATCTATGTCCCCTGGTTATTGACCCATCCGCTAAGGGTATTTATGCCCTTCATAACTTCATACTCCTCAGCCTATCCAGTCTCTCTTGATAGCTGAACGCTCCAGCCCAGGCGACATCCTGGTGAATCTCCTCTGCACTCTCTGTAGTGCGATCACTTTCTTCCTATAGTGTGGTGACCAGAACTGGCCACAGTATTAGCAAGTGGACTAACCAGGGAGAAAGAAGAGAGACTTGCATTTATAAAGTGCCTCTCAAAAACCCCAGGTCCCCCCCCCCCCACCCCCCAAAAGCACCCCACTGCCCCTGAGGTATGCAGTGTGGTCACTGTTGTAATGTGGGAGGTGCGGCAACCAATTACCGTGCTCCTACAAATAATGTGTAAAAATGCACAGAAAATCATTTCCAGTGATGTTTTGGTTGAGGTGTAAATATTGGAAGGAAATCCATTCTGTTCTTTGAAGTAGCGATGTGTTTTTTTCTTAACAGGCACCTGAGAGGGCAGACGGGTTTAACGTCTCGTCCAGAAGGAGGCACCTTTGATGGCGCAGCCCTCCATTAACGCTGCACAGGAGGGTCCACTTAGATGACATGCTCAAGTGTCAGATGTTAGTAATTGAGCACCTGCTGAAATATAGACTTGGGGCCTTTTTAAAAATTCATTCGCGGGATGTGATTGTCTCAGGCAAGTGCAGCATTTTTTCCTCATCCCTATTTGACTTTTAACTGAGTGGCTTGCTGGGCCATTTCAAAAGGCAGTTCAGAGTCAACCACATTATATAGGCCAGACCAGGCAAGGGTGGCAGTCAATGATAGTTTCACACCCACATTATACAGAAACAAAGAAAATAGGAGCAGGAGTAGGCTCTCCAGGCCTTCAAGCCTGTCCTGCCATTCAACATGATCATGGTGTCATGATATTCAGGTAAACATCATGGTGCAAACAGACATACATACTGATGGACAGATCAACGGACCAACGGTTTGAGGCGAATTCTGTAGGTGTATGACAGTGTTCCCATGCCTTCGAATGCCTGCTGGTTGTGGGCGAGGAGCGATTGGAGCTGTGCGTTGAACTCTGCATCCGGGAAGTCAGACGTGCCGTCTGGAGAGAGAGAGAGTGGATTTGTTGCACAAGGTGGAGAGCCTTGCATGCCTGTGCGCCCAGCAGGGAGTCCTTCGATGAGCCGACTATCTCGAACGAGAGTGTGGCCGTGTGTGTGTTGTGTGTCACCTGGAGCTGGCAGGATCCCATGGCCGGGATAACTTTCCCGTTGTAGTCAGCCATCTTGCACCGGGATGGCCGGATTGGTGGTCTGACCTTCATGGCGTAGAAGGCTGACCATGCTATGAGGTTGGCGGAGGCGCCAGTGTCCAGGCGGAAAGTGATCGGCGATCGGTTGACCGTTAGGGTGGCACTCCATTCATCGCCCGGATTAATGGTGTTGACCCTTTTCCCATCAATGACCGCAACCCGGAAGGCGTCTTGGTCATCTGTGTCATCGGTTTGGATGTCGTGATGTGGAGGCTGAATGGTCCGCACGTTCCTGCGAGGTTGTCGGAGATGTGGAAGATCAACAGGTTGAGCCGCTCGACAGTAGGCAGCGTAGTGGCCCATCTTGCCACAGTGTAGTTATTGTCGGGTTTTTGCAGGACATTGCCCTTTTAAATGTGCAGCTCCACAGTTGCCGCACGTCATGACGTCATGGCGTTCGTTATGCCACTGCGCATGCGCAGTTCGGTCTTGCGTCGAGCACGCCTGCGCAGCACGTCCCTCAGTGTTGTCGTAGGTTTTGCCGCGCACAAACGCGGGAGGCCTTGAAACGGCCGCCCTCGTCCGGGCCGCGGGCCGGGAGAAACCCGATTGCCTGGACGCGTTCGGCCTCATGGGTGGCCTGGCTTGCCGATTCGGTCGCGTGGGACCCCCTCTGTGCCGATTCGGTCGCCTGAAATTGGGCATAGCGGCTGGTCGCATTTTCATGCAGGACACAGGCTTCAACTGCAGATGCTAAGGTCAGGCCTTTAATTTTTAGAAGCTGCTGGCATAGGCCACTGGAGGCAACGCCAAAAACGATCTGGTCCCGGATCATGGACTCTGAAGTGGTGTCGTAACCGCAGGACTGCGCGAGTATGAGGAGGTGCATCAGGAAGGACTGAAAGAGCTCATCCTTACCTTGCAGGCGCTGCTGAAAGACATACCTCTCAAAGCTTTCGTTGACCTCAACGTTGAAGTGCTTGTCGAGCTTGAGGAGGACCGTGTCATACTTAGATTTGTTCTCGCCTTCCGCGAACACCAAGGAGTTGTATACATCGATGGCGTGCTGACCTGCGGTAGTGAGGAGCATGGCAATCTGTGTTTCATCCGAGCCACCCTGTTTTTCATTGGCTTGCATGAAGAGTTCGAATCGCTGCTTGAAGAGCGTCCAATTTATGCCCAGGTTCCCAGCGACTTGCAACGGCTGCGGTTTGTTGAGGGTGTCCATGGCTCAGGATGGCAGATTTGCAGGTCGGTATCGATTCACTCCTGGTATCATGAAGTGTTGGGTGCTCTGAGACACAGACGAACCAACACGGTTGCGATTGGTACAACGCAGTTTTATTCCATTAAACTATTTATACACCAGACTTGGTACTCAGCACGTTGTGACTGTGTGAGTGTCTTGCTATGAGGTCCTGGCCCTGTGCCGTCTCCAGATGGACTGCCCAGGAAGTGTCGTGTTTCTTGTTTTATACTGTGTCTGCTCTTGTCTGTGATTGGCTGTTGTGTTATGTGTGCTAATTGGTCCGTTGGTCTGTCTATCATTATGTATGTGTTATGATGTATGTTTTAATATCATGACATCTATGACCCCTTCTTTTAGTAGCCGCTCAACCTCTGACTTGATGAAAGTCATGTCTTGGGTACTGTACTGCCGAACACTTGAGGTACTTGCGGTTCGTGAAGAGCGGGGGTGGTGCAACTTTGAGTGTCGCTAGGCTACATACCGTGAGTGGGGGCAGGGGTCCGCCGAACTTCAGGGTCAGGCTTCGTTGGCTGCACTGAAAGTCCAGACCGTGCAGCAGTGGGGTGCAGAGGTGAGGGAGGACATAAAGTTTAAAACGGGCGTATTTAGCGACTCGGATAGCAAGGTTCGCGACACAATACCCCGTGATTTGGACCGAATGAGACCCAGATGCGAGGGCGATAGTTTGGGAGGCGGGATAGGTGCGCAAGGAGCAGCGCCTTACCGTGTCTGGATGGATAAAATTCTCCGTGCTCCCGGAGTCAAAAAGGCAGGGGGTGTCGCGGCCGTTGATTTGAACCTGCATCATTGAGTTTCGCAGGTGCTTCGGCCGAGATTGATCGAGCGTGATCGCTCCTGGTTGCGGCAGTCAGAGTCCTCAGTTGAATTGGACTCGCAAAATGGCCGCCGCCGTCGGTCGCACGTTTTGAGTTTTGAAGATGGCCGCCGCCAAGATGGCCGCCCCATGACTCGCGCGAGGCCGATGACGGGTCGGAAGTAGGCGTGTCCGCCCGCTGCGCGCCCGCGTTGAGGGGCCTGTGGTCCCGGGAGTTCGATTTCTGGGCCCGATGAGACTTTTGTTTCTGGCTTTTGGGCCCAGTCAGGCAGACCTTCGCGAAGTGCCCCTTCTTTCCACATTTGGCACAGATAGCAGAGCGGACTGGGCAACGCTGGTGTGAGTGCTGGCCTTGCCCACAGAAATAGCATGGGGGGCCCCTGGTGAGAGCGGGTTGCCGCGCGGCGCAGGCCTGTAGCGTGGCCGAGTCTGGAGGGGATCGAGAGGGGTTTGCAAGGTCTGCGGAGTATGTGCGGAGATTATGGTGGGCCGCTTCCAGGAAAGAGGCGAGCGTTACCGTGCCTTGGAGGTCCTTCGCTCCGTCTTCTAGGAGCCGCTGCCGGATGTACGTGGATCGGATACCGGACAAGAAAACATCACGAATATGTAAGATCATGTGGACTTCTGCCATCACCTCTTTATGGTCACAGTTCCTGGCGAGCGCGGGGAGTCTCTCCAAGTATTCATACAGCGTTTCCCCGGAGCGCTGGCGGCAGGCCGAGAGCAAATGTCTGGCGTGTACCTCGTTTACCGGCTTTACAAAGTGCTTCTGTAGGATTTTGACCACCGTTTTGTACGTTGTAGCTTTCTCGATCACGGAGGATAGTCGGTGGCCCACCCGGGCATGTAGTAAGCTCAGCTTGCGAGGTCCGTCAACTTCAGTCTCTGAGGAATTCAGATAGGCCTCAAAGCACCGGAGCCAGTATTTAAAAATTTCAGTGGCCTCCAGCGACCGAGCGTCCAAATTGTGCTTCTTCGGCTTTAGACCGCTGTCCACCTTGATGTAATCTGGTAATTAAATTGAGATACCCTCAATTACGACTCAGGAGAGGAGATTGATAATACAAAGTCTTTAATTACCAGAGAACCAGACAGCTGCCGAGAAGTGTGCTCACTGCACGCTGCCTACTGAACGTAACCTTATATACAGCTTCCTGGGGGCGGAGCCGGGGGCGGAGTCCCCCAGGGTTCCAAACCCGGTCTTAAAGGGGCCTACGCAATAAAGGTACTTGTGTATACAGATATCATTCATCACACAACCCAATCTCTCCTCATATGATTGAACTGCCATCCCAGGAATCAGTCTAGTGAACCTTTGCTACACTCCCTCTGTGGGAAGTATATCCTTTCTTAGATTAGGAGACCAGAACTGCACACAGTACTCCCGGTGTGGTCTCACCAAGGCCTTGTTAGCACTGCTGCCACACAGCTCCAGGGACCTGGGCACAATTCCAGCCTCGGGTCACTGTCTGTGCGGAGTCTGCATGTTCTCCCCGTGTCTGCGTGGGTTTCCTCCGGGTGCTCCAGTTTCCTCCCACAGTCCAAAGATGTGCAGCTTAGGTGGATTGGCCACGCTAAATTGCCCTTAGTGTCCAAAAGGTTAGATCATAGAATCCCTACAGTACAGAAAGAGGCCATTTGGCCCATCGAGTCTCCACCGACCCTTCGAACGAGCACTCTACCCATATCCACTTACTCCTTCCTACCCCCCGTAACCTCATAACTTAACCTGCACATCCCTGTGCACTAAGGGGCAAATTTATCATGGCCAATCCACCTAACCCAAACACCTTTGGACTGTGGGGGGAATCTGGACGACCCGGAGGAAACCCACGCAGATATGGGAGAACGTGCAAACTCCACACAGACAGTGACCCAAGCCAAAATTGAACACGGATCCCTGGTGCTGTGAGGCAGCAGTGCTAACCACTGTGCAACCTTGGGGTTACTGTGTTACGGGGATAGGGTGGGAGGCGTGGGCTTAAGTGTGGTGCTCTTTCCAGTGCAGACTCGATAGGCCGAATGGCCTCCATCTGCACTGTGCATTCTTTGATTCTGTGCAGCTGCAGTGAAACATCCTTACTCCTGTTCTCAGGTCTCTTGCAATGAAGGCCAACATTCCATTTGCCTTCCTAACTGCTCGTTGTACCTGCATGCTTGCTTTTAGTGATTGGTGTACAAGGACACTTTGGGGTGGTACCGTGGCACAGTGGTCAGCACTGCTGCCTCACAGCGGTAGGGACCTGGGTTCAATTCCAGCCTCGGGTGACTGTCTGTGCGGAGTTTGCACTTTCTTCCCATTTCTGCGTGGGTTTCCTCCGGGTGCTCCGGCTTCCTTCCACAGTCCAAAGATGTGCCGGATAGGTGGATTGGCCATGATAAATTGTCTCTTAGTGTCCAGGGATGTGTAGGTTAGGTTAAGGGGTTATAGGAATAGGACGGGGAAGTGAGCGTGGGTTGAGTCCTCTTTCAGAGGGTCGGTGCAGACTCAATGGACTGAAAGGCCTCCTTCTACGCTGTAGGGATTCTATGGTTCTATGGTCCCTTTGTACGTCAACATTTCCCAATCTATCACCATTTAAATAATACTCAATCATTTTGTTTCTCCATCCAGAAGATGTATAGCAGCTCCAATGCATTTGCCCATTCACTCAATTTGTCTAAATCACCTTGAAGCCTCTTGAACATCCTCCTCACCACTCACATTCCATCAGCAAACTTGGAAATATTAATTTTGGTTCCCTCACCCACATTATTGATGTATGTTGTGAATAGCTTTCAATTCCAGCTTCGATTAATTCAACGTAAATGATCCAGCTTCCATGGTGTGGATTTGATCCCATGTTCCTGAGCAATAACCTGCTCCTCTGGAATACATAGTCTAATGACATTACCCTTGCACCACCGTCTGCCTTTTTTTAAATTAAGGGGAAATTTAGAGTGGCCAATCCACCTAACCTGCACATCTTTGGGTTGTGGGGGTGAGATCCACGCAGACAGCCACCGTCTCTCCGAAATGGTGCAATCGCCTCGGTGGGCTCAATTCCTGTACAAGTTGTTTGTGACAACCTTGTGACAAATACCAAGTCGACCAGTGTGTATGTAGGATCCAGGCACGTGCTCAGAAGTGGCAGTGACATCTGCTATGCCCGCTGCCAATCACGGAGCTATTTAAAAAGTACCCAATTTAGCTTCTGAGGAACCGCACGGTTGAATAATTGTCTTGCAGCGTTTGTTTGCAAGGCCCCTGCTTGACACCCTGTCAATCAGTAACCATGCACAGAATTCTATACGAGAGGCACTCGCAAAAGCCATTAACCCCATCAGTGACTGATTGGGCTGCCTGAGAAGCTTTTATTTCAGCACTGTTATCCTGGCCACTGGGTCGTTATGTTGAGATCTTACTTGTATTATTTGTCTGATTGTCATTGTGCTCAGGTCTTTATTGCGGCTTTTTATATCTGCTCCACTCAAAGGATTCGCTGCAGGTTCAGAATTCAATTGGAAATACAATGCAAGCCGATTGTAGGTACACGTTTGTATAAAGCTTAATGGTGCCCTGGCATGGAGCTGTAACGTGCTATGAGTGAAGAGTGAGATAAGTCTGTCTGATGTGTTTCAAAGCAATACTTTCCCATCGTAATTCTGGAGGGGAAAATAAATATCACCTCTGGTCATTAGGTGGAGGTCAGACAGGAGCTATACCTCTGCAAATCATTCCAGATTTGCTATCAGTGTGAGACTGCAATCCAGTCTTGTGTTATTTCTCAACCTTCTTTTCCCTCCTGCCTTTTAACCATGAATGCTCATCCTCACTTGAAGCAGGGTAATCCAGTTGAGTAAAGATAGAACACATCTGCCTCGGTATTTTTGCTTTCACAAACTCAGGTCAATCTGAAGCATTTCACAGTCACTGGACTGGCTCTTGACGAGCGGTCATCATGGCATTGTAGCTAATTTGCGGGCATAGGCCACACAAAGAGGGATGACAGAGCAAGGAGGAGGAAATAGTTTCTTCTATGAGGGGGATGGGGTGGGTGATCGATAACCAGAGGCCAAGATTTGAACTAACTGGCAGGAGTATTAGAATTATCATAGAATTTACAGTGTAGAAGGAGGCCATTCGGCCCATCGAGTCTGCACCGGCCCTTAGGAAAAGCACCCCACTTAAGCCCACATCTCCATCCTATCCCCATAACCCAGAAACCACGCCTAAATAGAGGGAATCGAGGAGAAATAATTTCACACAGAGGGTTGCGAAGATCTGGAATGCTCAGACTCAGATTCCTGAGCAACTTCCAAAACACAATTGGACAAGTATCTGGTAAGAACCAGGGGCGAATTCTCTGTTTGAGAGACTGAGTGCTGACGCCAGGGCTGAATGGCGAGTGTCCTTCGTGGACGAAAGCGGTGCCAGTCCCGGAGCGATTCCGTTAATGGGTTAGCACTGGCACCACACGGAACGCGTGTAATTCCAATTCGTGCCAACCCTCACCCAGCCAAGATGGTGGCATTGGTTGTGCTGGGCATACCCATCCCGTCCATGGATTGGCTGGGGCCAGCGGGTACCGAGAGGGTGCCTGGGGGGGCAACCGGATGACCCATGGTGCTAAGTTCCCAGTGGGCAGTTAGCGGCATGCGGAGCCATATGTCTGCTTGGCATGCTGCAGCAATAACGGTCTGTGCCCGGCCATCCCGACCCCACGGTCCACCGCCTAGCTGCCCCCCGCTACTCCCCCTGCCACTGGCAGATGGCCCCCGGCCAGCCGTACAACTGTCAGCACATTGGGCAGCACGGTAGCATAGTGGTTAGCACAATTGCTTCACAACTCCAGGGTCCCAGGTTCGATTCCGGCTTGGGTCACTGTCTGTGTGGAGTCTGCATGTTCTCCCCGTGCGTGCGTGGGTTTTGTCCGGGTGCTCCGGTTTCCCCCCACAGTCCAAAGATGTGCAGGTTAGGTGGATTGTCCGTGCTAAATTGCCCTTCGTGTCCAAAATTGCCCTTTGTGTTGGGTGGGGTTACTGGGTTATGGGGATAGGGGGGAGGTGTGGGCTTAGGTAGGGTGCTTTTTCCAAGAGCCGGTGCAGACTCGATGGGTCAAATGGCCTCCTTCTGCACTGTAAATTCTATGATTATAGCCCTGTCGGACACTGTTTGTACCCCCTCCTGCAACCTCAGCAGCCACGGCGCCTGCTTCCCGATTTTGAAATACCACAAGTGAACATCGGCGTCGGTAATTCCTCCTGGCGGAGGTTGAGCATCATGGAAGGCCCGGAAAATGCTGGGTCGAACCTGTTGAGGATATGCCAACAGCCTTTACTGTACAATTTGCATGTCCTTTTTGTTTGGCGCCAGGCTCCAATCTCGATTTTCGGCTGGCGTCTAATTCTCCGCCCAATCGTATTTCCCGCTTCTGGCGTCGTCCGACAGAGAATCCCACCCCTAATCTTTTGGGTTGTGGGGAACGGCTTGGGCGAGGAAAGCTGGAATTCTCTTTCAAAGGTCCGGCACTGACTTATGGCACAAATGACCTTCTTCCGTACGGATTCTAAAATCTGTTTTCGTGAAGCTAATTGAAGAATGAGTATGAGGCAGAATGCTGGGAAGCTCCCTTGTCACTCTTAGAATAATGCCAAAGGGATCTCTCCGGTCTACCTGAGAGGGTAGATGAGGCTTCACTTCATGGCCTCACCTGAATGATGCCGTATCTGGCAGCTCAGCACTCTCTCAGGCCTGGACTGATGGGCAGCACTGTAGCATAGTGGTTAGCACAATTGCTTCACAGCTCCAGGGTCCCAGGTTCGATTCCCGGCTTGGGTCACTGCCTGTGCGGAGTCTGCACATCTTCCCCGTGCATGCGTGGGTTTCCTCCGGGTGCTCCGGTTTCCTCCCACAGTCCAAAGGTGTGCAGGTTAGGTGGATTGGCCATGCTAAATTGCCCTTCGTGTCCAAAATTGCCCTTAGTGTTGGGTGGGGTTACTGGGTTATGAGGATAGGGTGGGGGTATGGGCTTGGATAGGGTGCTCTTTCCAAGAGCCGGTGCAGACTCAATGGGCCAAATGGCCTCCTTCTGCACTGTCAATTCTATGAAAAAAAATTCTATGAAGCAGCTGCCCACATTATCTTCTCAGGGTTCCTCCCAACTTGCTGCCATGCCGTGACTCCAGCAGAAACCCCATTTGTCCACATAACCAGGGTTACAGCTAAAGCTTTGAGAGAGCCTGGGAGGGTAGTTGAGGCAGGAAACCTCAGAATTTAAAAAAAGTACTTGGATGAGCAATTCAATGTCATAACATTCAAGGTTGTGGGCCAAGTGCTGGGAAATGGGATTAGTGTAGATCTGGAGTAGTTTTTTGTCAATACAGGCTTAATGGGCCGAAGGGACTCTTCTGCACTGTATGATTCTAAAATTCTATGAGAATTGACCCTCCAAGGAGTGGGTTTTGAAGCTCTGACTGTCTGACACAGAGATACAAATTGTACCAAGGCCGACACCAAATATCTAGTGCCAGATTATTTCAACTTGTTCACAGAGTTTAGTTACGTAATCCAGAGTGCCGATTGATGACAGTTACAGATAGGAGGAACTGCCTGGTAAACATGTAGAAAACCATGTTGTGTTGTTCCATGTAGTTACGACTGGGTCACCTGCAGTCTTGAGGTAACAATGTAGAATTTCCTTGGGAACCTCACTGAAAATGATGACGTATGATAACATCAGCATTTACTCAACCCAGAGTCATAGAAACACAGAAAATAGAAGCCGAGGGAGGCCATTTGGCCCTTCAAGCCTGCTCCGCCATTCATTATGATCATGGCTGATCATTAAGTTCAATACCCTGATCCCGCCTTGCCCATATACCTTGATCAGCCATGATCTCATTGAATGGCGGAGCAGACTCGAGGGGCCAGATGGCCGACTCCTGCTCCTAGTTCTTATGTTCTTATCCCTTTAGCCCCAAGAATTATATCTAATTCTTTCTTGAAATTACACAACGTTTTGGCCTCAACTACTTTCTCTGGTAGTGAATTCTACAAATTCACTACTCTCTGGGTAAAGAAACTTCTCCTCACCTCAGTCCTAAAACATTTACCCCTTATCCTCAAACTGTGACCCCTAGTTCTGGACTCCCCCACCATTGGGAACATTCTGAATCTACCCTGTCAAATCCTGTTAGAATTTTGTAAGTTTCTATGAGATCCCCTCTGATTCTTCTAAACTCCAATGAATATAATGCCAATCAATTTAGTCTCTCCTCATATGACAGTCTTGCCATCCCAGGAATCAGCCTGGTAAACCTTTGCTGCACGCCCTCCATAGCAAGAACATCCTTCCTCAGATAAGGACACCAAAACTGCACACAATACTCCAGGTGTAGCCTCACCCGTGCCCTATACAATTACAGTAAAACATCTCGATTCCTACACTCAAATCCTCTTGCTGTACCTGCGCGCTTACTTTCGGCGACTGATGCACGAGGACAACAAGGTCTTGCTGAGTATCCACCCCTCTCAATTTACACCCACTCAAATAATAATCTGCCGTCCTATTTTTGTTACCGAAGCAGGTGAGCTCACATTTATCCACATTATACTGCACCTGCTATGCATGTGCCCACTCACTCAGCTGGTCCAAATCCTGCTGAAGCATCTCTGCATCCTCCTCACAGCTCACCCTCCCACCCAATCTTGTGTCATTTGGGACTAGCAATTGGGACTAGCTTAGTGGTAAAAAGTGGGTGGCATGGACAAGTTGGGCTGAAGGGCCTGCTTTCATGCTGTAAACTTCCATGACTCTATATACAAATTTGGAGATAATACAAATAGTTCCCTCGTCCAAATCATTATATATAATGTGAACAGTTGGGGTCCCAGCACAGATCCCTGCGGTATCCCACTTGTCACTGTCTACCAATCAGAAAAAGGCCCATTTATTCCAACTTTTTGCTTTCTATCTGCTAACCAGCTTTCTATCCATCTCAAGACGCTACCCGTAACTCCATGTGCTTTAACTTTGCATATTAATCTGCTATGAGAGACCAATTTGCCAAGCACGATTTTCCTTTCGTAAATCCATGCTGCATTTGTCTGATTACACCACTGCTTTCCAAATGCTCTTCTATAAAATCCTTGATAATGGACTCCAGCAACCTCCCTAGGAATATCGGGGATACATTCACTACCCTCCAATCTGCAGGAACCATCCGAGAGTCCAAAGAATTTTGGAAAATGACCACCAATGGATCTACTAGTTCTGGGGCCACTTCTTTAAGTACTTTTGGATGAACATTATCAGGTCCTGGAGATTTGGTCACCTTCAATCCCATTAATTTCCCCAAAATAATGTCTTTACTAATACTAATTTCCTTCAGCTCCTCACTAAAATGAAATGAAAATGAAATGAAAATCGCTTATTGTCACGAGTAGGCTTCAAATGAAGTTACTGTGAAAAGCCCCTAGTTGCCACATTCCGGCGCCGGTTCAGGGAGGCTGGTACGGGAATCGAACCGTGCTGCTGGCCTGCTTTCAAAGCCAGCTCTTTAGCCCTGTGCTAAACCAGCCCCGTACTTGTATTTGTATTTCTCAGTTGTATTTCTCAGAATTTCCAGCATATTATTCATGTCTTCCTTTGTGGAGACAGAAGCAAAGTACAAATTTAGTTCCTCCGCCATTTCTTTATTCCCTGTTATAAATTTCCCTATTTCTGACTGTCAGGGGCCGACATTAGTGCTTTTTCTTTTTATGATGTGGCGATTCCGACGTTGGAATGGGGTGAGCACAGTAAGAAGTCTTACAACACCAGGCTAAAGTCCAACAGGTATGTTTGGAATCACTAGCGTTCGGAGCACAGCTCCTTACTCAGGTGAGTGAAGAGGTGGGCTCCTTTTGCATACCTAGAGTCAGTCAGTTTTTATGTACCCCGCTAGGTTTCTTTCATATTATATTTCCCCCTTCTTAATCAATCCCTTGGCCTGCATTTACTGAATTTTAAACTATTCCCAATCCTCAGGTCTATTGCTTTTTCTAGCTACTTTGTATGCCTCTTCTTTGAATCTAATACTATCTCTAATTTCCATTGTAAGCCATGGTTTGGTCACAGTTCCCTTTCTATTCTTGTGCAAAATAGGAATAAACAACTTTTGGAGTTCACCTATTCGTTCTTTGAATACTTGCCATTGCCTATCTGCTGTCCTTCCTTTCAGTAATGTTTCCCAATATGTCATAGCCAGTTTATGCCTCATGCCATCATAGTTACCTTTATTGAAATAAAGGACCCTGGTCTCAGAATCAACTACCTCACTATTCACCTTGATAAAGCATTCTATCATATTATGGTCACTCATCCTCAAGCGTTCTGTCACAACTAGATTGCCAACTAATCCTTTCTCATTGCACAACACCCAGTCCAAGATGGTCTGCTCCCTTGTTGGTTCCTCAACATGCTGGTCCAGAAAACCATCCTGTAAACGCTTCAGAAATTCCTCCTCTATTATACTGTGACTAATTTGACTCACCCAATCTATATGCAGATTAAAGTCACCCATAATCACAGATGTTCCTATATCACATGCATCTCTGATTTTCTGTCTAATACTATTCCCAACATTACCATTGCAGTTTGATGTTCTGTATACCATCCCTATGAATGTTTTTGCCCCTTGATATTTCTTAACTCCACTCACACAGATTCCACATCATCTGTACTGATATCTTTCCTCAATGTTGTATCAATATCTTCTTTAAACAACAATGCAACTCTACCATGGTTCCTTCCTAAAAACCGAAAAGCCCTCAATGTTTAACCCCCATCCTTGGTCACCTTGGAGCTGTTTGGCCATAACCCCAACTATATCATACCTCTTTACATCTATCTGCGCAACTAATTCATTTTGTTTTGAATGTTCCGCGCATTCAGGTACAAAACCTTAAGGCTAGTCCTTTTAGCATTCCTTGTCCCGTCCCTACAATTGTTTACAGTGCCATTACCTGATACATGCTCTTGATTTCTCTGCCTATCACTTTTCTTATTCTCCTTTCTGTCTTTTTCTCTTGTTCTTGATTCCCTCTGCTCTGAATCCTAACATAGATTCTGTTGTGTTACCTGCGTGGTCGATAACACGTGCTACTCAATCCTTGGTTGATGGTGAGGTCCTCTGAATCTTGTTGAAGGAGACTCAAACTCGTCCAGTAGCAACAAAGATTTATTGAGCAACTATAACTATTAATGCATGAGTTCTTTACCTTAACTAGGAATTGGTTAACAAGATTTAACAATAATAACTAAACGTAGCTCCACCAACTATCTATGTGATTCTGATGTTACCCTGTTCACAGTGCACCCACGAGAGAGAGAGCAAGAGACCCTGTGTGGCTGCTTTTTGTACCCCTGTTGGTCCAGCCCTCTAGTGATCATGTGGTGCTGCTATTTACCCATTAACCCCTTGTGTGCATGTGACTACAGAGATCACTACAGGTTCTCATTCCCCTGCCATATTAGTTTAGACCCTCCCCAAACGGTCTAGCAAGTACGCCACCCCCTTTCCCTCCCCTCCCCCGAAGGACATCAGTCCTGGTCCTGCTCAAGTGAAATGAAATGAAAATCGCTTAAAATAGGCTTCAATTAAGTTACCGTGAAAAGCCCCTAGTCGCCACATTCCGGCGCCTGCTCGGGGAGCCTGGTACGGGAATCGAACCATGCTGCTGGCCTGCCTTGGTCTACTTTAAAAGCCAGCGATTTAGCCCAGTGTGCTAAATCAGCCCCTATGTAGGTGTAACCAATCCAGTTTGTACAGGTCCCTCCTCTTCCAGAACCAGTCCCAATACCCCTAGAATCTGAAACCTTCCCCCTGCACATGATCTCTTCAGCAACCTATTCATCCGATACATCCTATTATTTCTACTCTGACTAGCAGGTGGCACTGTAGTAATCCTGAGATCACTACCTTTGAGGTCTGACTTCTCGGGCGAGATTCTCCGTTATCGGTGCGATGTCCGCCGACCGGCGCCCAAAACGGCGCAAATCCGACCTGCATCGCGCCGCCCCAAACGTCGTAAAGTCTCCGGCCCAGAATGGGCTAGCAACGACGTGACGCTATCCGCGTTGGCTCACGTGGTTCACGTGACGGCTCATAAGACGCGCTGCTCCCCCCACCCGACCAGAACACCCGACCAGAACACCTGACCAGAACACCCGACCAAATGGCCGCCCGCCGCTCAGCCCCGAGGGTCCAGTCCCGCGATATCGAGGCGCTCCTGGACGCAGTGGAGCAGAGGAGGGAGGCCCTGTATCCCGGACACGGCCGCAGAGTCGCCCCACGCCACAGCCGGCGTTTGTGGAGGGAGATGGCAGAGGCCGTCACCGTTGTGGCCCTGACACCACGGACAGGCACCCAGTGCCACAAGAAGGTGAACAACCTTGTCAGAGCAGCCAGGGTGAGCCTCCCCCCCTGCCCGATATCCATTTCCCCCTCCCCCATATCCCCCCTCCCCCATATCCCCCTCCCCCATATCCCCCATATCCCCCCTCCCCCATATCCCCCAAATCCTCCCTCCCCATATCCCCCTCCCCATATCCCCATATCCCCCCTCCCCCATATCCCCCCATATCCCCCATTTCCTACCTCCCCCATATCCCCCTCCCCATATCCCCCCTCCCCCATATCCCCCCTCCCCATATCCCCCTCCCCCATATCCCCCATAACCCCCATATCCCCCCTCCCACATATCCCCCCTCCCCCATATTCCCCCTCCTCCATATCCTCCATATCCCCCCTCCCCATATCCCCAAGTGAATCCAGCCCTAACCTTAACCTCTGCAATACACGCGCAACCGATGGCGTACATTCATATACCTGTCTAACACTGTTGCCTTTTACCCCTGCCACCACCACCCCCCACCCCCCCCCGCCTGCCACAGGAGAAACGCGCACACAACACCAGGGAGCATGTGAGGACTGGAGGAGGCCCAGCTGATGAGAGGCCACTGACCGAACATGAGGGAAGGGCCCTGGCTGGCGGACCTGAGGACCGGGAGGTTGCTGATGCAGAGGTCGGGGGCCCACCAGCAAGTGAGCCACCGACAGCCCGTCCCCATATCCCCCCTCCCCAATATCCCCCCTCCCCCATATCCCCCCTCCCCCATGTCCCCCCCTCCCCCATATCCCCCCTCCCCCATATCACCTGATCACTGTCTGCGTGTCTAACCATGCATGCTTCATTGTGTATCGCAGGAGCAAACGTCGAGGCACCCATCCCCGCAGATGCAGACCGCCCGCAGGATGCCCCTCGGAGACCACGGGAGACGGAAAGACCCGGACCCTCTGGCATGTGACGCCCGCAGGATGCCCCTCGGAGACCACGGGAGACGGAGATACCCGGACCCTCTGGCATGCGACGCCCGCACGATGCCCCTCGGAGACCACTGGAGATGGAGAGACCTGGAGCAACAGGGAGACGGCGTCCCCGTCTCATGCGGGTGCGGCGACGCAGGCGTGTGCCACCCAGCGATGAGAGGGGCAGCCACAGGCCCTCGTCACAGCCGAGCCACGAAACCACAACCCAGGACACCACTACCCAGGACACCACTACCCAGGACACCCCTACCCAGGACACCCCTACCCAGGACACCCCTACCCAGGAAACTGAAATACAGGACAGTGACACAGATTGGATGGGCGGAGACGAAACGCCACCCCAAAGTGCCATGGACTCAGAGTGGGACGATGTGTACCACACAACGCCACTGCTGTCACCAACACCCTCCACCATCGCAGAGACGCTCACCTCGGTTGGGCACTTTAGTGATGAGGCGTCTGGTACACTCACTGGTGCGCACAACACAGCTGTCCCGGTACAGCAGGTGGAGGTAGGAGCAGCAGAGGGACCGGGCGGTCGGAGGGCAGCCCAGGCCAAGCGAACATCTGCCGCCCAGATGGATCCCGGGTTCCTGGAGTTACCACACCCACCCATAGGTCCGATGCAACCACCGAACCTGGGACGAGCGAAGAGGGTGACGGGCGGCTTGCGGCGGCTGCAGTCGAAGGTGGAGGAGTCCACCCGCGTCCAGGAGCTGGCAGTGGTGCCGGTCATGCGTGCCACCCAGGCCGACACCGCACGGGTGGCGTCCGCGGTGGAGGCAATGGGTGCGATGGTGTCAGACATGGGGAGCGGTTTGCGAGGCCTGGGGCTTTCTGTGCAGGCGGCATCTGTGGCCCAGGACATGGCTGCCCTCTCACAGGAGGCCATGAGCCAGCGCCAGCGGCAGATGGCAGAGGGGCTCAACTCCGTGGCACAGTCTCAGCAGGCCATGGCCCAGTCTCAGCAGTCCATAGCCCAATCTCTGCAGGCCATCGCTGAGGTCATCGGCGCCACTGCCCATGTGCGAGCCGGCGTCGCACTGTCACAGACAGGGATTGCCAACCCCCTGGGCTCCATGGCTGCAAACCTGCAGACCCCTGTCGATACCAGCACGGGCCTCCAGGACTGGCAGCGCCAGATGTCGGGGGGGCGTCGCATGGCCAGTCCGTTCGCATCCCCCACCCATGTAGAGGCCTGGGGGCCATCGGGCACCCCGAGGGAGGAGGAGGTGCTGGGGCCCGTTCCGGGTCCCATTGTAGGGGAGGTCCCGGAACACCTCAACACCTCGGGCTCCGTCCCAGGTGCATCGGGTGGGCAACGGGCAGGACAGGCTGGCAGCTCGCCATCCCAGTCGCCCGGGCCCCAGGAAACGGCCACCAAAGGGATCCAGTGTCAGAGGGCAGGAATCACAGGAGTCCACCTTCAGTTCTGCTGTACCGTCTGGGGAACCACGTAGACGTAGTCAAAGGGCCCGAAAGGCCAAACAATTAGACACTGAGTACGTTGGCACGGGTGCAGGGCACAGATGAGTTTTAGGGGCTAGGGCACGTGCATGAACTGCTTTCGTTATTAAAGTCAATGTTACACTGACAGAAGCTGCCTTTGTGCTCTGTCCAAAGCGTGCAGGGGGTGTCATGTACGTTGAGCGCCAGTGTGTGTGTGAGGGGTGGTCTTACCTCAGCCCCAGGTGAGTCTATCCCCTTCCCCCTGGGCTGCCATCAACATCCTCCCGGGCAGAGGACGGGACCGTGCGCTGCAGTGTCACAGCCGCATGCAGGGATGGTCCGGGTGGATGGTGGTACTGTGGCCATGGGTCAGACATCGTCCAACGATGTGGAGCCAGGAGCTCATCGCAGAGCGGGTTGTCATCATCCTCCGTGGCCTGCAATAGACACGCGTCCACCGGCAACTGTGTGAGCCCGGCCGTTGTGCTGCAGGTGGATCGGCAATGGGGGGGTGGTGTGCATGTGGGTGGGGTGGGGGGGTTGGGGAGAGGTGTGAGGGTGCTGGGTGGGTGGATGGGTGGGGGGTGTGGGTGGTCGGGTGTTGCCATGGTATGCGGTCTGTGGCCATACTACCCGATTCCCACGCCCATCTAGTCAGTGAAGCGGGCGGCTATCAGTCTGTCCCGTGCCCGCTGGCCCAGCCGGAAACGGTGGACAGCCACCCGCCCATGTCTAGCCTGTCTGCCCTGACCATTGCCCCCAACTCCCTCATCTGGGGAGGACTGCGCCTCTTCCTGCTGCTCCTCCACTCCGCCGTCCTCTGCCTGCGGCACATCGCCCCTCTGCTGGGCTATGTTGTGCAGGATGCAGCACACCACAATGATGCGGCCGACCCTATCTGACCAATACTGGAGGGCGCCCCCAGAGAGGTCCAGGCACCTGAAACGCATCTTCAGCACGCCAAAGCACCTCTCTATCACTCCCCTTGTCACTACATGGGCATCATTGTAGTGGTTCTCCGCCTCATTGCGTGGCCTCCGTATAGGCGTCATCAGCCACGATCGCAATGGGTAGCCCCTGTCGCCCAGCAACCAGCCCCTCAGCCGTGGATGGCGTCCCTCGTACATGGCGGGGTTGTATGACCGCGACAACACGTATGAGTCATGTACACTGCCCGGGTAACGGGCGCAGACGTGCAGGATCATCATGCGGTGGTCGCAGACCACCTGTATGTTCATCGAATAGGTCCCCTTCCTATTGGTGAACACGGCCCTGTTATCTGCAGGTGGCCGCACGGCGACGTGCATCCCATCAATCGCGCCCTGGACCATGGGGAACCCGGCCACGGCAGAGAAGTACATGGCCCGGGCATCTTGGCTGGCCCGGTCCACAGGGAAGCGGATGTAGCGGTGCGCAATGGCATATAGGGCGCCTGTCACTGCCCGGATGCACCGTTGAACCGATGTCTGCGATATGCTGGACAGGTCCCCACTCGGTGCCTAGAATGACCCCGTTGCATAAAAGTTCAGGGCCACCGGAACCTTGATGGACACGGGGAGAGGGTGTCCCCCACCAGTGCCACGCGGTGACAGGTGCGCCAGCAGGTGGCAGATGTGTGCCATGGTTTCTCAGCTCATCCGGAGTCTCCTCCTGCATTCCCGGTCCGTGAGGTCCTGGTACGACAGCCGGGGCCGGTACACACGGGGCGCCCTCGGGTGCCTCTGTTGCCGTGGGGCCGCGACATCCTCCTCCTCCTCGTCGTCCTGTCGGTCAGGTGTCCCTACAGCCTGGTCGGCTGCCGTCTGCCCCTCTGCGGCAGCCTGCACCGCCTCTCTGGCACACTCCTCCTCCTCATCCAGGGCAACATGGACATTAGCGGCTGCCGCCACGGCGGCCAACATCACTGGCTGACCGGAAAACATGACGGCCTGTGCGGGGGGGGGGGGGGGGGGGGGGGGGCGGGCGGGGGCGACGACATGTCATCATTGCCCATACCCCCTCCTACCCCAGCCAGGTGGCATGGACTGCATGGGTCCGACTGTTGGAGGCTGGCACCTGGCCAGGAGGACCAACTCACTTGCCCTCGCACCCCCCCTCCCCGGCACGTCCCCCCTCCCCCGCCCCGGCACGGACCCCCCCCCCCGCCCCCCTCCCCGGCACGGACCCCTCCACTCCCCCCCCCCCGGTCCCCCTTCCCAGCACGCACCTCCCTGCTCCCCTCCCCGGCACGCATCTCCCTGCCCCCTTCCCCGGTACGGATCCCGTCCCCCGTCCCCCTCCCCGGGAAGGACCCCCCCACCCCCCTCCCCAGCACGCACCTCCCCGTCCCCCTCCCCGGCACGGCCCCCCCCTCCCCGGCACGGCCCCCGTCCCCCGTCCCCCTCCCCGGCACGCACCTCCCCGTCCCCCTCCCTGGCACGGACCACCCCCCCCTCCCCCTCCCCGGCAGTCATCCTCCCGTCCCCGGCACTCACCCCCCCTCCCTGCACTCCCCCGGAGCCCAGCCCACTCTAACCACCCCACCCCCCCCCCCCGCCACACACACACACACACAACCCTACACACACCTCTCCCCCACACATACAGACTGCGGCCACGGCATCGCCTCTCCAGCGGCCAACCCCCCAGGCTGTCACCCACCTCCACGCTGGTCGGCGACAACCATGAGCACTGGTTGACGCCAATTAATAGGTGGTTTGATTTACGCCGACGTGACCCGTGATCACATCGGCGGGACTCGGCCCATCCGGACGGGAGAATATCGGCAGCCCCGAAATCCATTGCCTTGCGCCCACCCGTGCTATTCTCCGAGGTGTGCGGCGCTATTGACGCCCCGCCGAGTTTTCACCCTTCAGAGAATTCGGCGGGCGGCGGGGGCGGGATTCACGATGACCCGGTGGGGGGTCAGAGAATCCCGCACCTCATCTTTCTTCCTAACTCCCTATATTCTGCTTTCAGGACCTCATTCCTTTTCTTAACCTATGTCATTGGTACCGTTGTGCACCACGACTACTGGCTGTTCGCCTTCCCCCTCCAGAATGTCCAGTAACCACTCCGAGACATCCTTGACCCTAGTAGCAGGGAGGCAACACACCATCCTGGAGTCCCATTTGCAGCCACAGCAACGCCTGTCTAGTCCCCTTACAATTGAATCCCCAAGAACTATTGCATTCACACATTTTTTACTCCTCCCCTCTGCAGCAGAACCGACCATGGTGCAACAAATTTGGCTGTTGCTGCTTTCTCCCGAGAGGTAATTCCCCTCAACAGTATCCAAAACGGTATATCTGTTCTGCAGGGGAATGGCCACTGGAGATTCCTGCGCTACCTGCCTAGCTCTCTTGATCTGTCTGGTGGTCACCCATTCCCTTCTTGCCTGTGGAGTCTGAGCCTGCGGTGTGACCACCTCTCTATACGTGCTGCACCGCGCGGTTGCTTCATCGTGTCTCCAGCCGCTGCTCTGCTCCGAAACCCAGGCTTCCAAGAGCTGTAGTTGGAGCCACTTCTTGCACATATGCTGGCCCCGGGCACTGGAAATGTTCCCGGCCTCCCACATGGAGCAAGAGAAGCAAACCAAGGCTTTGAGTTGTCCTGCCATGACTTACCCTTTTAATTTAAAGCTTTGGAAGATGCTTCATATTAGATTAAATCCAATTCTCTCTGGTCCTTCCTTGCATGTCCTCGTTACCACCAATTATACCCCTTACAGATTATAAACCACAATAGTTATTTTCAAACTATAATTGATGAAAGTTTTAAAGACTAACCAACCTTGCTCACTATTTACCAATCAGCTCTCTCCCTTGTAGCCTCAGCCACAGCAGGGCAAGACCACGTTCTGAAGATTTAAAAGATACAAAGCAAGGCGAAAAAGTAGAGTACCTCTTCCCGTTCTGCACCGAATCCCAACTCTGCTTCAAATTCTCAAGTGTAAAGCTCACTCCCATTGCTCGTGCGCAAAGCTCACGGTGAGTTGTAAGCCTACTTGTTACACTAATAAAGATTATTATCACTATTAATCTTTTAACTGGACAACTAAAGTCTTATCTATCCTCTCCTTAAAAAACATTGCTGTTGTTTTCCTCAATACCTCATGGAGCAAGTTCACAATTTGAAACTGTGGGAAAGCTCCAGGCCTTCAAAATACTTCTCAATGGCAATACGTTCATTTAAGGGGATGGATTTTCATCCATTTATTTATTCTCCAGATTCGGGGTGGGTTTACACCCGATAAACAACTCAATGATTACACACTTTAGAGATTAAAATGAGATTCATGGAATCATATAGCATAGAGCGAGGCCCTTCATCCCTGTGCCCCCTCTTTGAAAGAGCTATTGAATTAGCCCCCATTCCCCAGTATTGCCTCATAACCCTAACATTTTCTCTTTCAAGTAATAATCCAATTCCCTTCAAAAGTTACCATTAAAACTGCTTCTGCTCGTCTTCCTGACTGTGGTGTGAGGGTGATGCTCGATCAATAACTCCAGAAGTGAGATGGGAGACAATTGAAGACTTTATTACACTAGATGTTTCCCCCAGCAGCGCAGGTACAGAAGGCAGCTGCTGGGGAGACACGGGCTCTTATACTCTGCCTTACTGGGCGGGACCAGCAGGCAGGCTGAACCAATGAAAACAGTACCTCCTACACCAATGGTCTAACAGCATTACAGGGTACCGTAATACATCTAATACCGACTACAACATTCACCCCCTGTTAAAAAAAAGAGTCCGGCGGGGGTGGTGGCCTCGCATTACACAGTGGTTAAGGTTATGGAGGTACCTGGTATACATCAGTACAGTGGTTTTGCCTCGTTACATCGCAACTATTTACAAAATTTATTCACAGTTCAGAATGAAGCAATTAGTCGATCGGGGGCCCTGGTCGTCCTCTGCGATCGTCGTAGCTTTGGTGGTGATGCAGGCGCCGGCTCGGGCATCTGTGGCTCCGGGAGCGTGGCTTCGGCTTCTTCGGCAGCTTCATCACCCCTAGACAGGACCGGTGGGAGGACCGATCCACCTGGGAAGGGGGCGGCTATGGGGTGCGCCGGTGGGATGGAGCGTGGGATTCGTGGTGGGGATGTGTGTGGGGATCCAGCGGGCGCCAGGTCCCGTAGGGAGACCGTATCCTGTCGGCTGTCGGGGTACGCCGCATAGGCGTACTGAGGGTTAGCATGGAGGAGATGGACCCTCTCGATCAATGGGTCCGACTTGTGCGCCCGCATGTGTTTGCGGAGCAGGATGGGTCCAGGAGCTGCCAGCCAGGTTGGGAGCGAGATCCCGGAGGAGGACTTCTTAGGGAAGGCAAGAAGACGTTCGTGAGGTGTTTGGTTGGTCGTGGTACACAGCAGTGACCGGATGGAGTGGAGGGCATCTGGGAGGACCTCCTGCCAGCGGGAGACTGGGAGATTCCTGGACCGTAGGGCCAATAGAACTGACTTCCAGACCGTTATGTTCTCCCTCTCTACTTGTCCGTTTCCCCAGGGGTTGTAACTGGTCGTCCTGCTCGAGGCAATGCCCTTGCTAAGCAGGAATTGACGCAGTTCGTCGCTCATAAAGGAGGACCCCCTATCACTGTGTAGGTACGCAGGGAAACCGAACAGTGTAAAGATACTGGGGAGGGCTTTTATGACGGTGGCTGCGATCATGTCGGGGCAGGGAATGGCGAATGGGAACCGGGAGTACTCATCAATCACGTTCAGGAAGTACGTGTTGCGGTCGGTGGAGGGGGGGGGGGTGCCCTTTGAAGTCCATACTGAGGCGTTCAAAGCGACGGGAAGCCTTTAGCAGGTGCGCTTTCTCTGGCCTGTAGAAGTGCGGCTTGCACTCCGCGCAGATTTGGCAGTTCCTGGTGGCTGTCCTGACCTCGATGGAGTAGGGCAGGTTGCGGGTTTTAATGAAATGGAAGAATCGAGTGACCCCCGGGTGGCAGAGGTCCTCGTGGAGGGGTCGGAGGTGGTCCACTTGTACGTTGGCACATGTGCCGCGGAATTGGATAGGGTGGACAGTGAGAGCCTTTTTCTTCGGATGGTGATGTCTAGCACGAGGGGACATACCTTTAAAATGAGGGGAGATAGATATAAGACAGATGTCAGAGGTAGGTTCTTTACTCAGAGAGTAATAAGGGCGTGGAATGCCCTGCCTGCAACAGTAGTGGACTCACCAACACTAAGGACATTCAAATGGTCATTGGATAGACATATGGACAATAAGGGAATAGTGTAGATGGACTTTAGAGTGGTATCACAGGTCGGCGCAACATCGAGGGCAGAAGGGCCTGTACTGCACTGTAATGTTCTATGTTCTATGTTCTATAGGGCATCAGGAGGCTCATTTAGCTTCTGGGACTATATAAGATCTCAGTTGTAGGTGGAGAGTTCGATCCTCCACCGTAAGATCTTGTTGTTCTTTATCTTGCCCCACTGTGCATTATCGAACATGAAGGCCACCGACCATTGGTCAGTGAGGAGAATGAATCTCCTGCCGGTCAGGTAATGCCTCCAATGCCGCACAGCTTCTACTATGGCATGGGCCTTCTTTTCAACTGAGGAATAGCGGATTTCTGAAGCGTGGAGGGTGTGTGAGAAGAAGGCCACAGGTCTGCCCGCTTGGTTGAGGTTGGCCGCCAGAGCTACGTCGGACGCGTCGCTCTCGACTTGGAAGGGGAGGGACTCGTCGAAGGCATGCATCGTGGCCTTTGCGATGTCCGCTTTGATGCGGCTGAAGGCCTGGCGGGCCTCTGTCAACAGGGGGAAAAACCGTGGATTGGATCGGGGGCGGGCCTTGTCCACATAGTTGGGGACCCACTGGGCATAAGAAGAGAGAAATCCCAGGCAGCGTATCAGGGCCTTGGAGCAGTGAGTGAGGGTGAACTCCATGAGGGGGCGCATGCGTTCAGGGTCTGGGCCTATAACTCCATCATGCACTACGTAGCCGAGGATGGCTAGACGGTCGGTGCTGAACACGCATTTATCATTTGTGAGATTAACGATTTTTGCAGTATGGAGGAATTTTCGGAGGTTGGTGTCGTGGACCTGCTGGTCGTGGCCGTAGATGGTGACATTATCGAGGTACGGAAACGTGGCCCACAAACCGTACCGGTCAACCATTTGGTCCATCTCTCTTTGGAAGACCGAGACCCCATTAGTGACACTGAAGGGAACCCTTAGGAAGTGGTAGAGCCGCGCATCTGCTTCGAAAGCAGTGTATTTGTGGTCGCTAGGGCGGATGGGGAGCTGGTGGTAGGCGGCCTTTAGATCCACCGTGGAAAAGACCTTGGGCGGGATTCTCCCCTACCCGGCGGGGCGAGGGGGATCCGGTGTAATGGAATGGCGGGAACCACTCCGGTGTCGGGCCGCACCTTTAGGGGCCAAGCCCTCACCTTGAGGGGCTAGCAACAGTCCCTGGAAAGGGGAGGGGGGTCTCTTCCGCCTCCACCATAGTGAAAACCATGGCGAAGGCGGAACAAAAAGAGTGCCCCCACGGCACAGGTCCGCCCGCGGATCGGTGGGCCCCAATCGCGGGCCAGGCCACCGTGGGGGCACCCCCCGGGGCCAGATCACCCCGAGCCTCCCCAGGACCCTGGAGCCCGCACGCGCCGCCTTGTCCCACCGTTCAAAAGGAGGTTTAATCCACGCCGGCGGGCGAGGGTTGACAGTGGCGGGACTTCGGCCCAAGGTGGGCTGGAGAATCGCAGGGGGAGGGCTCGCCGACCGGCACGATTCCCGCCGACCGGCGCTGCGCGATTCCTGCTCCCGCCGAATCTCTGGTGGCGGAGAATCCGGTACACGGCGGGGGTTGGATTCACGCCAGCCCCTGGCGATTCTCCGACCCGGTGGGGAGTCGGAGAATCATGCCCCTTGTATTGTGCGATCCTGTTGACCAGATTGGATATGCGGGGGAGAGGGTACGCGTCAAGCTGCGTATACCTGTTGATGGTATGGCTATAATCGATGACCATCCTATGCTTCTCCCCGGTATTTACAACCACTGCTTGAGCTTTCCAGGGACTTTTGCTAGCCTCAATGACACCTTCCCTCAGTAATCGCTGGACCTCCGACCTAATCAAGGTCCGGTCCTGGGCACTGTACTGTCTGCTCCTGGTGACAACGGGTTTGCAATCCGGGGTGAGGTTCGCAAACAGGGAAGGCGGATCGACCTTGAGGGTTGCGAGGCTGCAGACAGTGAGGGGGGGGGTATAGGGCCGCCGAATTTAAAGGTTAAGCTTTGGAGGTTGCATTGAAAATCTAACCCTAGGAGTGTGGCAGCGCAGAGGTGGGGAAGGACGTAGAGCCGGTAATTTTTAAACTCCCTTCCCTGGACCCTTGATTTCCAGTGAATGAGACCCGGAGGCCAGGGAGATTTTTTGGTTAACTGAGTGAACGGGGAGAGAACAGTGCCTTACCGTGTTGGGGTGTATGAAGCTCTCCGTGCTCCCAGTGTCAATCCAACAGGATGTTTCATGCCCATTGATGAGTACGGTCGTCATTGCAGTCGACCGTGTTCGGGGCCGAGACTGGTCCTGGGTCACCGAGGCTAGTCATGGCAGAACTTGGATGTTCTCCTCGGGTGGTGTGTGGTCATCCGAGTCGGGGTCCTGAGAGTCCAGCCAAGATGGCAGTGCCCACTTGTCCCACATGGCTGGGGGTGCACAAGATGGCGGTGCCCATCCATCACACGTGGTGTCTAAGAGACAAGATGGCGGCGCCCGGAGGCCCACGTGGCCCTGAAGGACGAAGATGGCGGCGCCCGCTGGCCGCACGTGGCCCGTGGAGAGGGTTGTGGTGGCGGTCCCGATTCGCCTCCGGAGACCGCAGCGACCGCTCGGGACTGGCATACCGCCACGAAGTGGCCCTTTTTGCCGCATCCTTTGCAGAGGAATAAGAGGGCCGGACAGCGCTGTCGGGTGTGCTTGGCTTGCCCGCAAAAATAGCAGCGGGGCCCTCCGGGGTTGCTTGGCAGTCTCACAGCACAAGCTTGTGGGGGGATGCATCGGAGTTGGTCGCGGGGGGGTTCCGCGCTGCCCAAGGGCTGCCGCACGGTCGGGGACGTAAGCGCGGGCGTTTCGGGATGCCACATCCAGGGAGCTAGCAAGGGCTCATGCCTCCTTGAGGCCTAGTGTCTATTTCTCCAGCAATCGTTAATGGATTTGGGAGGACAGCATACCTGCAACAAATGCGTCCCAGATCAAAAGTTCTGTGTGGTCGCTGGCTGAAACTTGCGGGCAGTTACAATTCCTCCCCAACACCAGGAGCGCACGGTAGAACTCCTCCAGCAATTCCCCAGGGATTTGTCGCACTCGTCGCTAGTAGATGTCGGGCGTAGACCTGGTTTACAGGGCGAATATAGTGTCCTTTCAGCAGATTCATTGCGGCCTTGAAATCGTCCGCGTCCTCGATGAGAGTGTAGATCTCTGGGCTCACCCTCGAGTGCAGAACTTGCATTTTCTGGTCCTCCGTGGGTGTAGTTGTGGCCGTCTTGAGGTACCCATTGAAACGCGCCAGCCAGTGCTTGAAGGTTGCCGCTGAGTTTGCCGCGTGGGGGCTGTGTTGCAGACACTCCGGCTTGATTCGGAACTCCATTCTTTAAAATCTAGTGTAAAAATTGATGCTCGATCAATAACTCCAGAAGCGACATTGGAGACAATTGAAGGCTTTATTACACTAGATGTTTCCTCCAGCAGCGCAGGTACAGAAGGCAGCTGCTGGGGAGACACGGGCTCTTATACTCCGCCTTACTGGGCGGAACCATCAGGCAGGCTTAACCAATGAAAACAGTACCTCCTACACCAATGGTCTTACAGCATTACAGGGTACCGTAATACCTCTAATACTGACTTCCACAGAGGGTTTGGAACATAAAGGATTGATATGGGACTGCCCACAAAATGATATAAAAGAGCTCATGCCCCACACCCCAATCTCATGTTCAACAGAGCAGTGTGTACTAGAAAGCATGGAGACAGCTCCCAGTTTATATTCTGGTCTGTATATTTGTAAATACTTCTGAGAGTGAATGAAGACTTACAGTTAACCTACAATACTCCACCTCTCTCAGGCAGGAACCCTCACAATATTTAAGAAGCATTTCGATGAGCTCTTGAAATGCCATAGCATATAAGGCTATGGACCAAGTGCTGGAAAACGGGATTCGAGTAGACAGCTGCTGGATGGCCGGTATGGACACGATTGGCTGAAGGGCCTCTTTCTGTGCTGTAAAAAACACTATGACTCTATGAGGAATCAGAGCAGAGCCGCAAATATGCAGGAGCTCATTACGTTCCTGCCATTCCAAGTGCTCTCTGGAGCTAGCGTTCCTTCAGGCAAACCAGTAAAATAATAGTGAATCTCCTGTGCTGCTCCCTGTGGTAGCAAGCTCCACATTCTCAGCACTCTTTGTGTCAAGAAGTTCTTCTAAGTTCCCTGTTGGAGATCTTGGTGATTTATCTTATATCTTATATTGATGGCGTCTAGTTATACTGTTCCCCACAAGAGGAAACAGCTCTACATAAGCTAGAGTTAGTACACTTAGAGTAGTAGAGTAACAACCCACAGCCAGCTGTGTGCATTGTTATAGAAGTTCAATAAATCGTATTGAACCAACGCCTACTTTTGGTGTATGTTTCACCGTTCATCTGCATCCCGTTGCAGTCCGTGTTACCCCAGGGTGAATAACATGACATGATACCAGGAATCTACTTCATCTAAGTAATTTACCTTGAATAATTCAGTCACGACCAGCTAGTGCCTTCCAGCGGCATGGAGAAGATCTAGGCCCCTCCACAGCTCCGGATCTCCGGAAATCTCGGCGCCAACTGGCGGGTCTTCAAGCAGAAATTCAGTCTATACATTGAGGTTTCAGGCCTCGAGGATGCGTCCGATGCCAGAAAAATCACGCTGCTCCTATCGACTGCGGGGGACCAGGCCATCCAAATCTTCAATTCGCTCACTTTTGCCGACGGCGAGGACAAGACCAAGTTCCAGATCGTGTTAGCCAAATTCGACAGTCACTGTGAAGTCGAAACGAACGAGAGCTTTGAGTGCTATGTCTTCCAGCAACGCCTTCAGGGTAAGGACAAGCCTTTCCAATCCTTTCTAACTCATCTCCGCATATTAGCGTAATCCTGCAACTACGGTGACACCGCTGATTCCCTCATCGGGGATCAGATCGTGTTTGGGGTCCACTCCGACGCCCTGCGGGAGCAGCTCCTAAAAATTAAAAACATGACCCTGCCAGTAGCCATCGAGACGTGTAAAGTGCATGAACAGGCGAAAAGTCACTACTCCCGCCTTAAATCAGCAGAACAGTGTCATGATATCCACATTAACATATCATGGTGCAATCACACACACACACTGATGGACAGGTAGTTGGACCAACCAACACACACTCAACATCGCAGCCAATCACCAGTGAGAGCACACGCACTGTAAAACAGAGAACACCACAGTTCCCGCTCATTCTACCAGGAGATAGCTCAGAGCACAGAGCTCACAGCGTGCCACTCAGACATACACCATGTGCTGAGTGCCTCACTAAGATAGTGCTCGGGCTGGGTCCACAGGTTAGCTGGTGAAGTACGAACCACAGCCAGAAGTTAATAGTTATTATTGTACAGAATAATAAAACAGAGTTGTACCATCTACAACCGTGTTGGTTCGTTTGTGTATCGGAACACACAACACGACATGATACCAGGATTGGAAACTCGCCAGCAACTGTGAGACCGACCTGCACCTCTTCAGAGATCCGCCATCCTGCGCCATGGAAACCATCAGCCCACCGCAGCCGCTCCGGATCGCTGGAAATCTTGGCGTCAACTGGAAGCTGTTTAAACAGCGCTTCCAGCTCTTCCTAGAAGCCACAGACAGGGAGAATGCATCGGACACCAAGAAGATCACCCTCCTCCTCTCCACGGCGGGGCAACACGCCATCCACATCTACAACTCCCTGACATTCGCGGAAGGCGAGGACAAGACGAAATACAAGACAGTCCTTCTAAAATTTGAGGAACACTTCAGCGTGGAAGTTAATGAGAGCTTCGAGAGGTACCTCTTCCAGCAGCGCCTACAGGGTACGGGTGAGCCTTTTCGTTCTTATCTGACACACCTCCATATCCTCGCGCAGTCCTGCGGCTATGAGGCCACCTCCGACTCCATGATTCCGGATCGGGTAGTTTTTGGGGTCACCTCGGACACCCTACGCCAGCAGCTCCTCAAAATAAAGCGGCTCACCCTAGCCACCGCCATCGAGACTGCGTCCTCCACGAAAACGCGACCAGCTGGTACTCCCAAATCCAGGCGGCCGAATCGGCACGGCAGGGGTCCTACGAGGCCAAGCGGGTCCAGTCGATCGAGTTCCTCCCGGCCCGCGGCCATTTCGCAGCCTTTCCGAGGGCTCCCGCACTTGTGTGCGCCAAAAGAGGGGACACAGAGGGACGGGATGCGCAGGCGCGCTCTACGCAGGACCGCACCGCACATGCGCGGTGGCGCAACGAACGCCATGATGTCACGATGTGCGGCAACTGTGGATCCGCACACTTAAAGCGGCAATGTCCGGCCAAAGCGCGACAATACCTCCGCTGTGGCAGGATGGGCCACTACGCTGCTTGCTGTCGAGCAGCTCAATCTGCCAACTCTCCGCAATTCCGCCCGCCTCGCGGGGATGTGCGGGCGGCCATTCAGCCCCCATACACCGAGTCTTACCCTGACGACGTGCAGACCGGTGATACCGACGAACGGGAACCCTTCCGCGTTGCGGTAATAGACAGGAACCGGATGTCCCCAAGTCGGAACCACCAGCCGCTCCCAGTGCACAGCATTGATCCGGGCGATGAGTGGTGTGCCACCCTAACGGTCAACCGATCACAGGTCACATTTCGCTTGGACACTGGTGCCTCCGCCAATCTCCTCGCATGGTCAGCCTTCCACACCTTGAAGGTTAAACCACCGATTCTGCCATCCCACTGTCAGCTGGTTGATTATAACGGAAACGTGATCCCGGCCATGGGGTCCTGCCAGCTCGAGGTTACACACAATTCACATACAGCCATACTGCCTTTTGAGATAGTTGGATCCTCGAAGGACTCTCTGTTAGGCACACAGGCGTGCAAGATCCTCTACCTCGTTCAGTGGGTACACACTCTGTCTCCAGAAGGCACGTCCGATTTCCCGGATGCAGACTTCAGGGCGCAGCTCCACTCGCTCCTCGCCCACAACCAGGAGGTTTTCGAGGGCATGGGCATACTGCCCTACACGTACAATATACGGCTCAAACCGGATGCCACCCCGGTCATTCACGCACCTCGGGTCCCAGCACCACTCAAGGACCGCCTCAAGCAGCAGCTGCAGGACCTGCAGGACCAAGGAGTGCTTTCCCGGGTCACGGAGCCTACGCCATGGGTCAGCTCCATGGTGTGCGTAAAAAAGCCCTCCGGTGAGCTCCGGATCTGCGTCGACCCAAAAGACCTGAACAATAACATCATGAGGGAACACTACCCCATACCCAAACGGGAAGAAATCACAAGCGAAATGGCCCGGGCTAAAATATTCACCAAGCTTGATGCCGCAAAGGGTTTTTGGCAGATTCAACTGGATCAGTCAAGCAGGAAGCTGTGCACTTTCAACACTCCCTTTCGCAGATACTGCTACAATAGGATGCCGTTTGGCATCATCTCGGCATCCGAGGTGTTCCATCACATCATGGAACAGATGATGGAGGGCATCGAAGGGGTGCGCGTCTATGTTTACGACGTCAGCATCTGGTCCACCACACCACAGGAGCACATCAGTCGTCTCCAGCGTGTTTTTGCACGGATATGAGATCACGGCCTGCGCCTCAACCGAGTGTTCTTTTGGCCAAACTGAGCTAAAGTTTCTGGCGGACCACATATCCCAGTCACGGGTGCGGCCGGATGCCGACAAAGTGGCAGCCATCGCAGCCATGCTGCAGCCGGCAGACAAGAGGGCAGTGTTACGCTTTCTAGGGATGGTCAACTTCCTGGGGAAGTTTATTCCCAACCTTGCTTCACACACGACTGCTCTTCGCCACCTGGTGAAGAAGACAACGGAGTTCCAGTGGCTGCCCGCACACCAGAAGGAATGGGAGGAGTTCAAGATCAAGCTCACCACCGCCCCGGTATTGGCGTTCTTCGACACTACTCGCGATACAAAGATCTCGACTGATGCCAGCCAGTCCGGCATTGGGGCGGTACTCCTGCAACGGGACGACACTGCATCATGGGCTCCGGTCGCCTATGCCTCGCGGGCAATGACCCCCACAGAACAGCGCTATGCGCAGATTGAGAAGGAGTGCCTAGGTTTGTTGACCGGCATCGACAAATTCCACGATTATGTGTCTGGTCTTCCGCAGTTCACTGTGGAGACCGACCATCGCCCCCTGGTCAGCATCATTCAGAAGGACCTCAACGATATGACCCCTCGCCTCCAGCGCATTCTGCTCAAGCTCCAGAGGTACGACTTCCAACTTGTCTACACCCCGGGAAAGGACCTCATCATCGCGGATGCCCTGTCCAGAGCAGTGATCACACCGCCCGAATCGGAAGGGTTCGTTTGTCAGGTCGACGCACAAGTAGCCTTCACATCGGCCAATCTGCCGGCTACTGATGCACGTCTGGCCCACATTCGCCGTGAGACTGCGGCTGACCCCCTTCTACAACATGTGATGCGCCACATGATGGAAGGGTGGCTCAAGGGGCATTGCCCACAATTCTACAATGTCCGGGACGACTTGGCCGTCATTGATGGTGTCCTCCTAAAGTTGGACCGGATTGTCAACCCACACAGCATGCACAGGCTGGTCCTTGAACAATTACACGAAGGCCATCTCGGAGTTGAAAAGTGCAGGTGGAGGGCCCGAGAAGCTGTGTACTGGCCGGGCATCAGCGACGACATTGCCAACATGGTGCTCAACTGCCCCACCTGCCAAAGGTTTCAGCCGGCACAACCCCCTGAGACACTTCAGCCCCATGAGTTGGTCACGTCCCCCTGGGCGAAGGTGGGTGTGGACCTCTTCCATGCGCTCGGCAGGGACTACGTCATTCTAATTGACTATTTTTCAAATTATCCGGGGGTCATACGCCTGCACGACATGACATCATCAGCTGTCATCAGAGCTTTGCTCGCCATGGAATTCCGCTCACCGTCATGTCTGACAACGGGCCCTGTTTTGCGAGCCAAGAATGGACTTCTTTTGCCGCTTCATACAACTTCACGCACGTGACGTCCAGCCCTCTGCATCCCCAGGCAAATGGCAAGGCAGAAAACAGCGTCCATATCGTGAAGCGGCTCCTCTGCAAGGCTGCTGATGCTGGATCTGATTTCTGTTTAGCCCTGCTGGCCTATCGCTCGGCCCCACTGTCCACAGGCCACTCGCCAGCCCAGCTGTTGATGGGACGCCCCCTCAGGACCACTGTACCGTCCATTCATGTTCCTAAACCCGACCATGCTCCAGTACTGCAAAGGATGCGACAGCAGCGTGCTCAGCAGAAGGTGGCACATGACGCTCGGGTAACTGATCTTCCTGCCCTGGCGCCTGGAGACAACGTCCGCATACACCTGCCGGAGGGTGGCTGGTCGGCAACCGCCGAGGTTTTCCGCCGCGTGGCTCCCCGCTCGTTCCTGGTTCGCATGCCTGATGGCTCCATTCGCCGGCGTAATCGGCGGGCCCTTCGGCTGCTTCCGCGCTCGCTCCGTGATCATGCACCGGTGCCACGTCCTCCTGTTGTCCCTGATGTCGACTTCGTGGAGCTTCCTGCCACTCTGCCTATTCCTCTCTCGCCCGTGGCCAGGCCCATTCCTCAGCCGGTGGATCCTGACCCACCCTTTTTAAAAAATATATATTTTATTCAAGATTTTTTGGCCAAACATAACAGTACGTAGTGTTTCTTTTAAACAACAATAAAGCAATATAAATAACAGTGGCCAGTTTTAAACAAATAAATAAATAATATATGAACAGAAACAAAAAACAAACTAAATGGCAACTGCCTTGTCAAAAATAAATACTCTCCAAAGATACAATCCAACAGTCCAATATACATTACCTAAAACAAGTGCCTATATATATACAATAACATCCCTGAGAGTCCGTCCGATTCCTCCCCCCCCCCCCCCCCCCGCCTCCCCCCTGGGTTGCTGCTGGTGTCTTCTTCTTTTCCATTCCCTCTATCTTTCTGTGAGGTAGTCGACGAACGGTTGCCACCGCCTGGTGAACCCTTGAGCCGAACCCCTTAGTACAAACTTAATCCATACTAACTTTATGTACCCTGCCATGTCGTTTATCCAGGTCTCCACACCCGGGGGTTTGGCTTCCTTCCACATTAACAATATCCTGCGCCGGGCTACTAGGGACGCAAAGGCCAAAACATCAGCCTCTCTCACCTCCTGCACTCCCGGCTCTTCTGCAATCCCAAATATAGCCAACCCCCAGCTTGGTTCGACCTGGACCCCCACCACCTTCTAAAGCACCTTTGCCACCCCCACCCAAAACCGCTGTAGTGCCGGGCATGACCAGAACATGTGGGTGTGATTCGCTAGGCTTCTCGAGCATCTCGCACACCTATCCTCTACCCCCAAAAATTTACTGAGCCGTGCTCCAGTCATATGCGCCCTGTGTAACACCTTAAATTGTATCAGGCATAGCCTGGCGCATGAGGACGATGAGTTTACCCTACGTAGGGCATCAGCCCACAGCCCCTCCTCAATCTCCTCCCCCAGCTCTTCTTCCCATTTCCCTTTCAGCTCATCTACCATGATCTCCCCCTTGTCCCTCATTTCCCTATATATGTCCGACACCTTACCATCCCCCACCCATGTCTCTGAGATCACTCTATCCTGCACCTCCTGCGTCGGGAGCTGCGGGAATTCCCTCACCTGTTGCCTCGCAAAAGCCCTCAGTTGCATATACCGAAATGCATTCCCTTGGGGCAACCCATATTTTTCCGTCAGCGCTTCCAGACTCGCAAACGTCCCATCTACGAACAGATCTCTCAATTGTGCTACCCCTGCTCTTTGCCATGCTCCATTTCCCCCATCCAGTCTCCCCGGAACAAACCTATGGTTATTTCTTATCGGGGACCGCACCGAGGCTCCCGTCTTTCCCCTATGCCGCCTCCACTGCCCCCAAATTTTCAATGTAGCCACCACCACCACCGGGCTTGTGGTGTATTTCTTCGGTGAGAACGACAACGGTGCGGTCACCATAGCTTGTAGGCTAGTCCCCCTGCAGGACGCCCTCTCCAATCTCTTCCACGCCGCTCCCTCCTCTTCTCCCATCCACTTACACACCATTGAAATATTGGCGGCCCAGTAGTACTCACTTAGGCTCGGTAGTGCCAGCCCCCCCCCTGTCCCTACCACGCTGCAAAAATCCCCTCCTCACTCTCGGGGTCTTCCCGGCCCACACAAAACTCATAATACTCTTCTTGATTCTTTTGAAAAAAGCCTTCGTGACCACCACCGGGAGGCACTGAAACACAAAAAGGAATCTCGGGAGGACCACCATTTTAACCGCCTGCACCCTACCTGCCAGTGACAGGGACACCATGTCCCATCTCTTAAAGTCCTCCTCCATCTGTTCCACCAACCGCGTTAAATTAAGCCTATGTAAATTAAGCCCCAATTCTTGGCTATCTGGATCCCCAAGTACCGAAAGTCCCTTGTTACCTTCCTCAACGGTAAATCCTCTATTTCTCTGCTCTGCTCCCCTGGATGCACCACAAACAACTCACTTTTCCCCATGTTCAATTTATGCCCTGAAAAATCCCCAAACTTCCCAAGTATCCGCATTATCTCTGGCATCCCCTCCGCCGGGTCCGCCACATATAGCAACAAATCATCCGCATACAGAGATACCCGGTGTTCCTCGCCTCCCCTGAGTACTCCCCTCCACTTCCTGGAACCCCTCAATGCTATGGTCAGGGGCTCAATCGCCAGTGCAAACAATAACGGGGACAGAGGACATCCCTGCCTCGCCCCTCTATGGAGCCGAAAATAATCAGACCCCCATCCATTCGTGACCACGCTCGCCATCGGGGCCCTATACAGCAACTGTACCCATCTGATATACCCATCTCCAAAGCCAAATCTCCTCAGCACCTCCCACAAATAATCCCACTCCACTCTATCAAATGCTTTCTCGGCATCCATCGCCACCACTATCTCCGCTTCCCCCTCTGGTGGGGGCATCATCATTACCCCTAGCAGCCTCCGTATATTTGTATTCAGCTGTCTCCCCTTCACAAACCCAGTTTGGTCCTCATGAACCACCCCCGGGACACAATCCTCTATCCTCGTTGCCATTATCTTGGCCAGAATCTTAGCGTCCACATTCAGGAGGGAAATAGGCCTATAGGACCCGCATTACAGCGGGTCTTTTTCCTTCTTTAGGAGGAGCGATATCGTTACCTCTGACATAGTCCGGGGCAGCTGCCCCCTTTCCCTCGCCTCATTAAAGGTTCTCATCAGTAGCGGGGCCAGCAAGTCCATATATTTCCTATAGAATTCCACTGGGAATCCATCTGGTCCCGGGGCCTTCCCCGCCTGCATGCTTCCAATCCCTTTCACTACTTCCTCCGTCTCAATCTGTGCTCCCAGTCCCGCCCTCTCCTGCTCCTCCACCTCAGGAAATTCCAGCTGATCCAGAAAGCACATCATTCTCTCCTTCCCTTCCGGGGGCTGAGCTTCATATAATCTTTCACAAAATGCCTTGAACACTCCATTCACTCTCTCCGCTCCCCGCTCCATCTCTCCCTCCTCATCTCTCACCCCCCCCATCTCCCTCGCTGCTCCCCTTTTCCTCAGTTGGTGGGCCAGCAACCTGCTCGCCTTCTCCCCATATTCTTACTGGACACCCTGTGCCTTCCTCCATTGTGCCTCTGCATTACCCGTAGTCAACAAGTCAAATTCTACATGTAGCCTTTGCCTTTTCCTGTACAGTCCCTCCTCCGGTGCCTCCGCATATTGTCTGTCCACCCTCAGATGTTCTTTCAACAACCGCTCCCTTTCCCTACCCTCCTGCTTTCCTTTATGTGCCCTAATAGATATCAGCTCCCCTCTAACCACTGCCTTCAGCGCCTCCCAGACCACTCCCACCTGAACCTCCCCATTATCATTGAGTTCCAAGTACCTTTCAATACACCCCCTCACCCTTAAACACACCCCCTCATCCGCCAATAATCCCATGTCCATTCTCCAGGGTGGACGCTGTTCTTCTTCCTCCCCTATCTCCAGGTCCACCCAATGTGGAGCGTGATCCGAAATAGCTATAGCCGTGTACTCCGTCCCCGTCACCTTCGGGATCAGTGCCCTTCCCAAAACAAAAAAGTCTATCCGTGAATAAACTTTGTGGACATAGGAGAAAAACGAAAACTCCTTACTCCTAGGTCTACTAAATCTCCAGGGGTCTACTCCTCCCATCTGCTCCATAAAGTCCTTAAGCACCCTAGCTGCAGCCGGCCTCCTTCCGGTCCTGGACCTCAATCTGTCCAGCCCTGGGTCCAGCACCGTATTAAAATCTCCACCCATTACCAACTTCCCCACCTCTAGGTCCGGGATACGTCCTAACATACGCTTCATAAAGTTGGCATCATCCCAGTTCGGGGCATATAGGTTCACTAAGACCACCGCCTCCCCTTGCAATTTGCCACTCACCATCACGTATCTGCCCCCACTATCCGCCACTATGGTCTTTGCCTCAAACATTACCCGCTTCCCCACTAGTATAGCCACCCCCCTGTTTTTTGCGTCTAGCCCCGAATGAAACACCTGCCCCACCCATCCTTTTCGTAGTCTGACCTGGTCTATCAGTTTCAGATGCGTCTCCTGCAGCATAACCACATCTGCCTTAAGTTTCTTTAGGTGTGCGAGTACCCGTGCCCTCTTTATCGGCCCGTTCAGCCCTCTCACATTCCACGTGATCAGCCGGGTTGGGGGGCTCTTTACCCCCCCTTGTCGACTAGCCATCTCCTTTTTCAATCCAGCTCCTCACCCGGTTCCCACGTAGCCGTATCTCCCCCCAACGGCGCCCTCCCGCCCCGACGACCCCACCCCATACCAGCTCCCCCTTCTCCCCAGCAGCAGCTCCCAGTTTACCCCCCCCCCCACCCCCCCCGCTAGATCCCTCACTAGCATAATTGCACCCCCCATCTTGCTTCCGGAAGTCAGCAAACTCTAGCCGACCTCGGCTTCCCCCCGTGACCTCGGCTCCCACTGTGCGAGGCCCCCCTCCTTCCTGCTTCCCTGTTCCCGCCATGATTACCATAGCGCGGGAACATAGCCCGCGCTTCCCATTTGGCCCGCCCCCAGCTCCTCATCCTCCCTCCCCCCCTCCCCCACGACATGGGGAAGAGAGAAAAGTTACAGGGTCGCAGGATTAACAACTTGGGAAATCATCTCTTCCCCCTTTTCCCCCTCTTCACCCCACATATTCGCCCCACCACTTTGTCCCAAACGTTCTTTTTCTAGCCCGCTTATTCCAGTTTCACTCGACAATAAATGTCCACGCCTCATCTGCCGTTTCGAAGTACTGGTGTTTCCCTTGATGTGTGACCCACAGTCTTGCCGGCTGTAGCATTCCAAATTTAACCTTCCTTTTGTGCAGCACCGCCTTGGCCCGATTAAAGCTTTCCCTCCTTCTCGCCACCTCCGCACTCCAATCTTGATATACGCTAAAGTGCTACCATGAATTCAAGCTGTGATGTGACCAGCATTGCGCGATTCAGCCCAGACTTCTCAAACACCTTTATTTTGCCCTTCAGCCTTTCAAACTTCATGCCTGCCCTTTCCTCACAACCTCTGAGTCAACAGGGCCATCAGACAAGATGATGTTACCCAAGCAGGTGAACTGTCGGGCAGTCTTCAGATGCTGGGCTTTGACCCTGCTGTCAAGGTCTCCAGCGCCGAATGCCAGGAGCTGGCTGAACTATCACTTCTGATTTTGTCAATGCTGATGCTGAGGCCCAGGGCGATGAATGCGAGGTCACTGTTTTGGTTGAGACATCAGAGAACAGGTCAAATATGACCTCTTTGCTATTTCTCACTTTTCTTGCTCCCAGCTGATTCTGCTGAATCGATTTTCAAGTCTCTCTGAACTCGACAGCAAAGAACAGCATGAGAGTTTCTGTGCCATTTCGTCTCTTAGCTCTGCTCTGACCTTGATGTGGTGCAGAAGGGTCAGTGGACTGTGCAGCGGTTGCTGGGGTACATGCTCTGACTTAACACGCAGGCATTGTGTTGGCGAGGAACAAAGAACATGAACCACAGATGGATGTTATAATCCACGCCCATTTCATCCCCTCAACCCGTGGGGAAAATGAGGAAGGCCGAGTTCCAGGGCAGCAATTCTGGGTCTGGTCCTCCATCGCCGTTTTTGCAAAGACGGAGAGCCTCTCTGTCTGCACAGTAATTGTGGCCCTGATTTCCGGAAAGGTCCCAGCGATTTGGAAAACCGCTAATGTAACCCCTCTGCTTGAGAAAGGAGGGAGGCAGAAAGCAGGAAACTAAAGGCCAGTTAACCTAATGTCAGTCATTGGGAAGATGCTGGAATCCATAATCAAAGAGGTAGTAGCACAGGATATTTAGAAAACCATAATAAAAGCAGGCAGAGTCAACATGGTTTTGTGAAAGGGAAATCATGTTTCACAATTCTTACTTGAGTTTTTTGTGGATGCAGCAAGCAGGACGGATAAAGGGGAACTGGCAGACGTAGTAATGCAGGAGTAATGTGACAAGGAAGTATTCAATGAACGGCACGGCACTGGAAAGTTGTGAGGAACAAAGGGACCTTGGTGGGTTTGTTAATGGGCAGCATGGTAGCACAGTGGTCAGCACAGTTGCTTCACAACGCCAGGGTCCCAGGTTCGATTCCCGGCTTGGGTCACTGTTTGTGCCGAGTCTGCACATTCTCCCCTTGTCTGAGTGGGTTTCCTCCGGGTGCTCCGGTTTCCTCCCACAGTCCAAAGATGTGCAGGTTATGTGGATTAGCCATGATAAGTTGCTCTCAGTGTCCAAAAAATGAGGTTAGGTGAGGTTACTGGGGATAGGGTGAAGGCATGGGCTTAAGTAGGGTGCTCTTTCCATGAGCTGGTGCAGACTTGATGGGCTGAATGGCCTCCTTCTGCACTGTAAATTCTATGATATCTATGAATGGATCTCTGAAGGCAGGAGGGCAGGTAAATAGAGTGGTGAAAAAGGTATACGGTTCACTTTTCTTTATCAATTGGGGCATAGATTAGAAAATCAGGGAGGTCATGTTGGAGTCGTTTGGAACTTTGGTGAGGCCACAGCTGGAGTACTGTGTACAGTTCTGGTCACCATTTACAGGAAGGATGTGATTGCACTGGAGGGGGTGCAGAGAAGATTCACCAGGCTGTTGCCTGGGATGGAACATTTAAGTTATGAAGAGAGGTTGGATAGGCTTGGATTGTTTTGTTGGAGCAGAGTGGCGACCCGATGAAGGTGTACAAGATTATGAGGGGCATGGACAGGGTGGATGGGGTACAGCTGTTCTCCTTCGCAGAAGGGTCAGTCACAAGGGGACACAAGTTCAAGCGAAGGGGCAGGAGGTTTAATGGGGATGTGAAGAAAAACTCTTTTACCCAGAGGGAGGTAACTGTCCACAAAGCAGTGCCTGGGAGGGTGGTAGAAGCGGGTTGCCTCACATCCTGGATGAGTACTTGGCACGTCATAACATTCAAGGCTATGGGCCAAGTACTGGTAAATGGGATTAGTTAGGTAGGTCAGTCGGTGCAGAGTTGATGGGCTGACGGGCCTTTCTGCATTGTGTATTTCTGTGGTTCTGTGATAGGACATTTTAATTTCCAAAACGCATTCGATAATGCCACATAATAAGAGCTCATGGTGTTGGTGGTGATATATTATCACGGATAGAAGATTGGCTAACGACCAGGAACCAGGAGGCTTAACGTTATTGCTCCTTGCCTGTACTTGAAGTCAGGGGGGCTTGTAAAATAAAACAGGAGGCCGGTTTGCCACAACCAACATGTCACTCATATTACTGTGGGTGCCTACCTGCCCTTAGACCTATTGAGGCCCTTGGGTGGTCAATTAATGGCCAGTTAAGGGTCTCGTTCCATCCCCATCGCTATAACATGTGTGGCAGAGGAAAGTGGAAGCCAAGTGAGTAGCCCGGCAGGTTTTACTACACAGGCTGCTGGCGGGCATGAAGTTAGGGTGCCCTCCTTTAAGAGAGTCCCTTCACCCTATCGATGCCAGGTGGTAAGATTGGAAGAGGTTCCTGGTTAGTCTTATGATGGAAAGAAATTGGTGCCTCCACTATCACTAGCCATACCTCCAGACTACAAAATGGCATGTGAAAGGGTGTGATGCCACAGTATCTCTAAGTGCTTGGGGGCCTGGACAGCTAGTGATGATCAGATTAATGCCACCAGCATGTGGTTTGGTCCCTGGTCTGGTTGGGGTAGATCCAGGACCCGCATCCTTGCCTTACCCATGGTGGCCATACGGTCTTGCATGCCAGTTATGGTACAGTTGGTAGGCCGTGGGTCCAAGTCCCATTCCAAGGGTGGAATTGTTTTGAGGCATCGGTGGTCTCGCCTGCCAGCTGGAGAATCAATGAGAGAGCAGTGCTTCCTCCTTTCAGAAGACCTGGCGAACCATAGGCCAACCAGACAATGGCCAGGCCGCTGGCAGGCCTTCCCATGGAACTAAGCCACCAGGGGGTGGATGGCCTGCCACTGAAAGCTGCTGGCCAACTCGAAGCTGGCAGTTCTTGCACTCAGCAGTGTCACGAGGGAGACTGTGGCTGCTGCTTGAAGAACAGAACTGGGGTCCCGGGATCCCCCAAACAGCAACCCAGGCCACAGGTAAGTAACATTGGGGAGGGGGCTCTGCAGGGTAGGAGTCGCGGACAAAGTGGCGCAAGGGCAGGGGTATGGGTCTCTGCGACCGCTCCCATGTTGTCACCTGATCAGGCGCTCAAATCCTTTGATTGAACGACCCGACCACCATCCCCAACCAATGTGCAGGTCGGGGAAAGAGACCTTCCGGGGAGTGGTGGTGTTTGAATGTAATTAGTAATACATAAAAACATACATAGAAAATAGAAGCAGGAGGAGGCCATTCGGCCCTTCGAGCCCGCTCCGCCATTCATTATGTTCATGGCTGATCATCAAGTTCAATACCCTGATCTCGCCTTCTGCCCATCTCCCTTGATCCCTTTAGCCCCTAGAGCTATACCGAATTCCTTCTTGAAATCACACAACGCTTTGGTCTCAACTACCTTCTCAAGAAATGGGCCCCAAGAAATTTCTCCTCACCTCAGTCCTAAAAGGTTTACCGCTTATCCTCAAACTATGACCCCTAGTTCTAGATTCCCCCACCATCGGGAACATTCTTTCTGATTCTACCCTGTCTAATCCTGTTAGAATTTTGTAAGTGTCTATGAGATCCCCTCTCACTCTTCTAAACTTTAATAACCTCTTTGTGTTTTTCTAAACTACTGTTTATGCGTGGTTGCTTACCTTGGATCTGACACCCACCATCCCATCTAATTACTTGCCCTTCTCACCCCAATATCGCCAGCAGCGAGAGCAGAAGATTCTGCCCCAGGAATTGAGTACATTAATCAAGCAAGGGAAGGGAACCCTGCAGTGCTGAAACCACATGTGGCTCATTCAGGACCCATGTGTGGCTCCTGACCTTGATCGATTGAACACATTTTTTCTCTTATCTATTTTTTGAAAATAGTTACCTTGATGTGACTCTAATTTAAAAAGAATACTAGATATCTCAAAATCTATTTTGTGTTGGATATTTTAAACAGATAACAGTTAGGACTTGCCTTAAATGTTAAATTTTATAGCAAACTTGCTTGGAACAAAAGTCATTCTAAATAGAAGTGGGGATGTTAACTGACAATTGCACTGTGTTCAAGACCATTCGCAGCTCCCCAGGCACTGAAGCTGTCTCTGGGTGCAATTCAATGCCCCAAATAACAGTCAGTTTTGAGTGTAAATAGTGGGGTGTCTCTTGGTGCCTGCTGCGCTGAGAACGACCCCGCTATCAAACGAGATTCTGTTATTTTGGCCCCTGTGAGGAACACCCCATCGAGGCCGCACTTACCTTCATTTCGGGTGCCATTTCTAAATGCTGTTCCAATCTCTCCACGCCCCACTGCGGTCTCCAGACTGTCTCAAAACCCCAACTTACCTGTTAGGGGACCTCGAGACCCCCTCACCCCACCTCATAAGGGAAGGGCATGCCCGGGCCCGATCCCTGTCATGGGCAACTGGCACCTGGGCACCCTGGCAGTGCGAGAGTGGCACTGTCACGATTCCTGGGTGGCAGTGCCAAGGTGCCAGGCTGGCAGTCCAAAGCGACCTGGTGGTAGTAGGAGTGCCAGGGTACCACACTGCCCAGAGTCCGACCATCCGGGAGCCTCCGATGACCTGGAAAACTCCCAGGTGCCATTACGCCTGGTCCACGTTTGTTAGGAATCCTAACTTTTCATTTCAGGATGTAAATCTGGATTCCGCCCAGCGAGAGCAAAATCCAGATGGCAATGTCTCACAAGGTCTCGTTAAATCTCGCAAAGCTTTCCGATAGTCGCAAATCTCGTGAGAGGCCTCTCGGATGATTTAACGGCCTCATTGCATCACCGAGTCCGGCGCGATCGAGCTGTCTCTTTGTGCCCTTTGTCCATATGCAGCAAGACTTGGACATCATTCAGGTCTGGGCTAATAAGTGACAAGTAATATTTTCAACACACAATTGCCAGACAATGACCATCTCTAACAAGAATCTAACCATCTCCTCTTGACATTCAAATGACAATCGCTGGATCCCTGACTATCAACATACCATTGACCAGAAAGTGACCTGGACCATCCATATAAATACTGTGGCTGCAAGATCAGGTGAGATTGTGAATTCTGCAGTGAGTAACTCAACTCCTGACTCCGTACAACTGTCCACCGGAGGCACGGTACAAATCAGGATGGAATATTCTCCGTTTCTCTGATGATTGCAGCTCCAACAACACTCAAGAAGCTCAACAGCATACATAATAAAGCTTGATTGGCACCATCTTCAACATTCACTCCCTCCACCACCAACACACATTGTAGAGTAAAGGGTGTAGCATCGCAAGATTGGGTAACTGAGACCTGGAGTTCCAATCTCATGCAGAGGTTCCGTTATGTACATAGTAGATGTAAATAAATAATACGGATTTTATTAAACTACAATCTCAAGCAACTTACCTTTGAGATACAAGACAAGCCCGAAAGAACCCCATCTAGACCCAGAACACTCAATGGTGGCAATTGAGTAAAAGACCTGGTAAGTTAAGAAATCCTTGCGGGAAGGATGAAGGGAACAGATTCAAGGTTCACCAAAAGGTTAGAGCATCGCCGGTATAACATAGAACATAGAAAATACAGCACAGAACAGGCCTTTCGGCCCACGATGTTGTGCCGAACCTTTGTCCTAGATTAATCATAGATTATCATTGAATTTACAGTGCAGAAGGAGGCCATTCGGCCCCCTGAGTCTGCACCGGCTCTTGGAAAGAGCACCTCACCCAAACTCAACACCTCCACCCAACACCAAGGGCAATTTTGGACACTAAGGGCAATTTATCATGGCCAATCCACCTACCCTGCACATCTTTGGACTGTGGGAGGAAACCGGAGCACCCGGAGGAAACCCACGCAGACACGCAGATATAAGCTGAGACACAGATCTGGAGCCCAGGGCAGCTGCGAGCACAAACCAGAATCAACAAGCAGCGCCAGTGAAGCAGCAACAATTCCAAGGCTCAGGAGAAACATGGAACCCACACTACCAAGGAAATCTGCCATCCTTACCTGGTCTGGCCCACATGTGACTCCAGACCCACTGTAATGTGGTTGACTCTTATCTACCCCCTCAAGGGCAATTATGGATGGGCAATAAATGCTGGCACAGCCTGCCGATACCCATGTCCCATGAATGATGTAAAAAATGGAAGCATTTAAATGAGAATTAGACTGTTATCTGAAAAGGAAGAATTTGCAGTGCTACAGGGAGAAGATAGGGGAATGCCAGTAAATAAATTGCACATTCGGAGAGCCGGTGCAGATACAATAGGTCAAAAGACCTCCTTCTGCGCTGTAACATTTCGGTGACTGTGAAACACAAATCTTGTTTTTTCAGAACTGTTCATTCTTTTAGAGGGTGTTATGAGAGAGAGATGAGCTATTATGGTGGGTTTTTTTTGTTAGTGGCTTCGTTGATGGCCTAGGAGGTGTATGGTCCTTTGTGACTCTTTACACCTCCACATTACTGACGTAAGCTGTGAATACTTATTCTTTGCCTTTACACTTACTGCTTTCTTTAAGAGATAAGCGAAAGAAAGCCAATTGCGTAGTCAATTCCTGGTAGTTTATTTACACTTCCCATTCTGTAATTCCTGTCCTTTTAAAGTGGTGTTTACAGGTAATAAATTAAGCAGGGGTATTGATTGGATTGAACACAACTTGCATCAAAGGCCCATTATCAGGCTATCTTTGCCAATCAGTTCAATAGTCATTGATTACTTCCACCTGGATTTCATCGGTCTTGGGGCTTCACATGCAACTGAAGTCTAATACAGATTTAATACTGCTGTCTTTCATTTCCCCCCATCCCATCATACTCCGTCCTTATCCTCATCCTTGTTGTCAAATTCCTCCATAGCCTCACTTCTCCCTATCTCTCTCTGATTTCCACCACTCTGTCTTTGGCACGCATGTCTTCAGCTGTGTGGGTGTTAAATTTTGGAATTACCTCCCAAAACCTCTCTGTTTCTTCAGTGTCCTCTTTTAAGACTTTTTCCTGGTGAATATTCTCTTGAACAAGCTTTTGGTCACCTGAACTGATACCTTAAAGACAGAGATGGATAGGTTCTTGATTAATAAGGGGATCAGGGGTTATGGGGAGAAGGCAGGAGAATGGGGATGAGAAAAATATCAGCCATGATTGAATGGCAGAGCAGACTCGATGGGCCGAGTGGCCTAATTCTGCTCCTATGTCTTATGGTCTTATAGTCTTCTCTTTCTCAATGAAAAAGCCTATTAAGCCCAATCAAGCCCACTTCGTCTGGTATTATCTTTCTTCCAGGCTTGTTGGAAGCAGGTTGGACCTTGTGCGGAGAATGGCGGGGAAGGAGGAGGACCATCATGTGAGCCTGTTCCTGGGCGTGGACAATCTTGTCATCTGCAGGTCCAGACAATGGCTACTGAGTGGGTCATCTGACCCAACCATCTGCCCCTATCCGTGGCTACATTCGTGGCAGGGTGCCCCTGGAGAGGGAGCATGTGGTGTCCACTGGCACCATCGAGGCCTTCCATGCCTGTTGGGCACCTCAGGGGCTGGGGTGCCTTATTGACCCTTCGAATCACATTTTAGTTTGATGTTTTAGGTTTAATTTGGGATTGCTTTTTGTTTAAGGCAGTGTCCCTTTAAGAAGCTGCCCCTTTTATTTTGTCCCTCAGATCTTTTAATTAAGTTTATTTGGTTTTCACAGGTTGGATGGTAACTGGAATTGGATAGACACATGGAAACTAACAAATTGTAGGCCCAAGGGGAACGAGCCACGTGAGTGGGACTGACTGGATATTTCTTTCTAAGCGTTTACATCGGCATAATGGGCTGATGACCTCCTTCTGTGCAGTTAGATTCTACAATTCCAAGCCACAATTCGAATGGCCACAGCAATTCCGGATGAGCGACATAGCCCCTTTAACAAATCACGTCCTTGTTCCAACATTTCATTCTCCCCATGTTCCATGGAAAATTAAGGTCGACAACCCAAGCAACTGAAGTCAGCACAGCTCTCAGGTAACATGACTTGCTGTATGTCAGTGGAACGTCTAATTGGCTTGATCATTTCAGGCAGGTTGGACGAACAGAGGGCTGCATGCTTTTGTAATTAAAACTTTTCAAATATTATGCGTTTAAACATTTAAACTCAAAATCGGTACATTTTAATATAAATCAGGTTGGCACTGATTGTTTGCAATAAACAATTCTTACCCTTTGTTATTTTCTCTTCACCTTGCCAGAGGCAATTTTATTTTGACTCAATCGGTCTTTTCCCTGTTAGTTGGAACCCGTGCAATCCGTTCTGTCATTTCTACTCAAAACCTTTAATCAAAGAAAGAAGGTGCATTTCTATCGCACTTTCCCTGGCAGTTAGAAAGCACTTTACAGCCAATGGAGCATTTATCTTTCCGCACCATTCATTCCACATGTGCCCTGCCCATGATAAACCCTGTACCATTGCACATTCCCCTGCTTCAGTTGTTACCGAAGATGAAAATAAAATTCACTTCACTACAGGATGAACTTAAAAAGAATAGAAAGGCAGTCAGGATAGAAAGAGAAATAAAAACTGCCGAAGTAGCAAAACTAAAAGAGGATAAGGTTCCAGCTCCAGATGATATGAACCCAGACATGCGCAAGTAAATGAGGGAGGAGGTAGCAGATGGGGACCTCCTTTATATTGATAGGTTTCAGAGAAGAGGGGTTCCTGCGAGAACCTGCTGGTAGGGATCTGGCAGCCATCTGTCGCATGAAGATACAAGAGGTTTTTAGTGTCACACGGGAGGGTTTAAACTAGTATGGCGGGGAGGGGGGGGGGGTGGGCACGGGAGCGATAGGTCAGAAGGTGAGAGCATTGAGGGTGAACTAGGGAATAGGGACAGTGTGGCTCTGAGGCAGAGCAGACAGGGAGAAGTTGCTGAACACAGCAGGTCTGGTGGCCTGAAGTGCATATGTTTTAATGCAAGAAGTATTACGGGTAAGGCAGATGAACTTAGAGCTTGGATTAGTACTTGGAACTATGATGTTGTTGCCATTACAGAGACCTGGTTGAGGGAAGGGCAGGATTGGCAGCTAAACGTTCCAGGATTTAGATGTTTCAGGCGGGATAGAGGGGGAAGTAAAAGGTGTGGCGGAGTTGCACTACTGCTTAGGGAGAATATCACAGCTGTACTGCGGGAGGACACCTCAGAGGGCAGTGAGGCTGTATGGGTAGAGATCAGGAATAAGAAGGGTGCAGTCACAATGTTGGGGGTTTACTACAGGCCTCCCAACAGCCAGCGGGAGATAGAGGAGCAGATAGGTAGACAGATTTTGGAAAAGAGTAAAAACAACAGGGTGATGGGAGACTTCAACTTCCCCAATATTGACTGGGACTCACTTAGTGCCAGGGGCTTAGACGGGGCGGAGTTTGTAAGGAGCATCCAGAAGGGCTTCTTAAAACAATATGTAGACAGTCCAACTAGGGAAGGGGCGGTACTGGACCTGGTATTGGGGAATGAGCCCGGCCAGGTGGTAGAAGTTTCAGTAGGGGAGCATTTCGGGAACAGTGACCACAATTCAGTAAGTTTTAAAGTGCTGGTGGACAAGGATAAGAGTGGTCCTAGGATGAATGTGCTAAATTGGGGGAAGGCTAATTATAACAATATTAGGCGGGAACTGAAGAACATAGATTGGGGGCGGATGTTTGAGGGCAAATCAACATCTGACATGTGGGAGGCTTTCAAGTGTCAATTGAAAGGAATTCAGGACCGGCATGTTCCTGTGAGGAAGAAGGATAAATACGGCAATTTTCGGGAACCTTGGATAACGAGAGATATTGTAGGCCTCGTCAAAAAGAAAATGGAGGCATTTGTCAGGGCTAAAAGGCTGGGAACAGACAAAGCCTGTGTGGAATATAAGGAAAGTAGGAAGGAACTTAAGCAAGGAGTCAGGAGGGCTAGAAGGGGTCACGAAAAGTCATTGGCAAATAGGGTTAAGGAAAATCCCAAGGCTTTTTACACGTACATAAAAAGCAAGAGGGTAGGCAGGGAAAGGGTTGGCCCACTGAAGGATAGGCAAGGGAATCTATGTGTGGAGCCAGAGGAAATGGGCGAGGTATTAAATGAATACTTTGCATCAGTATTCACCAAAGAGAAGAAATTGGTAGATGTTGAGTCTGGAGAAGGGTGTGTAGATAGCCTGGGTCACATTGAGATCCAAAAAGACGAGGTGTTGGGTGTCTTAAAAAATATTAAGGTAGATAAGTCCCCAGGGCCTGATGGGATCTACCCCAGAATACTGAAGGAGGCTGGAGAGGAAATTGCTGAGGCCTTGACAGAAATCTTTGGATCCTCACTGTCTCCAGGTGATGTCCCGGAGGACTGGAGAATAGCCAATGTTGTTCCTCTGTTTAAGAAGGGTAGCAAGGATAATCCAGGGAACTACAGGCCGGTGAGCCTTACTTCAGTGGTAGGGAAATTACTGGAGAGAATTCTTCGAGACAGGATCTACTCCCATTTGGAAGCAAATGGACCTATTAGTGAGAGGCAGCATGGTTTTGTGAAGGGGCGGTCGTGTCTCACTAACTTGATAGAGTTTTTCGAGGAGGTCACAAAGATGATTGATGCAGGTAGGGCAGTGGATGTTGTCTATATGGACTTCAGTAAGGCCTTTGACAAGGTCTCTCATGGTAGACTAGTACAAAAGGTGAAGTCACACGGGATCAGGGGTGAGCTGGCAAGGTGGATACAGAACTGGCTAGGTCATAGAAGGCAGAGAGTAGCAATGGAAGGGTGCTTTTCTAATTGGAGGGTTGTGACCAGTGGTGTTCCACAGGGATCAGTGCTGGGACCTTTGCTCTTTGTAGTATATATAAATGATTTGGAGGAAAATGTAATTGGTCTGATTAGTAAGTTTGCAGACGACACAAAGGTTGGTGGAATTGCGGATAGCGATGAGGACTGTCAGAGGATACAGCAGGATTTAGATTGTTTGGAGACTTGGACGGAGAGATGGCAGATGGAGTTTAATCCGGAAAAATGTGAGGTAATGCATTTTGGAAGGTCTAATGCAGGTAGGGAATATACAGTGAATGGTAGAACCCTCAAGAGTATTGAAAGTCAAAGGGATCTAGGAGTACAGGTCCACAGGTCACTGAAAGGGGCAACACAGGTGGAGAAGGTAGTCAAGAAGGCATACGGCATGCTTGCCTTCATTTGCCGGGGCATTGAGTATAAGAATTGGCAAGTCATGTTGCAGCTGTATAGAACCTTAGTTAGGCCACACTTGGAGTATAGTGTTCAATTCTGGTCGCCACACTGCCAGAAGGATGTGGAGGCTTTAGAGAGGGTGCAGAAGAGATTTACCAGAATGTTGCCTGGTATGGAGGGCATTAGCTATGAGGAGCGGTTGAATAAACTCGGTTTGTTCTCACTGGAACGAAGGAGGTTGAGGGGCGACCTGACAGAGGTCTACAAAATTATGAGGGGCATAGACAGAGTGGATAGTCAGAGGCTTTTCCCCGGGGTAGAGGGGTCAATTACTAGGGGGCATAGGTTTAAGGTGAGAGGGGCAAGGTTTAAAATAGATGTACGAGGCAAGTTTTTTTACACAGAGGGTAGTGGGTGCCTGGAACTCGCTACCGGAGGAGGTGGTGGAAGCAGGGACGATAGTGACATTTAAGGGGCATCTTGACAAATACATGAATAGGATGGGAATACAGGGATACGGACCCAGGAAGTGTAGAAGATTGTAGTTTAGTCGGGCAGCATGGTCGGCACGGGCTTGGAGGGCCGAAGGGCCTGTTCCTGTGCTGTACATTCCTTTGTTCTTTGTTCTTTGAAACAACGGTTTGCATATTGGTGGTCACCTCTGTGCCCCACGAAACTCAAGTGCTCTGTCTTTGGCGCAAGTCTGGACAGAACTCATGGAGACCCTTGGCTGCCCAAATATCAGGTTCTCCCTCTCGACCTCCCCATTTGGAATGCAGATCACCACGTTTGTCCCCCATTTGGTTGTAAGAGTTGCTGGAAAGATGGAAAATTAGGCATCAGTCCACCTTTGGGCTCCAAGCTAGATTTCCTGACAGAATTTATTCCCAGAGCCTTCGGAACTTGCAGTTTTCCTTAATACTGCTCTTGTACACAAAGAGACGATAAAACAAAACCTGGGAACTATTGACCAATCAGCTTAGGACCAGTGATAAGAAATAAATTGAAATCTATACTAAAAGTGATAGGAGGGCATATAGGACCAGGAACTATAATAAAAAAACAGGAACATAGATCCCGAAAGGCTATGTTTGTGATGAATGTAGAAAATTCAGATATACTGCACGATAGGTATTTGGTGCAGCAAGGGTTAGTCATGTTTTTGACGAATCCTGGTTTGAAAGGTTGGGAGCCAGGGGTGCACTTAAGGCATCGTAAAAAGCTTGGGTTAATGCAGTTTTGTTTTGTTTGGGGAGGGAGGGTTTTTTCCCATGGAGTTAATTAGGTTTCAACTTGTTAAGATGATTAATTACTGGGAGGTGCCAAGGTATAAGGCATTTTGCAGAAAAGCAGGATTTATTTGAATGTTCGTTGGAGATATGAGCAGAAATAAAACATCTCTGTTCTGTCTGCACGTTCTCCCCTACGTGGGATTCCTCCGGCTGCTCTGGTTTCCTCCCACAAGTCCCGAAAGACGTGCTGTTAGTTGAATTGGACATTCTGAATTCTCCCTTTGTATACCCGAACAGGCACCGGAGTGTGGCAACTAGGGAATTTTCACAGTAACTTCATTGCAGTGTTAATGTAAGCCTACTTGTGACAATAATAAAGATTATTATAATTATTATATGTCTAGATAGATTAGTAGTTTCTTCCGAAGCAGTTTAGAAGAGTGTGATTAGAAGGTGAGCTGAAACAAGTTGAAGCAGCTTCTGAAGGAATACAATCAGAGTTTCTGCATGGTTCTGACAGGATTCAGGACATTTCTTTAAAGCAGTGTCAAAAGATCTCTCTCTCAAAGTAAGTTATCCAGACATCCCTGTAAAGCAGGTATTCTTGAGTGCTAGCTATATTTATCAGTGGAGAGCTGAGATGAACTTTGTTGTTTTTTGAGTGGGAATAAAGATAGCAGTTAAGGGTTAACATATTCACTGTATTGATTAGCCTTGTTTAATGGGTAATTGTAAGCTATTTTCTCATGTGATGTTAAAGATATTTTAATACTGTGTTAGTGTTAAAGTTTGTTTTAATATAGCATATTCTGATTTCTTTGTGTAATCTGTCCTGGCGCGAGATATCCTTTCCTCACAGTCTTACAAAATTAAAATAAAATATTGGGGTTTCTGTCCAGTATCCTAGCAACTGTTAGGGTCTGTCTGGTCCGGGATCATAATATATTTCATGAACCTGATGGAATTCTCTGAAGTCGTAATGGAAGGGGTAGACCAGGGCAACAAGGACCCAAGCAGGGAGCAGGCTAGCCTAGACCTGATAAAAAGAAATGCGACATGTTTAATCAGTACGCTCATGGCAAGGGTGACAGATGACAGCAACCAAAATATGATAGAATTGCACATTCAGTTTGAAGTGCGGGTCTGAGACAAATATGTTGAACCTAATTAAGGGTAATTATAAGGGTATGAAGGCAGAGTTAGCTAAATGAATTGGGAAACTAGATTAAAGTTGAGATCATATAATCATAGAATCATAGAATGTACAGTGTAGAAAGAGGCCATTTGGCCCATCTAGTCTGCACCGGCCCTTGGAAAGAGCACTATCTAAGCCCACACCCCACCCTATCCCTGAATCCCAGTAACCCCACCCAACCCAACCTTTTTGGAAACTAAGGACAATTTAGCATGGCCAGTCCATCTAGCCTGCACATCTTTGGACTGTGGGAGGAAACCGGAGCACCCGGAGGAAACCCACGCAGACACAGGGAGAAAGTGCAATCTCCACACAGGCAGTGACCCAGCAGGGAATCAAACCTGGGACCCTGGAGCTGTGAAGCAACTGTGCTAACCACTGTGCTATCATGCCCCCCCCCCCCTCACACTTCAGGAGGTAATTAATAACTCTCAGCAAAGGTTTATGCTAGTGAGAAAGAATGGCTCTTTGAGAAGGATGCAACATCCATGGCCAAATAAGGAAGTTAAGGGTAGTATCAACTTTGAAATAAATCTGCAAAGGTTAGTGGTAGGTCAGAAGATTGGTCAGATTTTACGAACCATCAATGAAGGGGCAGCATGGTAGCCTTGTGGATAGCACAATTGCTTCACAGCTCCAGGGTCCCAGGTTCGATTCCGGCTTGGGTCACTGTCTGTGCGGAGTCTGCACATCCTCCCCGTGTGTGCGTGGGTTTCCTCCGGGTGCTCCGGTTTCCTCCCACAGTCCAAAGATGTGCAGGTTAGGTGGATTGGCCATTCTAAATTGCCCTTAATGTCCAAAATTGCCCTTAGTGTTGGGTGGGGTTACTGGGTTATGGGGTTATGGGGATAGGGTGGAGGTGTTGACCTTGGGTCGGGTGCTCTTTCCAAGAGCCGGTGCAGACGCGATGGGCCGAATGGCCTCCTTCTGCATTGTAAATTCTATGATGAATGGCTAAAAGTAGAGAGGGAGAAATTAGAGATCGAGAGAACGCTAGCTGGTAACATAAAAGCAGATTGCTAAGAGTTTTTACAGATATTTAAATAGAAAAAAGTAACTAAAATTGGTCCTCTCGAGGTGAGTCTGGGGATTTGATAACGGCAAACAAGAAAATGGCAGAGCTGTTAAATAGGTATTTGCATCTGTCTTCTCCGTAGAAGACGTAGAAAACTTTCCAAAGGTACTTGGAAATCAAGGGATGAAAGGAAAGGAGGAGCTTAAATCAATCGGCATCACTAGGGGAACAAGTGCTTGGAAAACTATTAGATTTCATAGAATTTACAGTGCAGAAGGAGGCCATTCAGCCCATCGAGTCTGTACCGGCTCTTGAAAAGAGCACCCCACCCAAGGTCAACACCTCCACCCCATCCCCACAACCCGGTAACCCCACCCAACACTAAGGGCAATTTTGGACACTAAGGGCAATTTATCATAGCCAATCCACCTAACCTGCACATCTTTGGACTGTGGGAGGAAACCGGAGCACCCGGAGGAAACCCACGCACACACGGGGAGGATGTGCAGACTCCGCAAAGACAGTGAACGAAGCCGGAATCGAACCTGGAACCCTGGAGCTGTGAAGCAATTGTGCTATCCACAATGCTACCGTGCTGCCCTAAAGGTTGATAGGTTCCCAGGACCAGATGACATGCACGTTTTAGAAGATGTGGCTCCAGAGATATTGCATTGGTTATCTAAACTTAATATGCTTACAGAGCAGAAGGAGGCCATTCGGCCCATCAAATCTGCACCTACCCTCTCAAAGGGCACCCTATCTGGGCCCAATTTCCCATCCTATCCCCGTAACCACACCTAGGGGTAATTTCGCCTAGCCGGTACACCTAACCTCACATCTTTGGACTGTGGGGGGAAACCGGAGCATCTGGTGGGAACACACGCAGACACCGGAAGAATGTGCAAACTCCAACCTAGGTCAGAATTGAACCCGGGTCTCTGGTTCTGTGAGGCAGAAGTGCTAACCACTGTGCCACCGTGCCACCCCAATCTTCAATAATCTTCAAAAAAATTACCTTAGTTTCTGGAAGAATCCAAGTGTATTGAAAAGGACGAGGGGTATCTTATTGAAACTTACAGGATACTGCGAGGCCTGGATAGAGTGGACGTGGAGAGGATGTTTGCACTTGTAGGAAAAACTAGAATCAGAGGACACAATCTGACTAAAGGGACGATCCTTTAAAACGGAGATGAGGAGGAATTTCTTCAGCCAGTGGGTGGTGAATCTGTGGAATTCTTTGCCACAGAAGGCTGTGGAGGCCAAATCACAGAGTGTCTCCAAGACAGAGATAGATAGGTGTGGTAGTCACCACTGTTGTATTGTATATACCGCATACGAGGGGTATTACGGAAAGGCCCCTGTCCTACTGGTACTGGGGTAGATCTCTGCCTGCTGGTTCTGCCCAGTAGGCGGAGTATAAATGTGTGTGCTCTCCGAGCTGCAGCCATTTTGGCAGCAGCTGCAGTAGGCTACACATCTCTGCGTAATAAAGCCTCGATTACACTCTACTCTCGTCTCATCGTAATTGGTAGTGCATCAATTTATTACGCAGAGATTTTACAACGATGGATCTCCGCATCAAGCCTGATCGCCTGCAGCTGTACCCTCAAGCAGACAATGCCAAGTCGGCCTTCGCACATTGGCTAGCTTGCTTTGAAGCATACATCGGATCTGCGACAGAACCACCCTCAGAGGCACAGAAGCTCCAGATCCTTTACACGCGGCTGAGCTCCGATATCTTTCCCCTCACCCGGGACACGCCGACCTACGCTGAGGCCATGGTGCTACTGAAGGAGAACTACACTCCGCAGACCAACAAAATCTATGCCAGGCACCTCCTGTCCACGCGACTCCCCGGGGAGTCTGTGGAAGATTTCTGGCGTGCCCTGCACGTCCTAGTGAGAGACTGCGATTGCCAGGCCGTTTCTGCCGTTGAACATTCTGACCTGCTAGTTAGAGACGGGTTTGTTACGGGCATAGGGTTGGCCTACATCCGCCAGCGCCTCTTAGAAGGGGCTACCCTCGACCTCGCGGCGACCAAGAAACTAGCGCTCTCGCTCACAGTCCCCTCACGCAATATACAGGCGTATGCCCCAGACCGCACGGCCCACCCCTTCTGGGCATCGTGGACCCCGCCAGCGAACACCCCATCGTGGACCCCATCAGCGACCGCCCCCAGCCAACCCCTGGCCTGTGCCACGCGGCAACCAACCAACCCCGGGGGACCCAAGTGCTACTTCAGCAGACAGACAAAACAGCCCCGGCAGCGCTGCCCGGAAGGCCTGCAGGAAGAAAGGCCATTTCGCTGCTGTGTGCCAGGCCCGCTCGATTGCCGCTATTGTCCCTGCACCCCACACGTGCGACCCGTGGGCGCCGCCATCTTCCTCGCTTCAGACCACTTGCGGCCCGTGGGCGCCGCCATCTTGCTCGCCTCAACACGTGCGGCTCGTGGGTGCCACCATCTTGCCTGCCTCAGGACACGTGCGGCCTGTGGGCACCGCCATCTTCCCCGCCTCAGGACCCCTGCTCGTCGGCCACCTCATTGGGCCGCTCATCGACTGCAACCGCTGCCGACCAGCCGTGTCTCACCTCCATCACGATCGACCAGTCCCGCCGCACAGCCTCGCGACCGCGTCGACGACAATGAAGGTCGGCGGGCACAAGATATCCTGCCTTCTGGACTCCGGGAGCACTGAGAGCTTCATCCACCCCGATACGGTAAGGCGTTGCTCCCTCACGGTACACCCCATTAACCAGAAAATCTCCCTGGCCTTTGGATCCCACTCCATGGCGATCCAGGGGTACTGCACCGCCGCCCTCACCATCCAGGGCGTAGAGTTCAGCAGCTTCCGGCTCTACGTCCTCCCCGACCTCTGCGCTGCCTTGCTACTCGGCCTGGACTTCCAGTGCAACCTCCAGAGCCTAACCCTGAATTTGGCGGGCCCCTACCACCCCTTACTGTCTGCGGTCTCACGACCCTTAAGGTCGACCCGCCTTCACTGTTTGCAAACCTGTCGCCACCAAGAGCAGACGGTATAGCGCCCAGGACTGGACCTTCATCAGGTCTGAGGTCCAGCGGCTGCTACGGGAAGGTATTATCGAGGCCAGCAACACCCCTGGAGAGCCCAAGTGGTAGTTGTGAAAACTGGGGAGAAAAACACGATGGTCGTTGACTGCAGTCAGACCATCAATCGGTACACGCAGCTCGACCCGTATCCCTGCCCACGCATATCTGATATGGTCAATCAGATTGCACAGTACCGGGTCTTCTCGACAGTGGACCTGAAATCTGCCTACCACCAGCTCCCCATTCGCAAGGCGGACTGCTAGTACACCGCGTTTGAAGCGGACGGCCACCTTTACCACTTCCTCAGGGTTGCCTTTGGCGTCACTAACGGGGTCTCTGTCTTCCAACGGGAGATGAACCGAATGGTTGACCGGTACGGACTGCGGGCCACCTTCCCGTACCTGGATAATGTCACCATCTGTGGCCACGACCAGCAGGACCACAACGCTAACCTTTCCACATTCCTCCACACGGCTAAACTCCTCAACCTAACCTACAACAAGGAGAAGTGTGTGTTCAGCACGAACCAATTAGCCATCCTCGGCTATGTGGTCCAGAACGGAGTGCTAGGGCCCAACCCCGATCACATGTGCCCCCTCATGGAACTCCCCCTTCACCACTGCCCCAATGCCCTCAAACGATGCCTGGGCTTCTTCTCGTAGTATCTCCAGTGGGTCCCTAACTATGTGGACAAGGCCCGCCCAATCATTCATTCCACCGTTCTCTCCCTGATGGCTGAGGCTCACCAGGCCTTTTACCCTATCAAGGCCGACATCGCCAAGGCTGCGATGCACACAGTCTTCCAAGTCGAGAGCGATGCATCAGAGGTCGCTCTAGCCACCACACTCACCCAGGCAGGCAGGCCCGTGGCATTCTTTTCCCGCACCCTCCAAGCCTCCGAAATCCGGCACTCCTCCGTCGAAAAGGAGGCCCAAGCTATCGTTGAAGCTGTGCGGCATTGGAGGCATTACCTGGCTGGCAGGAGATACACTCTCCTCACTGACGATTGGCTTCATGTTCAACAACACACAGCGGGGTAAGATCAACGATGATAAGATCTTGAGGTGGAGGATCGAGCTCTCCACAATTACGAGATTTTGTATCGCCCCGATAAGCTCAACGAGCCCCCTGATGCCCTGTCCCGAGGTACTTGTACCAGCGCACAAGTGGACCGACTTCGGACCCTGCACGACGATCTCTGTCACCCAGGGGTCACCCGCTTTTATCACTTCAGAAAGGCCCGCAATCATAGAACACAGAACATGGAGCATTACAGCGCAGTACAGGCCCTTCGGCCCTCGATGTTGCGCCGACCTGTGAAACCACTCTAAAGCCCATCTACACTATTCCCTTATCGTCCATATGTCTATCCAATGACCATTTGAATGCCCTTAGTGTTGGTGAGTCCACTACTGTTGCAGGCAGGGCATTCCACGCCCTTACTACTCTCTGAGTAAAGAACCTACCTCTGACATCTGTCCTATATCTATCTCCCCTCAATTTAAAGCTATATCCCCTCGTGCTAGACATCACCATTGGAGGAAAAAGGCTCTCACTGTCCACCCTATCTAATCCTCTGATCATCTTGTATGCCTCAATTAAGTCACCTCTTAATCTTCTTCTCTCTAACGAAAATAGTCCCTCAGCCTTCCCTCATAAGATCTTCCCTCCATACCAGGCAACATTCTGGTAAATCTCCTCTGCACCGTTTCCAATGCTTCCACATCCTTCCTATAATGCAGCGACCAGAATTGCATGCAATACTCCAAATGCGGCCGCACCAGAGTTTTGTACAGCTGCAACATGACCTCATGGCTCCAAAACTCAATCCCGCTACCAATAAAAGCTAACACACCGTACGCCTTCTTAACAACCCTCTCAACCTGGGTGGCAATTTTCAGGGATCTATGTACATGGACACCGAGATCTCTCTGCTCATCCATACTACCAAGAAACTTACCATTAGCCCAGTGCTCTGTCTTCCTGTTATTCCTTCCAAAATGAATCACCTCACACTTTTCTGCATTAAACTCCATTTGCCACCTCTCAGCCCAACTCTGCAGCTTATCTATGTCCCTCTGTAACCTGTAACATCCTTCCGCACTGTCCACAACTTCACCGACTTTACTGTCATCTGCAAATTTACTCACCCATCCTTCTACGCCCTTCTCCAGGTCATTTATAAAAATGACAAACAACAGTTGTCCCAAAACAGATCCTGGTGGTACACCACTAGTAACTGGACTCCGGTCTGAACATTTCCCATCAACCACCACCCTTTGTCTTCTTCCAGCTAGCCAATTTCTGATCCAAACTAGTAAATCACCCTGAATCCTATGCCTCCGTATTTTCTGCAGTAGCCTACCGTGGGGAACCTTCTCAAATGCTTTACTGAAATCCATATACACCACATCAACTGCTTTACCCTCATCCCCATGTTTGGTCACCTTCTCAAAGAACTCAATCAGGTTTGTGAGGCACGACCTACCCTTCAAAACACCGTGTTGACTATCTCTAATCAAATTATTCCTTTCCAGATGATTTCCATCCTATCTCTTATAAACCTTTCCAAGACTTTGCCCACAACAGAAGTAAGGCTCACTGGTCCATAGTTACCGGGGTTGTCTCTACTCCCCTTCTTGAACAAGGGGACAACATTTGCTATCCTCCAGTCTTCTGGCACTATTCATGTAGACAAAGATGACTTAAAGATCAAAGGCAAAGGCTCCGCAATCTCCTCCCTAGCTTCTCAGAGAATCCTAGGCTAAATCCCATCCGGCCCAGGGGACTTATCTATTTTCACACTTTCCAGAATTGCTAACGCCTCCTCCTTATGAACCTCAAGCCTTTCTAGTCTAGTAGTCTGTATCTCAGTATTCTCCTCAACAACATTGTCCTTTTCCTGTGTGAATACTGACGAAAAATATTCATTTAGCACCTCTCCTATCTCCTCGGACTCCATGCACAACTTCCCACTACTGTCCTTGACTGGCCCTACTCTTACCCTAATCATTCTTTTATTCCTGACATATCTATAGAAAGCTTTAGGGTTATCCTTGATCCTACCTGCCAAAGACTTCTCATGTCCCCTCCTGGCTCTTCTTAGCTCTCTCTTTAGGTCCTTAACTAACTTGTCACTCTCGAGCGCCCTAACTGAACCTTCACGTCTCATCTTTACATAAGCCTCCTTCTTCCTCTTGACAAGTGTTTCAACTGCTTTAGTAAACCACGGTTCCCTCGCTCGACCACTTCCTCCCTGCCTGACAGGTACATACTTATTAAGGACACACAGTAGCTGTTCCTTGAACAAGCTCCACATTTCCATTGTGCCCATCCCTTGCAGTTTTCCTCTCCATCCGATGCATCCTAAGACTTGCCTCATCGCATCATAATTGTCTTTCCCCCAGATATAACTCTTGCCCTGCGGTATATACCTATCCCTTTCCATCACTAAAGTAAACGTAATCGAATTGTGGTCACTATCACCAAAGTGCTCACCTACCTCCAAATCTATCACCTGTCCTGGTTCATTACCCAGCACCAAACCCAATATGGCCTCGCCTCTCATTGGCCTATCTACATACTGTGTCAGGAAACCCTCCTGCACACATTGGACAAAAACGGACCCATCTTAAGTACTCGAACTGTCGCGTTTCCAGTCAATATTTGGAAAGTTAAAGTCCCCCATAACAACTACCCTCTTACTTTCGCTCCTATCCAGAATCATCTTAGCAATCCTTTCCTCTACATCTCTGGAACTTTTCAGAGGCCTATAGAAAACCCCTAACAGGGTGACCTCACCTTTCCTGTTTCTAACCTCAGCCCATACTACCTCAGTCAAACGTTCTTTCTGCCAGCGTAATACTGTCCTTGACTAACAATGCCACCCCTCCCCATCTTTTACTCCCTTCCCTGAACTTACTGAGATATCTAAAGCCCGGCAGCTGCAACAACCATTCCTGTCCCTGCTCTATCCATGTTGCCGAGATGGCCACAACATCGAAGTCCCAGGTACCAACCCATGCCGCAAGTTCACCCACCTCATTCCGGATGCTCCTGGCATTGAAGAAGACACACTTTAAACCACCTTCCTGCCTGCCGGCACACTCCTGCAACTTTGAAACCGTACTCATGACCTCACTACTCTCAACCTCCTGTATACTGGAGCTACAATTCAGTCTCCCAATCCCCTGCTGATCTAGTTTAAACCCTCCCGAGGAGCATTAGCAAATATCCCCCCCAGGATATTGGTACCTCTCTGGTCCAGGTGTAGACCATCCCGTTTATAGAGGTCCCACCTACCCCAGAATGAGCCCCAATTATCCAGGAATCTGAAACCCTCCCTCCTGCACCATCCCTGTAGCCACGTGTTCAACTGCTCTCTTTCCCTGTTCCTCATCTCGCTTGCATTTGGCACGGATAACAACCCAGAGATAATAACTCTGTTCGTCCTAGATCTAAGTTTCCATCCTAGCTCCCTGAATTCATGCCTTACATCACTGCCCCTTTTCCTACCTATGTGGACCACGACTTGGGGCTGCTCCCCCTCCCCCTTAAGGATCCCGAAAACACGGCCGAGACATCGCGGACCCTGGCACCCGGGAGGCAACACACCAACCGCGGGTCTCTCTCGTTCTCACAGAATCTCCTATCTATCCCCCTAACTATGGAGTCTCCAATGACTAATGCTCTACTCCTCTCCCCCCTTCCCTTCTGAGCAACAGGGACAGACTCTGTGCCAGAGACCTATACCCCATGGCTTACCCCTGTTAAGTCCCCGCCCCCCAACAGTATCCAAAGCGGTATACGTATTACTAAGAGGAGCGACCACAGGGGATCCCTGTACTGTCTGCTTCCTCCCAGCCCCTCTCACCGTCACCCATCTATCTTTTTTCTTCGGAGTAACTACGTCCCTGAAGCTTCTATCTATGACGACCTCTGCCTCCCGAATGATCCGAAGTTCATCCAGCTCCAGCTCCAGTTCCCTAACGCGGTTTCTGAGGAGCTGGAGATGGGTGCACTTCCCACAGATGAAATCAGCAGGGACACTGGCGGCATCCCACACCTCAAACGTTCTGCAGGAGGTACTGCCTTCCCTGCCATCTCCTCCAGATAAAACAAGAAAAAGAAAGGAAGAGCTTACCTGATAATCACTCAACCCCTTAGTTTAGAGGAGGTGGAAGGGTAGGGGACACTACAAGTGTATTGTCTCGGGTTTAGCAACCGCCCAACTTATATACAGGTGCTAACAAATCTTCCCAGAAATCCCCACGGCCGACTTCCTGCAGCTGTAAAGGTAAGTTTCTAAAGTTACACTTACCTTCCCGACAGGCCCATGGACACTGCTCCCGCTGAAAATCTGGAGGCTGCTTCTCCTGTAAGGGAAGTTTTAAAAGTTATTCTTACCTTCCCGACAGGCCCCTGGACACTGCAATCTGCCCTACTCCATCGAGGAAGTCAGGGCTATCACCAGAGACTGCCAGGTCTGCACGGAGTGTAAACCGCACTTCTACCGGCCAGACTGAGTGCACCTGGTGAAGGCCTCCCGCCCCTTTGAACGCCTCAGCCTGGACTTCAAAGGGCCCCTCCCCTCCACTGACCGAAACACGTACTTACTTAATGTGGTCGACGAATATTCCAGATTCCCCTTCGTCGTCCCATGCCCCGATATGATGTCTGCCAGCGTCATCAGAGCCCTCAACACCACCTTCGCTCTGTTCGGTTTCCCTGCCTACATTCACAGCGACCGGGGATCCTCATTTATGAGCGATGAGCTGCACCAGTACCTGCTCAACAGGGGCATTGCCTCAAGCAGGACGTCCAGCTATAACCCTCGGGGAAACGGGCAGGTGGAGCCGGAGAATGGGACGGTCTGGCAAGCCGTCCAGCTGGTCCTACGGTCCAGAAATCTCCCGGCGCCCTGCTGGCAGGAGGTCCTCCCCGACGCCCTTCACTCCATTCGGTCGCTCCTTTGCACTGCGACTAACGAAACTCCCCATGAACGCCTCTTTGCCTTCCCCAGGAAGTCCACCTCTGGGGTTTCGCTCCCAACGTGGCTGGCAGCTCCAGGACCCGTCCTCCTCTGCAAGCACGTGCGGCTACACAAGGCGGACGTGTTGGTTGAGACGGTACAGCTACTTCACGAGAACCCGCAGTACACCTATGTAGCGTACCCCGACGGCCGCCACTAGAACTGCCGGCGCTCGCAACAACAGATCAAGGCGCGCAATCGCCTGAATTTGTAAACTTTTCCTTAAAATGTTAAACACCTGAATGTAAATAGTTTTTCACCACCCCTGCTGGACTCTTTTTTAACAGGGGGTGAATGTGGTAGTCACCACTGTTGTATTGTATATACCGCATACGAGGGGTATTACGGTAAGGCCCCTGTACTACAGGTACTGGGGAAGATCCCTGCCTGCTGGCTCCGCCCAGTAGGTGGAGTATAAATGTGTGTGCTCTCCGAGCTGCAGCCATTTCAGCAGCAGCTGCGGGAGGCTACACATCTCTGCATAATAAAGCCTCGATTACACTCTACTCTTGTCTCGTCCTAATTGATAGTTCATCAATAGGTTCTTGATTAATAAGGGATCAGGGGTTATGGGAAGAAGGCAGGAGAATGAGGATGAGAAAGAAAATCAGCCATGATTGGATGGCGGAGCAGACTCAATGGGCCGAGGGGCCTAATTCTGCTCCTGTGTCTTATGGTCTTATGGCCTCTTGGAACCACTTGTTCGTGGTAGAGCTTCTGGGCCCAAAGAGCCTTGCTTGGCAGACTACTCCTGAAAGTGGGATTTCCACATTTAATTGCACAAGATCCCTAGTGGCAAGCTGTTAAATGCCAACTGATGACATGGAAACCCATCAGCGCTCACGGAAATAGCAGCAGCGGGAAAACAGAATCACCGCTTAGGCCTTTAAATTCAGGCCGGTGCATCACCAGGCACAACTGGGCTGCTGCCAGGCTGGTGGGTGCGGGAGGGTAAGGGGGGTGGGGGTAAAGGATACTAGCTCCCCAGAGGGAGAGGTGACAGATGAGTACTGCTAGAGGGGGCTCAAAGAAGGACTTTATTGGGCCGGTATTCCAGAGAATATATATTTTTTTAAATTTAGAGTACCCAATTCATTTTTCCCAATTAAGGGGCAATTTAGAGTGGCCAATCCACCTACCCTGCACATCTTTGGGTTGTGGGGGCGAAACCCACGCAAACACGGGGAGAATGTGCAAACTCCACACGGACAGTGACCCAGAGCCGGGATCGAACCTGGGACCTCGGCGCTGTGAGGCAACAGGGCTAACCCACTGCGCCACTGTGCTGCCCTATTCCAGAGAATATTGATGACAGAGAAGATGATAAAAATATTTTTCTCTCAAAGGGTCGTGAGTCTCTGGAGTTCTCTTCCTCATAAGGCCGTGTCGGAAGGAGCGGTCGGAATTATCCGGCCGTTTGCTGGCAGCGTGATTCTCTGGTCCTGCCGGCAGAGTAACCCCACCCATGGGTTTCCAAGGGGCAGTGGATGGTTTCAGTGGGAACACCCATTGACAGTGGCGAGAGAAGAGGACCCCGCCACCAGCGAATGGCGCGCTATCGCTTGCCGCCGAGCTGGGAGGCCAGAGAATCCCACCCAGACTCTTTAAGGCAGAGCGAGATAAATTCTTGACAAGAACATAGAACAAAGAAAAGTGCAGCCCAGGAACAGGCTCTTTGGCCCTCCAAGCCTGCACTGACCATGCTGCCCGTCTAAACTAAAATCTTCCACACTTTCAGGGTCCATATCCCTCTAGTCCCATCCTATTCATGTATTCGTCAAGACGCCCCTTCAACATCACTATCGTCCCTGCTTCCACCACTTCCTCCGGCAGCGAGTTCCAGGCACCCACTACCCTCTGTGTAAAAGACTTGCCTCGTACATCTCCTCTAAACCTTGCCCCTCGCATCTTAAACCTATGCCCCCTAGTAATTGACCCCTCTACCCTGGGAAAAAGCCTCTGACTATCCACTCTGTCTATGCCCCTCATAATTTTGTGGACCTCCATCAGGTCGCCCCTCAAACTCCGTCGTTCCAGTGAGAACAAACAGAGTTTATTCAACCTCTCCTCATAGCTAATGCTCTTCATAAAAGGCAACATCCTGGTAAATCTCTTCTGCACCCTCTCCAAAGCCTCCACATCCTTCTGGTAGTGTGGCAACCAGAATTGAACACTATACTCCAAGTGCGCCCTAACTAAGGTTCTATCGAGCTGCAACATGACTTGCCAATTTTTATACTCAATGCCCTGGACAATGAAGACAAGCATGCCGTATGCCTTCTTGACAACCTTCTCCACCTGTGTTGCCACTTTCAGTGACCTGTGGACCTGTACACCGAGATCTCTCTGACTGTCAATACTCTTGAGGGTTCTACCATTCACTGGATATTCCCTACCTGTATTAGACCTTCCAAAATGCATTACCTCACATTTGTCCGGATGAAACTCCATTTGCCATCTCTCCGCCCAAGTCTCCAAACAATCTAAATCCTGCTGTATCGTCTGACAGTCGTCATTGCTATCCGCAATTCCACCAACCTTTGTGTCGTCCGCAAACTTATTAATAAGACCAGTTACATTTTCCTCCAAATCATTTATATATACTACGAACAGCAAAGGTCCCAGCACTGATCCCTGCGGAACACCACTAGTCACAGCCCTCCAATCAGAAAAGCACCCTTCCATTGCTACTCTCTGCCTTCTGTGACCTAGCCAGTTCTGTATCCATCTTGCCAGCTCACCTGTGATCCCGTGTGACTTCACCTTTTGTACCAGTCTGCCATGAGGGACCTTGTCAAAGGCCATACTAAAGTCCATGTAGACAACATTCACTGCCTTACCTGCATCAATCATCTTTGTGGTCTCCTCGAAAACTCTATCAAGTTAGTGACATATATATAGATGACATAACACATATATAGACAAATGGAAACGGATAGCTAAGTTCAGCATGCATGAGTACAACCTCAACCGGGACCTTGGATTCATGTCGCATTACAGTCACCCTCCACCCTTTGGCCTTGGCTTGCAAAATCCTACCAACTGTCCTGGCTTAACATAATTCACATCTCTTTGAGCTGTGATTATCCCTCTCACCAGTCGCACCATCTGGACCGGTAAAGACTTAATTACCTGCAGAGACTTGCATTCAAAATATCATCTTGTATCATTGAATTTGTCTAGACATGTGTTTGTGGAACCCACCTCTTCATTCACCTGAGGAAGGAGCTGTGCTCTGAAAGCTAGTGATTCAAAACAAACCTGTTGGACTTTAAACTGGTGTTGTACGACTTCTTACTGTGCCCACCATCTACAGGGCAGAAGTCAGGAGTGTAATGGAATACTCTCCACTTACCTGGATGAGTGCAGCTCCAGCAATACTCAAGAAGCTCGACACCATCCATGACACAGCAGCCCACTTGATTGCTCCATCTTCTGCAAACATTCAAACCCTCCACTACCGACACAACACATGGACTGCAGCAGTTCACGAAGGCAGCTCACCACCACCTTTTCAAGGGCAATTAGGGATGGACAACAAGTGCTGGCCTAGTCAGCGAAGCCCACGTGCCGTAAAAATGTATTTACAAAAAGGACCGGATGTTTCCACGGCGGGAAAGGCTGGAAATTCCCACCCATAACTTTACTAGCAGAGGGCTGGTTTAGCTCAGTGGGCTAGACAGCTGGTTTGCGATGCAGAACAAGGCCAGCAGCACGGGTTCAATTTCTGTACCGCCTGAGAATTCTGAATTCTCCCTCTGTGTACCTGAACAGGCGCCGGAATGTGGCGATGAGGGGCTTTTCACAGTAGCTTCATTGCAGTGTTAATGTAAGCCTACTTGTGACAATAAAGGTTATTATTATTATCACTGGGAAAATGCTGATGTGGTGATCTGGCTTGTTGGGAAGCTACCTGCACCACACACAGCACACCCACCTGAGCACTCTTTCCTGCATTGCTCCAAAGGTGCTACACGGCTGAATTTCTGGCTCATTGTCTCCACTTGAGAGAGAATCTAAAACAGCCATAGAGACAAGATAAATAAGGAAATGTGATATTTCTTTATGCAGAGAGTGATTCGAATATGGAACTCGCTACCTTTTATATTTCTTTGTTGTCGCAAAGAGAAAAGGTATGGAGGTTCCTACACTCTGGATTCTTGTAAAACACAATGAGAGGTTTATTCGGAGTCTTGTTCATACAATCAAGACAGTGATCTGCCCAAAGCCCACACAAACACTCTGCTGACGTCACTACGTATCACGTGATACATATCCAGCAAGGATGTATTCCCAGATAGATAACACTACAACAAGCCAGTGGTTGAGACAAATAGGTTAGATGCCTCCAAGACACAATGAGATAAATACATGAGAGAAAAGGGGACAGAAAGATCTGCCAAAAGACTGAGATAAGGAAGACGATACAGGAGGAAACACATATGGACCTTAAAGACCAGTATAGACCAGACCAATCGGCCTGTTTCCACGCTCTATGTTCGATAAAATTCAATGTAATACAGAAAGGGTTCGCAGGGCAGCACGTAGCACAGTGGTTAGCACAGTTGCTTCACAGCTCCAGGGTCCCAGGTTCGATGGCCTCTTTCTGCATTCTATGATTCTATGACTATAAATCTAAAGATTAAAAATATAAAGTTCAAGGAAACGGATGTGGTCATGTTGAACACAAGGATAGCTGTGTGAGCATTTAGTCTTTTCCTTTACGTTGAAAGGTTTGATTAAACACCTTGACATATGCATAGCCAAGAATTTATTTTTCCAATTAGTTCAAGGGACTGGGAATATTTAATAAATGATGTTAATGGATTGTGAGGGACCTGTAAAGGTACCAATTAACAAAAGGAACTCCAAGTGCTGAGACAAAGAGAGCGTGGAATAGAAATTTCAAACAAACATTGTGAATGATGCCAAGTATGATGGCAGTAACAGTGCTGTCCTTGTTTCTGTTGTTAACTCACACAGATTTGTGCTTTTCAACCAAAGAGCTATTAGCATCACCCACACTGATTGTAAATAATCTTATTATCCTGTGCAAATTGGCTGCTGTATTGAAAATGAAATGAAATGAAAATCGCTTATTGTCACGAGTAGGCTTCAATGAAGTTACTGTGAAAAGCCCCTAGTCGCCACATTCCGACGCCTGTTCGGGGAGGCTGGTACAGGAATTGAACCGTGCTGCTGGCCTGCCTTAAAAATGCTTTAAAAGCCAGCGATTTAGCCCAGTGAGCTAAACCAGCCCCTTATTTGCCTGTCAGTTAGTTAAATGGCGCTCTAAGAGAATGTTACGCTGTCAGAGGTGTTTTCATTCAGAGGAGACATCTTCTCCTCTGGTAGGGGCTGGTTTAGCACAGGGCTGAATAGCTGGCTTTGAAAACTGACCAAGGCAGGCCAGCAGCGTGGGTTCAATTCCCGTACCAGGCTCCCTGAACAGGCGCCAGAATGTGGCGACTAGGGGCTTTTCACAGTAACTTCATTTGAAGCCTACTTGTGACAATAAGTGATTTTCATTTCATTTTTTTCATTTCATTTCTCTCTTCGGTTGACATAAAAGATCCATGGAAAAGCATGGGAGTTCTCCCTGGTGTCCCACCTAACATTTACCCCTCAACAATCATTAAATAAAAATCTCCTTGCTGTGCCTGGGAGCCTGCTGGCCACATTTTGCTTTTGGCATGTTTTCCGCATTAAATACAGTGATAATACTGCATGACTACCTCATGGGCTAGAAGGTACGGTGGGATTTGAAGGTAAGGTTTGATAAGTGCTGGGCTTGTTGGGCCTTCCCCTGTTCCTACACATCCTTGAACTCAACACACTAGGTGACAAGATACTGAGGAAGTCCATTCAACCCATCTTAATTCTTCCAAAGGCCCTACACTCATCCCTTGCTCGTATCCAACTGTTTCCTAGATGACTGCAGGACATTTCACCTCCACTGTCCATTCTGGAAGTTCAATCCATTGATTAACTGGTACGAAACTGAGAGTATGCATAAATGGGTCATTTTTAGTTGGTAAGATGTGACGAGACGAGTGTCTCAGGGATAATAGGATCGTAGAGTTCCCACAGTGCCGAATTTCCTTCGTTTCCTGAGGAAGCATTGGCGCTGTTGTGCTTTATTCTTCACAATTTATTTTCCTATCTATCTATTTGTCATTAGCAAATTTAGCAACCGTAATTTCAGACCGCCGTCCGATTCACTGATATATTTTGTAAATATTTGAGGCCCCAGCTGTCAAAGATGTGCAGATTAGGCCCATTTCCCCACCCGATCGGTGTAACTTCACCTAATCTTTAGACACTAAGGGGCAATTGATCATGGCCAAGCCATCTAACCTGCACATCTTTGGACTATGTGAGGGAAACCAGAGCACCCGGAGGGAATCCATGCACACACAGGGCGAATGGGCGGCATGGTGGCACAGTGGTTAGCACTGCTGCCTCACTGCGCCAGGTTCAATTCCTACCTTGGGTGACTGTGTGGAGTTTCTCCCTATGTCTCTGCGTGGGTTTCCTCTGGGTGCTCCGGTTTCCTCCAACAATCCAAAAATGTGTAGATTAGGTGGATTGGCCAGGCTAAGTTATCCCTTAGTGTCCAGGGATGTATAGGCTGGGTTAAGGAGTTATAGGAATAGGACGGGGAAGTGGGCTTGAGTGGGGTGTTTTTTCAGAGGGTCGGTGCAGACTCGATGGGCCGAATGGCCTCCTTCTGCACTGTAAGGATTCTATGATTCTATTCTCAATACAGACAGTCACCCAAGGTCGATATTGAACCCGGATCCCTAGCGCTGTGAGGCCACAGTGCTAACCACTGTGCTATCCTGCCACCCACTCTGCCATCGTGCTGCCCTAATTTAAGAAAGAATATAAATGCATTCGAAGCAGTTCAAAGAAGATTTACTCAGCTGATACCGAGGATGAGAAAGGGGTTATCTTATGAGGGAAGGTTGGACAGGTTCCTATATCCATTGGGATTCAAGGAGGACCTTTTGAAAATAAGCTGTGCCCCATTTAAAACAGAGATGAGGAGAAATGCTTTTCTCAGGGGATTATAGGAATTAGGAGCCAAAGTATGCAATTCAAGCCCTCCAACCTGCTCCGCCATTGAAATCAGATCATGGCTGATCTCTTCCTGGTCTCAAATTCACCTCCCGACCTGTTCCCCATATCCCTTTAGCCTGTTTTTCATCAGGAATATATCTATCTCCTTCTTGAAACCATTTAATGATCCAGACTCCACCACACTATGTGGCAGCGAGTACCACAAATTCAGCACCCTCTACGAGAAGTAGTTCCTCCTCTTCTCAGCTCTAAATCTACCGCTGAGAGTCTTTGGAACTGTCTGTCCCAGAGAGCAGTCGAGGCAGAGTCAATGAATATTTTTAAGGCAGGGTAGATAGATTCTTGATTGGCAAGGAAGTCAAGAGTTACCGGCAGGAATGTGGAGTTGAAGCCATGATCAGATCATCCATGATCTTATTGAATGGTGGAGCAGACTCGAAGGGCCAAGTGGTCTACTCTTGGTCCTAATCCGTGGATCTCTCCATGTAGGAAATTAAGAATTGAAGGAGGCCGTCAGCCCCTCGAGCCTGTTGCATCATTTATTTTAATCACGATGAGTCTTGTGTGAACCTCTTGATGCTAAAGCCACATGTACTGTTTAAGCAGTGACAAGTCAAATCATCTTTTGCTCGGGCATTAAACAGTTAACAGTTTTCCACTGCAGTGAGGTGACACTAAATTAACTCATAAATTTATAATTTTTGTTCTTGTCACGGCTCGTTGTTAATCAAGTTGGTTTGCAAAATACCCGTCATGGGAAGGGCTAAGGTTTAACAGTGTTGGCTAGTATCAAGTACATTAACATGAATATTTTAGAACCTCTCGGAATCTGTGGCCCAACCAATATTGCAAGCAAGACGAATGCAATAAAACTTGTCAGGGGGATATTATTTATCGTTGATGAAATCTGTGGCACCCCAGAGATCTCACATGATATTTTGTACATGTATAAGGTGTCAGCATGAAGGTTACAAAGCAGTGAATCAATTATAGCTCATTTATGTTAGCCATTTTCTGTTAATATCCTGTACTTTTTAGATTATTAAGCCCTTGAGTTCAACCTTGATTGCGACTATCTAAAATGTGGATGTCTAATAGGAATTCTCTGCTTTTCTCATATTGCTTGGGTATCGAGTCCAAGTGGTTGTGTGGAATGATTTGTTGCTGAATACCAGCACGAGGAGACACTCGCCTGAAAGGAAAGAATAAATCACATTTATTCCCGCACTCTTCAAACCCTCTGGACACTTCAATGCACCTTCCTGCCAATTAACAACAATACTTATATTTATACAGCACCTTTAATAAATAAAACTCCCATGGGAGCATTTTCAAACAGAACATGTTACCAAGGCAGACAACAAGATCTTAAGACAGGTGACCAAAAGCTCGGTAAGTTTGGAGTACGTCTTAAAGGGGAAAATTCCCACCCATAAGGAGGGAGTTCCAGGATTCAAGGACTAGGCAACCGAAGGTGGAACAATTAAAATTAGTGAAGCTCAAGAGACCGGAATTAGATGAGTGCAGATGTCTGGGAATGTTGTGGGGCCGGAGGATAGTGCAGAGATAGGGGCGGGGCCATGGACAGCTTTGAAGAAAGGGGTGAGAATGTTCAAATCAAGACTTTGATTGGCTGGCAGCAAATGTAGGTCAGTGAGCACAGGGGTGACAGGGCAACAGGAGTTAAGACACGGATGTGCAGTGTAGTCAACGATGTAGTTGCAGATATTTGGCAGCCGATTTTCAAACAGTAAAGCCCCTCAAAGGACAATGGCCCAGAACATCTCCGATGGTCGTACCCCAGGGGTACTTCCAAAAGTGCGCGACAGGACCCCCGTCAGAAGTCGCCACGCAGCAACTACACAAGAATTGGACTTCTGACGGTCAATTCCCTTCATCTGGAACCCTCGGAAACTCTGGGTTGAAGTCCGACATACCAGAATAGTAATAACGCCTGTGATAAAAAGAGAAAATGCTCGAAAAACCCAGCAGGTCTGGCAGCATCTGTGGAGAGAGAAACAGAATTAATATTTTGGATCTGATAAGTCTTTTCATCAGAATTCGCTCCTGAGTACCACTGTCCCCCTGACTCCCCACAGGACCTTCCGACTACATCCCTGATTATCCCTCTAACCTGACTATGCCCTGAATCTCCAAGCACCCACCAACAACCCCAATTCCGACTTGGCCCGACATTTCCCCGAACCCCAAATTACCCACCCCACCCGACACAAGCATCCTCCCAACCCAGATAGCCCCACGACTACCCTCTGACTTAATTACCCTCTTCCCAAAGCCCCCAACAGACTGGCCCCCTGAACTGACTACACCCCTGACCTTCCGACTAATCCCCCCCTTCCCCAACTACCCTGACACCACAGACTCACCCTCCCCCTTCACCCATTGACCTTACACACTTACCTTCTCTCCATAGCTTGTCAAAGAGTCTTTGGGAAGGTAGCGAAGGCGGTGGCGTAGTGGTATTGTCATGGACTAGTAATAACGGGCAGCACACCAAGCACAGTGGTTAGCACTATGGCTTCACTGCACCAGGGTCCCAGGTTCGATTCCCGGCTTGGGTCACTGTCTGTGCGGAGTCTGCACGTTCTCCAAATGTCTGCGTCGGTTTCCTCCGGGTGCTCTGGTTTCCTCCCACAAGTCCCGAAAGACTTGCTGTTAGGTAACTTGGACTTTCTGAATTCTCTCTCTGTGTACCCGAACAGGTGCCGGAGTGTAACGACTAGGGGTTTTTCACAGTAACTTCATTGCAGTGTTGATATAAGCCTACTTGTGACAATAAAGATTATTATTATTAATAAACTTGTTTCCCAGAACCCCCAGGTACCCACTTCATGTCCAAATGCAGAGCCCACACATGTTACCTGCTATAGACCCCCCACTGCGTGCGGCTCACAAAGCCCTCTCTTTTTCCCAGCAGGAGAAGATAGCCCATAATAAACAGGAAAGGGCCAAGATGGGGGGTGGTGGAGGCCCAGAGATTCAATTCCTCATGTAGGGCAGCACGGTAGCATAGTGGTTAGCACAATTGCTTCACAGCTCCAGGGTCCCAGGTTCGATTCCCGGCTAGGGTCACTGTCTGTGCGGAGTCTGCACGTTCTCCCTGTGTGTGCGTGGGTTTCCTCCGGGTGCTCCGGTTTCCTCCCACAGTCCAAAGATGTGCAGGTTAGGTGGATTGGCCATGCTAAATTGCCCTTAGTGTCCAAAATTGCCCTCAGTGTTGGGTGGGGTTACTGGGTTATGGGGATAGGGTGGGGGTGTGGGCTTGGGTAGGGTGCTCTTTCCAAGAGCCGGTGCAGACTCGATGGGCTGAATGGCCTCCTTCTGCACTGTAAATTCTACGAAATTCCCTATGAGGAATAAGCCCTGGAAATCGCGGCCTGACCGAGGAGTGAGAAGTCATTCACAGCAAGGTTGGCCGGTGCCAGAGAGGTGAGGATCCACTGCCTCTTCACCCAGATGACCTGTCTCAAGTGAATAGTGCATGTCAAACAAAATGATCCTTCCCTCTCACTGACCACATGTCCATTCTCTCGCAGGATGTCCATCTGATATGGCTGGGCCATCCAAAGTCGTTACCTCCCCTCCCCGCCACCCAATGGAACACCTCAGAGGAGAGCTCCGAGGAGACCACGAGCGAGGCATCACAGCTATCATCCCCACCTTCGTACGTTCATAAGATATAGGAGCAGAATTAGGCCTTTCGGCCCATCGAGTCTGCTTTGCCATTCTATCATGGCTGATATGTTCCTCATCTGTTACCTACAATGTTACAGGCCAAGAGCTGGATAGCAAAATCTGCCAGAGCATCTCCTCCCCAGAACACATGACCTAGGAGCAGGAGTGGGAAATTTAGCCTTCCGAGCTTAACACCCTCAATGTGATCATGGCTGATCCCATCCTGGCCTCAACTCCACCGTCCTGCCTGTTCTCCACCTTCCACCAACGCAGACACACACACTTTGGTGGGTGACATTAGTGGACAGGCTTCGTGGGCACAATCTGGTGAGCACTACATAGTTGCTGATGCACATCAGGTGGAGGCAGGGACATCCAACAAAGACAGCAGTCAGAGGTCTGCTGGATCCCTGGACACAGCTAGGTCCCAACCAGATGTCGAGCCTCTGGACAAGGTCCTACCAGAGCTGATTCAGATGATAGAACACAGATGATAGAACGTCAGGAAGGGGAGTCAGTGACACTCCACTGACTGCAAAGCCAATTGGAAGAGACACTGGTAAGTCAGACAGGCCGCACCCCCCTGACTCCAGGCACACCAGAGGATGCCGCCAAGGGCATAAAAGGCGTCAGGGTGCGGAAAGCAGCAGGTTGCCTCCACCTCTGATGTGCATTCTGGGGATACACATAGACGCAGCAGTGCACCACGAAAGACCAAGAAAAGTGAAGAGGGCTGAGTGGGCACTGGGGGCAGGCAGGCCGGGGTGTGACTATCTGTGGCGAGGGGGATTGGAAATCTGTCACAGTAAAACGTTCACGGTTAAAATATGTAACAGTCGATACATGAAGTCCCTGTCACGTTAAACGTCACAGGGGTCCTGCCTGCACCCCCATCCCCAGTTTCCCTCCACACTCTGCCCTCCGGGCACAGTGGCCCAAGATCTCAAGCCCCCAATGCAGACCCCGTTCAGGAGATGGGTGTTAGCGTACTGTCAACAGGAAGTCAGGAGTCGCACTTTGGCAGAAACTGAGGAGCACCAGAGCTTTCCTCACGCCAAAAATCTTCCGTCTGCTGAATAGGGGCGCACTGACTGTGTCAACCCAGGCCCATCACCCTGTGGTGATGTTACACAGACTCTTGGAGGGGGTAAGAGGGTGGTCGGGGAGGGGGTGGTGTGATAGGGGGCAGGGAATGTGGGAGAGGGCGAGGGGATTGGTAGGGAGAGAAGGGAGGAAATGGCTTGAGGGATTGGCAGATGGGAGGGAAATTGGGGGGGGGGAGAGAGAGGGGGGAATGAGGATGTTGAGCTGACGGACACAGCCTTGACCTAAGAGAATCTGGAGATAATGAGGACCTCCCTGGTCTCCTCGCATGTTGGACACTCACTCCCTGTCCTACATCCTTCGGCTCCTCCTTGGGCTTGACATCTATCCCCTCCTTTTCCACCTCCTCCTCCTCAGAGAAGGGGGCTGCATGTCCTTCTTCCTTCGCCTGCTCCTCCTCCAGCATGTCACCCCATTGCTGTGCCAGGTTGTGGAGGGCACGGCAGACCACCACAAAGCGGGAGACCCTCTGGGGGGTGGTACTGTAGGGCACCGCCAGAGCAGTCCACACATCAGAGCCACATTTTCAACAGGCCGATGCACCGCTCAATGACAGCACGGGTGGCAATGCGGGCCTTATTAGAGCGTGTCTCCACTTCAGTCTCAGGCCTCCGCACCGGCGTCATCAGCCATGACATCAGCGGGTATCCCTCGTCCCCCACGAGCCAACCCGACATCCTGGGGTGGTCCTCAAAGAACACCTGGAATCTCCGAGTGCCCCAGGATGTAGCTGTGATGTACGGTCCCAGGATAGCGGGCACCCACGTGCATGATTCAGAGCAGTGGTCACACACAATCTGAACATTCAGGGAATGAAACCCCTTCCTGTTGATATAGGACACTCCCTGATGACCCTGTGATCAAGGGCGACATGCGTGACATCGATTGTCACCTGGACCAAGGGCATCCTGACCTTGGCAGGAATTCCTGCAGTCGAGCATCTTGTAGGCCTGGTCCAGCTCGAAGGTGATATAATTGGATGCAAGGGCATACAGAGCATCCGGCACCTCCAGGATGCACTGTGAGTGGAAGGTCAGGACATGTCACACAGTTCCTGCTCAAGCCCTGGAATGGCTTCTCCAGTAGCATAAAAGTTCATGGCTGCAGTGACCCACTGGGAGCAAATGTCCTCCTCATCCACGGGGTACCATGTCCACGATGACTTAGCACTGGTGCTGCACTGTCCCTCTGCTGAGACACAGTTTTCTGCGACACATGGAGTCGGTCAGCTCATTGAATGACCAACAATATCTGTACACCTTGGGCCATTGCTGGCCTCACCTTCTGGGTTCCCCCTCAGCCTGATAGGCGGCTGGGTCTTCAGGGTGTACAGCGGCCCCTATACATGGGATGCCTGTGTTAGCCTTGCTGTCATCTCTGGCATCTGCCCACCTCTGGGCAGCTTCTGCGGGATCGATCCCGGAGGCCTATTTTGACTTATTTGTCTCCTCCCGCTGGCGCAGAGCATGAACCTCAATGCTGCCAGCAACGAGGGACCAGAGCATCAGAAAAGATCAATGCTGATCCTGTTCTTTCCCCCCCACCACGCTGGACTCTCTGGAATTCTGGAACTCTGCTATCGGCGGTGAGCGAATCCAGCCTCTCCAAGGCCTGTACAGATGCAGTAAAACTTGCCACCTTTCATAATCAATTCTCCTTGCAATAAATGCCAACATTCCGTTTACCTCCTGAATCATCTCCTGTAGCTGCTTACTAACCTTTTACGATTCATGTGCTCAGACCCCTCTGTACTATCGCATTCTGCAAACTCACTCCATTTAAATGGGATACTGCTTTTCTATTCGAACCGGTCTAACCAAGACCTGATATCGCTTTAGCATAACATGCCTACTTGTCCATCCTGTAGGTATGTTGAATGGCCATTCACTACTCCCGGGCACTGGAAGACACACACCGTCAGATTTCTGCCCTGCTCTGTGGAATTTTCTAGAACCTTTCCTCCCTTTGAATTCAGCTTTGCTGAGACTAAACTCTTTACCATCGGGCGAGGCTGTTTTCCTGACACAGGGCGACACAGGACAGAAATGCAATTAAGGAATTCTATTATGACATTAGTGTAACCTCTCACCGTGCTATGATTGTGGTGTGTAATGCTGTAACAACGCAAATAATAACAAATCAATTCATGCAGCATAAACTCATTACCATGAGAGGCGTGATGTGAGAAAGATTTTCTCAAATAAGGCACTGCCGATTTCATGCTTCCAATGTTAATGTCGGCAGCAGAGTTTGGTGGGAACAAGGACGCCAAAATAAATATTTTTTTAAAATCTCAGGGTGTGGGCATCACTGGTAAGGCTGCAATTTATTGCCCATCCCTAGTTTCTCTTGAGAAGGTGATTGTGCTTAACCGTCCTCTGGAAGCCTTGGTGCCGTTGCAGTCTGAGTGGGGAAGGTGATCTCAAAATGGTATCAAGCAGGGAATCGCAGGTCTTTGATCCACAGCAACTACAATGAAGGACTTGAGACATTTTGTTGAAAACACCATGGGCTAATTGTGACTCTTGACTATTTGTAGTATTTCTTCAAGTGTAATCTGTGATTGGTATACATTATCAGGCAGGATATGAATGTCACCTTTCACGTGAGACGGTAGTGGCAAAGCAAGACATACTCATAAAAGCTCTCTAGCACCGTGTATATACCAATAGAATCTTTGAATAAAGAACTCACAATATAGTTCACCAGTCCTAATTAATGATTGGTAATGTTACGTTTGAAAGCCAGTAGGAAACACAACATGGTGACAGCTGGTGGGGCTATGCAGATTTTTAACCCTTAAAGCATACCATGTACAACTCGATGGCAAAATCTGGGAGTTTGAAGATTTCGAAGAATTGAAGCTCAAAAGATTTAGCATTGGTGCAACTTGAAAGACTTTTCGAGATTCTACATATTGGAAGCTTGTCACGTGCAGCACAATACAATGTGGAAAAGTGTGAGGTTATGCACTTTGGTAGGAAAATAGAGTACAGACTATTTCCTAAATGGGAAAAGGCTTTGGAAATCTGAAGCACAAAAGATCTTAGGAATCCTAGTTCAGGAATTTCTTAAGGTTAACATACAGGTTCAGTTGGCAGTGAGGAAGGCAAATGCAATGATAGCATTCATTTTGAGAGGTCTAGATCACAGAGCAGGGGTGTACTACTGAGGCTGTATAAGGCTCTGGTCAGTACCCATTGGAGTATTGTGCGCAGTTTTGGGCCCTGTATCTGAGGAAGGATGTGGTGGCCTTGGAGAGGGTCCAGAGGCGGTTCACCAGAATGATCCCTGGAATAAAGAACTTGTCATAGGAGAAGCGGTTGAAGACTCTGGGTCTGTACTCGATAACGTTTAGAAGGCTGAGGAGGGATCTCATTGAAACTTACTGTTTCAGGATACTGAAACTTACAGGATACTTAGCTGTGGCGGTGATGGCGTTAGACTGGGGTGGGCACAGAAGAAGTCTTATAGCACCAGGTTAAAGTCCAACAGGTTAATTTGGAATCACTAGCTTTCGGAGAGTAGTTCCTTCAGCAGGTGAATGAAGAGGTAGGTTTCACAAACACAGCATATAATGACAAAGCCAATGATGCAAGTGCTTTGAATGCGAGTCTTTGCAGGTAATTAAGTCTTTATGAGTCCAGACGGTGCGACTGGAGAGAAGGATAATCACAGGTTAATGAGGTGTGAATTGTCTCAAGCCAGGACAGGATTTCGCAAGCCCAGGCCAGATGGTAGGGGGTTAAATGTAGTGAGACGTGAATCCAAGGTCCCGGTTGAGGCCATACTCATGCGTGCGGAACCTGGCTATCAGTTTCTGCTCAGCGATTCTGTGTTGTCGTGCATCCTGGAGGCCGCCTTGGAGAATCCAACCCAGAGGATCAGAGGCTGGATCCCTTTACTGCTGGAATGTTCTGCGAATGGAAGGGAACATTTCTGCCTGGTGATTGTCACGTGATATCCGTTCCTCTGTTGTCGCAGCGTCTGCATGGTTTCGCCAATGTATCACGCCTCGGGGCATCCTTTTCTGCAGTGTGTGAGGTAGACAACGTTGGCCGAGTCACATAAGTATGTACCGCGTACCTGGTGGGTGGTGTTCTCACGTGTAATGATTGTATCCATGTCGATGGTCTGGCACATCTTGCAGAGGTTGCCATGGCAGGGTTGTGTGGTGTCGTGGTCGCTGTTCTCCTGCAGCAAACTACCCAGGCTTCAGGCGAACAAATAAACCTGTTGAACTTTAACCTGGTGTTGTAAGACTTCTTACTAGGATACTGAGATGCCTGGATAGAGTGGACGCGGAGAAGGTGTTCCCACCAGTTGGAAAAACTAGAATCTGAGGATGCAATCTCAGACTGAAAAGCCAACCCTTTAAAACAGAGTTAGGAGAAATTTCTTCAGGCAGAGGGTGGTGAATCTGTGGACCTCTTTGCCGCAGAAGGCTGTGGAGGCCAAATCACTGAGTGTCTCTAAGACAGAGGTAGGTAGGTTCTTGATTAATATGAGGATCAGGAGTTATGGGGAGAAGATAGAAGAATGGGGATGAAAAACATATCAGCCATGATCGAATGGTGGAGCAGACTTGAGGGGCCAAGTGGCCTGAAAAGAAAACCCGCAACATTTTGAAGTTAGGAACCTCGAAGAAGCAAGGAACATTGAGAAGGCATCGGATTGAACTTGAAGCTACACCGGCAATCTATAAGGGAAGCGGAAGATCCCCATGAAGCTCCGAGAGGTGAAGCACCATTTACAGACAGTACTCTATTGGGACGAGGGAGTAACTTTACAAAGGGGCCACTGATCAGTCACAAACGAGTGCGATCAGTTGAATTGAATTGGGCCAGTGCAAGTTCATTCAAAGATAGACCTAGAATGGTGTCGAGCCCTTTGAGTGTTGTTGGAGCTGCACTCATCCAGGCAAGTGGAGGGTATTTTATTACACTCCTGATTTGTGTCTTATAGATTGTGGACAGACTTTGGGGGGGACAGGACGTGAGTTACTCGCCGCAGGATTCCTAACCTCTGACCTGCTCTTGCAGCCATAGTATTAATGTGGCTAGTCCAGTTCAGTTTCTGATCAATGGTAACCTCCAGGAGGTAGATATTGAGGGAATCAGTGATGGTAATGGCAAGGGGCAAAGGTTAGATCCCCTCTTGTTGGAGATGGTCATTGCCTGCCACTTGTGTGGCACAAATGTAACTTGTCAGGCCAAGCCTGAATGTTGTCAAGGTTTTACTATGTATGGGCTTCAATGTCTAAGAACTCAGAAATTATGCAATCATTAGCAAACATCCCCACTTCTAACCTTATGATGCAAGGAAGGTCATTGATGAGGCAGCTGAAGATGGTTGGGCCTAGGACACTATCCTGAGGAACTCCCGCACTGATATCCTAGAACTGAGATGATTGGCCTCCAACCACCACAACCATCGTCCTTTGTGCCAGATATGACTCCAACCAGTGGAGAATTTCCCCCTGATTCACGTTAACTCTTGTTTTTCTGGGGCTCCTGGCTACCACACTCAGTCAAATGTTACTCTGATGTCAAGGGCAGTGACTCCCACCTCATCTCTGGAGTTCGATATTTGAACCAAAGCTGTAATGAGGTCAGGATCTGGTGGCCCTGGTGGAACCCAAACTGAGCATCCGTGAGCGGGTTATTGCTGAGTAAGTGCCTCTTGATAGGACTGTTGATGATTCCTTCCATCACTTTACTGATGATTGAGAGGGCGGTAATTGGCGGAGTTGGATTTGTGTACAGTACATACTGGGGAACCTTACACATTGTTGGGGTAGATCCAGTGTTGTAGCTGTACTGGAACAGTTTGGCTAGGGGCGTAGCTAGTTCTGGGGCACAAGTCTCCATACTATTGCTGGATTATTGTCAGGGCCCATAGTCTTTTGCAGTATCAGGTGCATTCAGTTGTTTCTTGATATCATGTGGAGTGAATCGAATTCGCTGAAGACTGATATCTGTGATGCTGGGGACCTCCGGCGAAGGCCAAATTGACCAAGTTCCCAACGCTTCTGGCTGAAGATTATTGCGAATGCTACAGCCTTGTCTTTTTAATAATAATAATTTTTATTATTGTCACAGGTATGACATCTTGGGACTTGTGCTGGGCTCCTCCATCATTAACGATAGGGATAACTATTTAAAAAGAAAAAAGTGAGGTAAAGTGAGTGTGGGTTCTCGAGAGAGTGACATTAGGGAGCTAATAGCCGATAATAAGGAAATGGCAGCTGAAACAAACAATGACTTGATCCTAGAGTCTTACAAGAGGTGGTTCATGAGGTAGTATATGTGTTGGCAGGGGAATGGGAACCGGATTTCTAGTCCAGCAACTAAGGTAGCCGATATTCAGGACGCCAAAGCATGTAATGAGGCAGTGGGGAAGGGAACACTGACAAAGGAGAGTATTTGCAGGCACGGAGATGGGTTGAAGTGTGTATACTTCAACGCAAGAAGCATCAGGAATAAGGTGGGTGAACTTAAGGCATGGATCGGTACTTGGGACTACGACGTGGTGGCCATCACGGAAACTTGGATAGAAGAGGGGCAGAAATGGTTGTTGGAGGTCCCTGGTTATAGATGTTTCAATATGATTAGGGAGGGTGGTAAAAGAGGTGGGGGGGTGGCATTATTAATTAGAGATAGTATAACAGCTGCAGAAAGGCAGTTCGAGGAGTATCACCCTATTGAGGTAGTATGGGTTGAAGTCAGAAATAGGAAAGGAGCAGTCACCTTGTTAGGAGTTTTCTATAGGCCCCCCAATAGTAGCAGTGATGTGGAGGAACAGATTGGGAAACAGATTTTGGAAAGGTGCAGAAGTCATAGGGTAGTAGTCATGGGCGACTTTAACTTCCCAAATATTGAGTGGAAACTCTTTAGATCAAATAGTTTGGATGGGGTGGTGTTTGTGCAGTGTGTCCAGGAAGCTTTTCTAACACAGTATGTAGATTGTCCGACCAGAGGAGGGGCAATATTAGATTTAGTACTTGGTAATGAACCAGGGCAAGTGATAGATTTGTTAGTGGGGGAGCATTTTGGAGATAGTGACCACAATTCTGTGACTTTCACTTTAGTAATGGAGAGGGATAGGTACGTGCAACAGGGCAAGGTTTACAATTGGGGGAAGGGTAAATACGATGTTGTCAGACAAGAATTGAAGTGCATAAATTGGGAACATAGGCTGGCAGGGAAGGACACAAGTGAAATGTGGAACTTGTTCAAGGAACAGGCGCTACGTGTCCTTGATATGTATGTCCCTGTCAGGCAGGGAAGAGATGGTCGAGTGAGGGAACCATGGTTGACAAGAGAGGTTGAATGTCTTGTTAAGAGGAAAAAGGTGACTTATGTAAGGCTGAGGAAACAAGGTTCAGACAGGGCATTGGAGGGATACAAGATAGCCAGGAGGGAACTGAAGAAAGGGATTAGGAGAGCTAAGAGAGGGCATGAACAATCTTTGGCGGGTAGGATCAAGGAAAACCCCAAGGCCTTTTACACATATGTGAGAAATATGAGAATGACTAGAGCGAGGGTAGGTCCGATCAAGGACAGTAGCGGGAGATTGTGTATTGAGTCTGAAGAGATAGGAGAGGTCTTGAATGAGTACTTTTCTTCTGTATTTACAAATGAGAGGGGCGATATTGTTGGAGAGGACAGTGTGAAACAGATTGGTAAGCTCGAGGAAATACTTGTTAGGAAGGAAGATGTGTTGGGCATTTTGAAAAACTTGAGGATAGACAAGTCCCCCGGGCCTGACGGGATATATCCAAGGATTCTATGGGAAGCAAGAGATGAAATTGCAGAGCCGTTGGCAATTATCTTTTCGTCCTCACTGTCAACAGGGGTGGTACCAGGGGATTGGAGAGTGGCGAATGTCGTGCCCCTGTTCAAAAAAGGAACTAGGGATAACCCGGGGAATTACAGGCCAATTAGTCTTACTTCGGTGGTAGGCAAAGTAATGGAAAGGGTACTGAAGGATAGGATTTCTGAGCATCTGGAAAGACACTGCTTGATTAGGGATAGTCAGCACGGATTTGTGAGGGGTAGGTCTTGCCTTACAAATCTTATTGAATTCTTTGAGGAGGTGACCAAGCATGTGGATGAAGGTAAAGCAGTGGATGTAGTGTACATGGATTTTAGTAAGGCATTTGATAAAGTTCCCCATGGTAGGCTTCTGCACAAAGTAAGGAGGCATGGGATAGTGGGAAATTTGGCCAGTTGGATAACGAACTGGCTAACCGATAGAAGTCAGAGAGTGGTGGTGGATGGCAAATATTCAGCCTGGATCCCAGTTACCAGTGGTGTACCGCAGGGATCAGTTCTGGGTCCTCTGCTGTTTGTGATTTTCATTAATGACTTGGATGAGGGAGTTGAAGGGTGGGTCAGTAAATTTGCAGACGATACGAAGATTGGTGGAGTTGTGGATAGTAAGGAGGGCTGTTGTCGGCTGCAAAGAGACATAGATAGGATGCAGAGCTGGGCTGAGAAGTGGCAGATGGAGTTTAACCCTGAAAAGTGTGAGGTTGTCCATTTTGGAAGGACAAATATGAATGCGGAATACAGGGTTAACGGTAGAGTTCTTGGCATTGTGGAGGAGCAGAGAGACCTTGGGGTCTATGTTCATACATCTTTGAAAGTTGCCACTCAAGTGGATAGAGCTGTGAAGAAGGCCTATGGTGAGCTCGCGTTCATTAACAGAGGGATTGAATTTAAGAGCTGTGAGGTGATGATGCAGCTGTACAAAACTTTGGTAAGGCCACATTTGGAGTACTGTGTACAGTTCTGGTCGCCTCATTTTAGGAAGGATGTGGAAGCTCTGGAAAAGGTGCAAAGAAGATTTACCAGGATGTTGCCTGGAATGGAGAGTAGGTCTTACGAGGAAAGGTTGAGGGTGCTAGGCCTTTTCTCATTAGAGCGGAGAAGGATGAGGGGCGACTTGATAGAGGTTTATAAGATGATCAGGGGAATAGATAGAGTAGACAGTCAGAGACTTTTTCCCCAGGTGGAACACACCATTACAAGGGGACATAAATTTAAGGTGAAAGGTGGAAGATATAGGAGGGATATCAGAGGTAGGTTCTTTACCCAGAGAGTAGTGGGGGCATGGAATGCACTGCCTGTGGAAATAGTTGAGTCGGAAACATTAGGGACCTTCAAGCAGCTATTGGATAGGTACATGGATTACGGGAAAATGATATAGTGTAGATTTATATGTTCTTAAGGGCAGCACGGTAGCATTGTGGATAGCACAATTGCTTCACAGCTCCATGGTCCCAGGTTCGATTCCGGCTTGGGTCATTGTCTGTGCGGAGTCTGCACGTCCTCCCCGTGTCTGCGTGGGTTTCCTCCGGGTGCTCCGGTTTCCTCCCACAGTCCAAAGATGTGCGGGTTAGGTGAATTGGCCAATGATAAATTGCCCTTAATGTCCAAATTGCCCTTGGTGTTGGGTGGAGGTGTTGAGTTTGGGTAGGGTGCTCTTTCCAAGAGCTGGTGCAGACTCAAAGGGCCGAATGGCCTCCTTCTGCACTGTAAATTCAATGATAATCTATGATTAATCTAGGACAAAGGTTCGGCACAACATGGTGGGCCGAAGGGCCTGTTCTGTGCTGTATTTTCTATGTTCTATGTAAGTAGGCTTACATTAACACTGCAATGAAGTTCTGTGAAAATCCCCTAGTCGCCACATTCCGGCGCCTGTTCGGGTACACTGAGGGAGAATCCAGAATGTCCAATTCACCTAACAAGCACTTCTTTCGGGACTTGTGCTGGGCTCCTCCATCATTAACGATAGGGATAACTATTTAAAAAGAAAAAAGTGAGGTAAAGTGAGTGTGGGTTCTCGAGAGAGTGACATTAGGGAGCTAATAGCCGATAATAAGGAAATGGCAGCTGAAACAAACAATGACTTGATCCTAGAGTCTTACAAGAGGTGGTTCATGAGGTAGTATATGTGTTGGTGTTAATTTCCAAAATTCATTAGATTCTGGAAAGGTTCTATCAGACAGGAAAGTAGCAAATATAACCCCTCCTTGCAAGAAGGTGGGTGGCAGACAACAGGAAACTATAGGCCAGCTTTATGTCTGCCGTGAGGAAGGTGTAAGAATCGATCATTAAGGGGGTTATCATGGGTACTTAGAGAAGCTCCAGGTAATCGGGAAGAGTCAGCATAGTTTTGGGAAAAGAAAATCATGTTTAACCAGTTTATTGGAGTTCGTTGAGAGAGTGACGTGCTGTGGATAAAGGGGAGCCTGCAGACATACTGTATTTAGATTTCCAGAAGGCCCTTGATAAAGTGCCACATCAAAGCTTATTGCAGAAAATAAAAGGTCATGGTGTCGGGGTGTAACATTTTAGCATGGATGGAAGATTGGCTGGCTGGCAGAAAACAGAAAGTATGCATAAGTGAGTCTTTTTCTGATTGGTGGGTTGTGGTGAATAGAGTCCCGCAGGTGTCTGTGCTGGGACCTCAACGTTTTACAATTTAGATAAATTACTTTGTCGAGGGGAGTGAAGACATGATAGTTGAATTTGCAGATGACACAAAGATTAGTGAGGAGATAGGTTCATAAGGAGTTTTCAGACTGATATAGATAGGTAGAGTTGGCAAAAATCTGGAAGCTGGAGCATAATGTGGGAAAATGTGAAGTTATTTACTTTTGCAGGTAGAATAAAAAAAGCAGCGCATTACTTAAACAGAGAACAACTGCAAAATTCCGAGGTGCAGAGACATCTGGGTGTTCTAGTGCATGAGTCACAAATAGTCAGTGTGAATTTACAGCAGGTAATTAGCAAGGCTAATGGAATCCTATAATTTATTACCAGAGGAATTGAACATGTAAGTAAGGGTGTTATGCTTAGGTAGACAGGGAATTGGTGAGGCCATATCCTGAATACTGTGTCCAGTTTTGTTCTCCTTATTTAAGGAAGGATGTCAATACATTGGAGGTGGCTCAGAGGAGGTTTACTAGATTGATAGCTAGAATGAGAAGATTGTCTGATGAGGAAGGTTTGGACAGACAAGACTTTTTTCACTGGAGATTGGAATAGTGAAGGGTGGCTTAGTTGAAGTATCTGAGATCCTGAATGATCTTGACAAGGGGGACGAGGACATATTGAAGAGGTTGGAACTAAGGCTAAGAGCAGATTTGATAGAGATATTCAAAATAATGAGTGGGTGGGCTGGACAGAGTAAATAGGGGGAGACTGTTCCCGCTCGTAAAAGGATCGAGAACAAGATGGTACAGGTTTCATGTGATTTACAAAAGAAGCAAATGTGATGCGAGAATCTTTTTTCCCACACAGCGAGTTGGGGTCTGGAATGCTCTGCCTGGAAGTGTGGCGGAGGCAGGTCCAATCCAGACATTCAGGAGGGCATGAGATGATTATTTGAATAGAAACAGTATGCAGGGGTGAGAGGACAAGGCAGGAGAATGGCACTAAGCGATGATGCTCGCTTGGAGAGCCAGTGCAAACACAATGGGCCAAATGGCCTCCTTCTGCCCCGTAACACATCTGTGATTCTGTGATGTATTAACCGAGCATTGAAAAGGTGGCAACGCAAGATTCCAACATCAGAGGGTTTGAATCCGAAGTCCGCTTGTGCAAAATTCCTTTCCAAGCTAAAAACAGTTCCTAATCTGTCCATCTGGCAGAAGGTTCACGAGAAGTTGAAAATGAAATGAAATGAAAATCGCTAATTGTCACACGTAGGCTTCAATGAAGTTACTATGAAAAGCCCCTAGTCGCCACATTCCAGCACCTGTTCGGGGAGGCTCATACGGGAATTGAACCATGCTGCTGGCCTGTCTTGGTCTGCTTTAAAAGCCAGCGATTTAGCATAGTGTGCCAAACCACCCCCTAACAATTGAGAACAATGCAGACACCGTTCCATAGGTACCGTTGGATTATCAATCAGTCAGGACTCGTTCCAACAGCACATGGACCAAATCTCTGGAGAAATGCCAAGATGCATTTGAATCATCGATGAGATCACTGTGGTTGGCAAGATGAAGGAAGAACACAATTTCAATTTACACCTTTTAATGGAGACAGCACATCATGACAGTCGTGTCTTCAATAGTCAAAAATGCAAAGTGAGTGTGTGTCGCATCAACTTCCTCATTTCTGATTTCCATAGATTTGAGCAATGTTATTCATTGCAAATAGGAGGACATCCATTCCATGCCTACACCGCAGGGCAGGGAGCATCTGCATCATTAACTGGGATTGTTTAACGTCCTTGCACCAGAAATTCCCAACTTTGTTCGGAAAGCATCGTTGCTCAGGGAGTTATTGCTGAAGGAATTACCATCCGCACAATGAGAGGATCATCAGCAGATGTTTGAGACATTAAAATAGCCACAGTCAGAGGAAATGTTCTCACTCCCGTTTTCACCCCGCCAAGTAAAGAAATCACCTTGGTGATACACACAGTGCAGAAGGGCTCAGAGTTTGCATTCTGTAGGATAGAAAACCCATTGGGATGGATTCAATGCTGCTCGCCGCCAGGAGCAGGTTTGCCGATCTGGCGGAGAATCGAGCGTTGGTCTAAAATTGGGATCGGCGCCATTCCGATGTTCTGGTCCCCCGCCAGAGGTGGCAGCAAGCTACACACCCTGCACCAGCGGCACCATGCAAAACCGCGATTTGCATGGATTTAAATATGATTAATGGGCAATCACCGATACCCCTCTTGGCAGGGGCAGGTGGTGAGGATAGCGGCTCCCCACATTACAGGCAGGGTGCATTGCCACAAGATGTTGAGCCTGGATTGGCAGTATCGGTGGGCCTTATCAATGGGACGGAGGAGGATAATGACTACTCCCTGTGAGATGAGCTCAGCTGCTCCTTATTGGCTGACAAAGTCTGACTCCTGTCTTTCAGATAACATCCCACTTTGTCCGGCCGGATTATCCTTGCATCTGTGATGACAATTCCTTCTCACGGGTCCACGATTGTTGGGGGGATTTCATGCAGGGTGGGTTGTAAGGGAGGTGCAGGCAGGTAGGGTACTGTTGGCCTCTAGGGGATTGGGGGCTGATGTGAAAAGTGAGGGATGGGAGTGATGCCAAGTGCACAGAAGTGGCGACTCACCCGAGCTGCCCTAAGGAGATTGTTCGTTATCTTTAGGTATCGCATTCCCGTCCTCCTGGTGAGGCTGGCAGCACTCACAACCTCTGCCACCTCATCGCAGGCGTCATTGAGAATTCTGGGCTTGAGTCTCCACCCCACCCGAGAGGAAGAGGGTGTCCCTCCTCTCCTCAATGGTGTCCAGCATTCTGTTGATCTCCGACTCCCGGAACTTTGGGCAGTTCTTTGTGCAACTATCTTCTTGGCTGGAATGACAGTCTGTGGTGAGTGGAGCGCTTAAACGCTGCCCCAGCCTGTCAGGCTATTAATGCGACTCCCGAACCGAGCGAATCAGGGGGCCAGGAATCACTTGGGCAGCAAGTGGGCAGCTTGCTGGGCCATTTGCATAACCTGAATTTCGCTTGGCGGGCTCTCCCAGCGGGAGCATGCAATTCCCACAATTCAACTCCGGCGACATAGCCTAGACTCCAGAATGAAGAATTCAGACCATTGTGTTCAGATCAAAGGTCTTGGGTGGGATTCTCTGGCCCCCAGAGAGAACCATCAACATATTCAGACAGGTTCTAATACCCAAGTTACTTTGACCAGACATTCTGACGAATTGCACGAGGCTCACATGTGCATTGGGTGTACTAGACATCTGAGGAGAGGCTGGCCAGGGATCAGCAGCCATATAAAGGAGACTGTGAGGATGTGAGAGGCTCAAGCACAACAGCCAAATCAGCAGAAGGAGCCATTGATACCTCAATAGATTGAAATGCACCCATGGACCAGAATTGCTACAGACCAAATTGCGTTTGCGGTGATGATTTTCTGCTGGTAAAGAGCAATTTTCCACGTTTCCGATAATTCAACGACTACACATACATGTTGAGTGCAGCCAATACACAGAGTGCCATTGTGAATTTGCTTGAGACACCTAAAGATATTGTCTCAGACAGTGATCCTCTGTATATGGGCAATTGAAGGCACGGGTATGAATTGGGCATTGATCATATTACTTATTGCCACATTATCCTTGATCAAATGGCAAGCGGAGCGAATGGTTCATAAGAACATAAGAACTAGGAGCAGGAGTAGGCCATCTGGCCCCACGAGCCTGCTCCACCATTCAATGAGATCATGGCTGATCTTTTGTGGACTCAGCTTCACTTTCCGGCCCGAACACCATAACCCTTAATCCCTTTATTCTTCAAAAAACTATCAATCTTTATCTTAAAAACATTTAATGAAGGAGCCTCTACTGCTTCATTGGGCAAGGAATTCCATAGATTCACAACCCTTTGGGTGAAGAAGTTCCTCCTAAACTCTGTCCTAAATCTACTTCCCCTTATTTTGAGGCTATGCCCCCTAGTTCTGCTTTCACCCGCCAGTGGAAACAACCTGCCCGCATCTATCCTATCTATTCCCTTCATAATCTTATATGTTTCCATCAGATCCCCCCTCATCCTTCTAAATTCCAACGAGTACAGTCCCAGTCTACTCAACCTCTCCTCGTAATCCAACCCCTTCAGCTCTGGGATTAACCTAGTGAATCTCCTCTGCACACCCTCCAGTGCCAGTACGTCCTTTCTCAAGTAAGGAGACCAAAACTGAACACAATACTCCAGGAGTGGTCTCACTAACACCTTATACAATTGCAGCAGAACCTCCCGAGTCTTAAACTCCATCCCTCTAGCAATGAAGGACAAAATTCCATTTGCCTTCTTAATCACCTGTTGCACCTGAAAACCAACTTTCTGCGACTCATGCACTAGCACACCCAGGTCTCTCTGCACAGCATCATGTTTTAATATTTTATCATTTAAATAATAATCCCTTTTGCTGTTATTCCTACCAAAATGGATAACCTCACATTTGTCAACATTGTATTCCATCTGCCAGACCCTAGGCCATTCACTTAGCCTATCCAAATCCCTCTGCAGACTTCCAGTATTCTCTGCACTTTTTGCTTTACCACTTATCTTAGTGTCGTCTGCAAACTTGGACACATTGCCCTTGGTCCCCAACTCCAAATCATCTATGTAAATTGTGAACAGTTGTGGGCCCAACACTGATCCCTGAGGGACACCACTAGCTACTGATTGCCAACCAGACAAACACCCATTAATCCCCACTCTTTGCTTTCTATTAATTAACCAATCCTCTATTCATGCTACTACTTTCCCCTTAATGCCATGCATCTTTATCTTATGCAACAACCTTTTGTGTGGCACCTTGTCAAAGGCTTTCTGGAAATCCAGATATACCACATCCATTGGCTCCCTGTTATCTACCGCACTGTTAATGTCCTCAAAAAATTCCACTAAATTAGTTAGGCACGTCCTGCCCTTTATGAACCCATGCTGCGTCTGTCCAATGGGACAATTTCCATCCAGATGCCTCGCTATTTCTTCCTTGATGATAGATTCCAGCATCTTCCCTACTACCGAAGTTAAGCTCACTGGCCTATAATTACCCGCTTTCTGCCTACCTCCTTTTTTAAACAGTGGTGTCACATTTGCTAATTTCCAATCCGCCGGGACCACCCCAGAGTCTAGTGAATTTTGGTGAATTATCACTAGTGCATTTGCAATTTCCCTAGCCATCTCTTTTAGCACTCTGGGATGCATTCCATCAGGTCCAGGAGACTTGTCTACCTTTTTAGCCCCATTAGCTTGCCCATCACTACCTCCTTGGTGATAACAATCCTCTCAAGGTCCTCACCTGTCATAGCCTCATTTCCATCAGTCACTGGCATGTTATTTGTGTCTTCCACTGTGAAGACCGACCCCAAAAACCTGTTCAGTTCCTCAGCCATTTCCTCATCTCCCATTATTATTAAATCTCCCTTCTCATCCTCTAAAGGACCAATATTTACCTTAGCCACTCTTTTTTGTTTTATGTATTTGTAGAAACTTTTACTATCTGTTTTTATATTCTGAGCAAGTTTACTATCATAATCTATCTTACTCTTCTTTATAGCTTTTTTAGTAGCTTTCTGTTGCCCCCTAAAGATTTCCCAGTCCTCTAGTCTCCCACTGATCTTTGCTACTTTGTATGTTTTTTCCTTCAATTTGATACTCTCCCTTATTTCTTTAGATATCCACGGTCGATTTTCCCTCTTTTTACTGTCCTTCCTTTTTGTTGGTATAAACCTTTGCTGAGCACTGTGAAAAATCACTTGGAAGGTTCTCCACTGTTCCTCAACTGTTTCACTATAAAGTCTTTGCTCCCAGTCTACCTTAGCTAGTTCTTCTCTCATCCCATTGTAATCTCCTTTCTTTAAGCACAAAACATTTGTGCTTGATGTTACCTTCTCACCCTCCATCTGTATTTTAAATTCCACCATATTGTGATCGCTCCTTCCGAGAGGATCCCTAACTATGAGATCCTGAATCAATCCTGTCTCATTACACAGGACCAGATCTAGGACCGCTTGTTCCCTCGTAGGTTCCATTATATACTGTTCTTGGAAACTATTGCGGATACATTCTATAAACTCCTCCTCAAGGCTGCCTTGACCGACCTGGTTAAACCAATCAACATGTAGATTAAAATCCCCCATGATAACTGCTGTACCATTTCTACATGCATCTGTTATTTCTTTGTTTATTGCCTGCCCCACCATAATGTTACTATTTGGTGGCCTATAGATTACTCCTATCAGTGACTTTTTCGCCTTACTATTCCTGATTTCCACCCAAATGGATTCAACCTTATCCTCCATAGCACCGATGTCATCCCTTACTGTTGCCCGGATGTCATCCTTAAATAACAGAGCTACACCACCTCCCTTACCATCCACTCTGTCCTTCTGAAAAGTTTGATACCCTCGGATATTGAACTCCCAGTCGTGACCATCCTTTAACCATGTTTCAGTAATGGCCACTAAATAATAGTCATTCACGATGATTTGCACCATCAACTCATTTACCTTATTCCGAATACTACGAGCATTCAGGTAAAATACACTTATGTTGGCTTTTTTACCTCTGTTCTGAATCTTAACACCTCGATCAGTAACCTCTCCTAAGTGATATTTCCTCTTAACCTCTCTCCTAATTTTCCTTGTCGTCGAACCCATATCTTCATGTAACAACCTGCCGCGTCGCTTACCATTAATGTTTTCACTTCCCATTTTATTTCTTTTAGTATTCCTGGTCCTATTCACTGAGCTCCCCTCAGTCACTGTACCTTGTTCTGTCGCCCTTTTTGAATTTTGACTATGGCTTCTCTGCCTTACACTTTCCCCCTTACTGCCTTTTATTTCTGTCCCTGTTTTACTACCTTCCAACTTCCTGCATCGGTGCCCATCCCCCTGCCACATTTGTTTAAACTCTCCCCAACAGCTCTAGCAAACACCCCCACTAAGACATCGGCTCCAGTCCTGCCCAGGTGTAGACCGTCCGTTTTGTACTGGTCCCACCTCCCCCAGAACCGGTTCCAATGTCCCAGGAATTTGAATCCCTCCCTCTTGAACCATCTCTCGAGCCACATATTCATCCTCTCTATCCTGACATTCCTACTCTGACTAACCCGTGGCACTGGTAGCAATCCTGAGATTACTACCTTTGAGGTCCTACTTTTTAGTTTAACTCCTAGCTCCCTAAATTCAGCTTGTAGGACCTTGTCCCGTTTTTTACCTATATCGTTGGTGCCTATGTGCACCACGACAGCTGTCTGTTCACCCTCCCCCCCTAGAATGCCCTGCAGCCGCTCCGAGACATCCTTGACCCTTGCACCAGGGAGGCAACATACCATCCTGGAATCTCGATTGCGTCCGCAGAACTGCCTGTCTATTCCCCTTACAATTGAGTCCCCTATCACTATAGCCCTGCCATTCTTCTTCCTGCCCAGCTGTGCAGCAGAGTCAGCCACGGTGCCATGAACCTGGCTGCTGCTGCCTTCCCCTGGTGAGCCATCTCCCTCAACAGTATCCAAAGCGGTATATCTGTTTTGCAGGGAGATGATCGCAGAGAACACCTGCACTGCCTTCCTACTCTTGCTCTGTCATTTGGTCACCCATTTACTATCTCCCTCAGTACCTTTCACCTGCGGTGTGACCAGCTCGCTAAACGTGCTATCCACGACGTCCTCAGCATCGCGGATGCTCCAAAGTGAGTCCATCCGCAGCTCCAGAGCCGTCAAGCGGTCTAACAGGAGCTGCAACTGGACACATCTCTTGCACGTGAAGGAGCCAGGGACAGTGGATGTGTCCCTGAGCTCCCACATTGCACACAGGGAGCATGACACGGGTCTGAGATCTCCTGCCATGTCTTAAACCTTCGGTTAACTTCAACAATTACAATTTCCCCCCCCCAAAATGTAAATAAATAAATAAACAACTAAGAAAAAAATAAATAAATATACCAATGAAAAGAAACAGAAAAACAGAAACACTACTTACCAGTCACAAAAAGCACTTCCTCCCCACCCAGCTTTGAATTCCCACCTAGATTCAAATTCCCAAACTCACTCTTTGCTGTCTTCTCGCTGGCTCACTGGGAGAACTCACTGGGAGTGAGTTTACAAGTGGCTCTTTTTAAACTGACCTGAATTGACTCCCCTCCCCCACCGGCTTTTAGATCAAAGTAGATTAAAGTGACTGACACTTAACTGCCAACCAGTTATGTGAGTGGGTGGGGCAGCCCTTGTTAACCTACACTGCACAATACTAGCTTAATTTAAATTAATTTAAACTCCTGAAATTTAAAAGGAGCTGCCTTACTGATTCAATTCAATTCAATTCAATTCCCACCTAGATTCAAATTTTCTATCCACCTCAATACATTTCCCCCAATCCTATGCGCTTTAATTTTGCACAATAATCTCTTATACGGGTCTTTGTCAAACGCCTTCTGAAAGTCCAAATATACCACATCGACTGGCTCCCCCTTGCCGACTGTACCTGGTTACCTCTTCAAAGAATTCCAACAGATTTGTCAAGCATGATTTTCCCTTCATAAATCCATGCTGACTCTGGCTGATCCTGCCACTGCTTTCTAAATGTTCTGCTATAAAGTCCTTCTTGAGTGAACCCATTGAGTGCAAATGTTCTGCTAGAAATGCCTCAACCGGGACCTGGGATTCATGTCGCATTACATTCATCCCCCACCATCTGGCCTGCGAAATCCTACCAACTGTCCCGGCTTGATACAATTCACACCTCTTTAACCTGGGGTTACCCCATCTCTGGATCTGTAAAGATTTAATCACCTGCGAATGCTCGCATTCCAAGCATTGTCTGGCATCTTTGAATCTGCCTATGTATATGTTTCTGGAACATACCTCTTCATTCACCTGAGGAAGGAGCAGCGCTCTGAAAGCTAGTGACATCGAAACAAACCTGTTGGACTTTAACCTGGTGTTGTAAGACTTCTTACTGTGCTCACCCCAGTCCAACGCCGGCATCTCCACATCATAAAGTCCTTGATAATGGATTCAAGCATTTTCTCCACTACCGATGTTTGGCTTACTGGTCTATAGTTCCCTGCTTTCTCTCTACCTCCCTTTTTGAATATCGGAGTGAGTGAGCTACCCTCCAATCTGCAGCGACAGTTCTAGAGTCTATAGAATCCCCGAAGATGACCACCAGAGCATCCACTATTTCCAGAGCTACCTCCTTCAGCACTCTGGGATGCAGATTCTCAGGCCCTGGGGATTTATCTGCCTACAATCCCATCAGTTTTCCCAGCACCATTTCTCTACTAATGTTGAACTCCCTCAGTTCTTGCCTCTCACTAAAACTTTCATTCTCCAACATTTCTGGGTTCTGATTTGTGTCCTCATTTATGAAGACAGAACCAAAGTATGTATTCAATTGCTCAGCCATTTCTTTGTCCCTTATTATGCATTCCCCTGTTTCTTTCTGTAGTGGGCCTACATTTATCTTTACCAATCTATTTCTCTTCACATGTCTGTAGAAACTCTTAGTGTCAGTCATTATGTTCCCTGCAAGTTTCTTTTCGTACTGTACTTTCCCCTTCTTAATCAATCCCTTCGTCCTTCTTTGCTGAATTCTAAACTGCTCCCAATCCTCAGACCTATTATTTTTCTTGGCCAATCTGTATGCTTCTTCCTTGTATTGGGTACTATTTCTAATTTCCTTTGTAAGTCATGGGCCCTCTTATCCCCTTTGTTTTTGTGCCAGACAGGAATGAACAGTTGCTGCAGTTCCCCCATGTGTTCCTTGAACCCATTGAGTGCAAGTGTACCCTCACCGGCTGAGCTTAAGTTTGGGAGACAAGTCCAAATAACTCTTCCAAGCTATCACTTATACAGGACGAACTACTGGAAAAACAAGGAAAGGCAAAGGATCTGCATGACCACCATTCAGGTGAAGAATTGCCAAGTTTGACCATAGGCTGAAACTTCTGGGTTCCACATCCAACAGAGGAAACCTGACTTGCAGCTGAAATAGCTGAGGTTCCTTGAGAACTGAGATCATATGAAGTGGTGACACCAAATGGCGTGACATTCTCCAGACATGGATGTTAACTTCGGCAGAAGTTCAATTATGCAACACTCAGCAATTCAATCGCAAAATGAACATGTTCAAAGGTGAGATCTGAACATGTTGTTGTGCGACAACCAACACCCTTACAAATCAAGACCACTGTAATAACAGTCAGGATCACCAAGACATTTCACTACGACCAGACCTGGTTATAGCTGCAATGAATGTAGGAATTTCAGATGTATTGTATTTTAGGTATTTGGTGCGGTAAGGGTTAAAAGCCTGGGTAAGTGTGTAAGACTGCTGCAGTCATGTTTTAAAGATTTTTGGTTTGAAAGGTTGGGAGACAGGGGTGTAATTAAACCATCGTAAAAAGCTTGGGCTAATGGAATTTTGTTTTGATTCAGGGGATTCCCTGTGGAGTTTATTAGATTTCAACTTGGTAAGATGATAATAATAATCGTTATTGTCACAAGTTCACTGCAATGAAGTTACTGTGAAAACCCCTGGCCACCACATTCCGGCGCCGGTTCGGGTACACAGAGGGAGAATTCAGAATGTCCAAATTATTTAATAGCACGTCTTTCAGAACTTGTGGGAGGAAACCGGAGCACCCGGAGATATTATTGCTGGATAGAGTGAAAGTATCAGACATTTTGAGAAAGCAGTTCCGTTCAGAGCTGACGAAGCTGTGACCAGAAGTCAAGCAGTTTGCTCTCACTGCAGTTCAGTTAAAAGAGATTAACAGTCTTCAAAGCAGTGCAGACTTGTCTAAGAGCAAAGGGAAGCTGAAACAAGATGAGAGACAGCTTCGAAAGACATACAGCCAGATTTTTTGCGAGAGTCTGACAGAAGTAAGATCTTTTCTTTAAAACAGTATCAAGAGATCTCTCTTTCTCAAATAACATTTGCCATTGGTAGTTAAAGTGAATTGAGAGCTGAGATGGCTGTTTTCTTGTTGTTTAAGTGGGAATAAAGATAGTAGTTAAGGGTATTGTATTCATTGTACCGAGTAGCATTGTTTAAGGGATAATTGTAAGCTATTTTCTCATGTGATGTTAAAGATATTTTAATACTGTGTTAGTAATAAAGTTTGTTTTAATATACCATACCCCGATTTCTTTGTGTAATCACTCCTGGAGCGAGGTATCCTTTCCTCCCAGTCTTACAAAATTAAAATAAAATATTGGGGATTCTGTCCAGTATCCTAGCAACTGTTGGAGTCTGGTCTGGGATCGCAATATAGCAAATCACTTTACATTTCATAGACTCATTAAGTTGTAAACTCGCAATGCACAAACATCCTGCTGTTTAGCAAAGAGTATGATGACATCCTTGTTATTATCTGTTTCTTTATTATGAGTGTGATCTTAACTTAAAAAGTGCAATGTTGCAGAATTTCTTGAAGTGGAAATACCCATAATGTGTATAGATCATCAGACAGGACATGATGTTAACTGTCACATGACACTAGAGTTGAATGTGTTACTTGACGAGCAAGATGTACTACTTAGTGTTGTCCAGCGATGTGTATACTGGCACTCCTTGACTTTACGATGTTCGAGTTGTGACGAACAACACTTAAAGCATTTATAAATTTACACCGTGTTTCAAATTTACAACATTGTTTTGACTCTATGATGCCACACCAGTGAACAAGTTCAAACGTTCATATCTGTGCATCAACATCCAGCCCTGCCCTTCTCCCTCACTCAAGACGTTCAGTTGCTGTTCCAACTCATTTTACTTGGTGAATCTATGTGTTGCAAACATTTTCTTAATATTCATATTTTAGAATATTAATTTATTGCTATATTACTTTTTTTAAATAATTGATTGATTACAAAATTCTGGGTTACTTTGGGGAAAATACGGTGTTGGGCTTTGTTTCAGGAATCAATCCCCGATTTCTAACCTTGTCCTCCTGGGAAAATCAGTTCTGACTTTCGACGTTTCAACTTAAGACACATTTTTCAGGAACAATTATATTGTAGATCTGAGGACTGCCTGTATAACTACTGTAACGATCGAATAAATAACTCAGAAAAGTTTACCAGTCCTACACGAGAAATTGTTGAGTTTATGTTTGAAGGATAGAAGGAATCACAACATTGACAATAGGGCCCCAAATGGAATTGCTCATTGTAAGCATCTTCTAATTATCATTTTGGTTGAAAATATATGACCATTTACATCTTTATAAAACTATACTTAACACAAGTTTCAAGTATAATTTTAAACATTCTACAAGTTCAATGGTATCCCAATGCAGTCTATTTTTTTATTCAGCGTAATTACAAGCAATCATCACAGTGGATCACTTACTCCACTGTTTCCGTTTATTATTCTGATACATAGGGTTCAAAAACATATTTTCGCCGGCATAGGGCGCAGTGGACAGCACTGGGACTGCGCGCTGAGGACACGGGTTCGAATCCCGGCCCTGGGTCACTGTCCGTGTGAAGTTTGCACATTCCCCCCATGTCTGCGTTGGTTTCACCGCCACAGCCCAAAGATGTGCAGGTTAGGTGGATTGGCCATGCTAAATTGCCCCTCAATTGGAAAAAAAAAATTGGTGTTGCTAATGTTTGGTTGGCTCTTAATTTGGCTCTGTGTAATCATGTTTGCTCAAGAGTCGCCAGGCATCTTTCGACACCGCCACAAGGTTCAGAACCGAATACTGATCAATTACTCGATACACCAGTTAGTAAGTTCAAAAGCAATGCTCATTTATTTACACACAGTCAAATCTACTCATGCATAAATTCTACAAATTAAACTACCACTATTACTAAAGCCTATACTTAGCTTCGGGTGCCCACTCAGTCAGTGGAACAATGGCCGTTGCTCGGTTCTGAGGCTGCTGGGTTGAGCTGTTTACAGGGTAGCAACTAGGAGCGTCTATCTCGTAGCATGCATTGACTTGGGACTTACTTGGTCTGGTGCAGCTGCTAGGCTGGTCTCTCTCTTCGGTGAGAGCCAAAGCCAAAGGAGGGCGTTTCTCCCTTGGGGGATACCTTTTATACTGAAAAGGGCTTCACGTGCTTTTGGGCGGGCCTTGAACTTGGCCTCAACTAATTGGGTCTTTCCCAATCATCTGTATCAATTTTCCTCCAATAGAGGGGTCGTTCCCTGATTGCTGGGCGTGTCCTGGTGACTGTCAGTCTGCTTTGCCTTAGCTTCTTCTGGCGCCGGGGAGTCTGCCTTAACATTGTGTATCTAAATGTTTCCCTTTTGTCCCCGGAGATGGCTCATTAGTATGTAGATTGCTTGGTAGTTTCTGTCCTGTCTGAGAGTTTAAGGTCCTAATCAACAGACAGAGCTTGCACCTGCTTGTTTCTTAGTATTGTCTAATTTTCCCTGCATTCTTTGCAAGTGTCCATTTTGTAATCGGGATGTGGCCATCCCAGATGGCTACACTGGGTACTTTAAATTTATTTTAAAAAACATATTTTCACATGTTCATTTTTTAAAGAAACGTATGTGATAAATGCTGATAATGGAGTTTCACGCTGTATCTGTGTATTTCAATTCCGCCTTCCATGACGTCAGGATATCTAAAAAAAGATTCTCTTTTAAAAAATTCATTCATGGAATGTGGTCATTGCTGGCTAAAGCAGTATTTATTGACCGTCCCTAATTGCCCTACAGGAGGTGGTGGTGAGTTGCCTTCTTGAACTGCTGCAGTCCATGTGGTGCTGGTACATCCACAGTGTTGTTCGGGAGGAGTTCCAGGATTTTGACCCAGTGACAGAGAAGGAACGGTGATATATTGCCAAGTCAGGATGGTGAGTGGCTTAGTGGGGAACTTCTAGGTAGTGGTATTTCCAGATATCTGTTGGTCCTGTCCCTCTAGAGGCTAGTGGTTGTGGGCTTGGAAGGTGCTTTCTAAGGAACCTTGGTGGCATCCTGCAGTGCATCTTGTCGATGGTACACACAGCTGCCACTATTTGTCAGTGGTGGAGGGATTGAATGTTTTTTTGGAAGGGGCTGCTTTATCCTGGATGGTGTCAAGTTTCTTCACTGTTGTTGGAGCTTCATTGTTGAAGGAACAGTGATACATATCCAGTTTTGATAGTGTGTGACTTGGAGGGGAACTTGCAGGTGGTGGTGTTCCCATATGTCTGCTGCCCTCGTCCTTCTTGATGGTTGTGGTTGAGGGTTTAGAAGGTGCTGTCTCAGGAGCCTTGATGAGTTTCTGCATTGCATCTTATAGATGGTACACATGGCTGCCACTGTTCGTTGGTGTTAGAGGGATTGAATGCTTGTGGATGGGGTGCCAATCAAGCAGGTTGTTGAAATGTGATCACTGGTGCAATATGCGAATCACAGCAGCCAATTTGTGCACAGCAAGCTCTCACAAGAAGCAATGAGATGTTGACTGAGTGATCTATTTTTAGCAATGTTGTTTTGGGGATAAACATTTAGATCTCCCATTCCCTTCTTCGAAATGGTGCTGAGGGATCTTTGACACCCACCTGAGAGACGAGAAAGGATCCTGTCTTAAACAACTCCTCAACGGATGCAGTTCAAACATTTGTAGCTCAGTCAGAGATAGTGAGGCAGACAAGGTCGTCTGGAGCGACATGTACAGACTGGTCAAAATTAGATCTCCATCTTTGATGCTGGCAAAACCCAACTGTTGGATTTTCAATGCTAAACTCCAAAAGCAATTTCCCCACCATAGTGCTTTAAGAGATTTTTTTTATTTTATGGGAAAACCTGCATTCTAATTAAATTTATTAGCATAATCAATTCATCTCTCTTGCCTCTAATGAAATAATTAAGCCCCTCAGCTTCATAAAGACAATACTGTTTATTTGAGCTGATATTTTGAGCTATCTAATTTATCTGATGTGAAAATGCAAATCAGCCCTTGTTAGCATTATTTATTAATAACATTCTCCCTTTTAATCGAGTTGATAGCTAATTTACTTTTAGTTAATAAAGTTGTACAGAAAGCCTGTCCTGCAGATAGTTTAATTTCTGTACATGTATTGGATTAATTAGCAATATTTCAGTTCAGTACAAGCTAATTAATATGCTTGATTCACATGGTCTTGGGTTTTAATTTAATTAATAGTCATTGAAGTGTAGATGTCGGCATTATGTTCAGAATGAAAATGTGGAAACGTTCAGTGCCGTTTGTATTCTGATGCAACTTCACAAGCTTTACCTTTTTCCCACCATAAAGGAAGTTTGAGGTCATTTTTGATAGAAAAGAGGCGATTTGTTTGAGGTGTTCAAAATCATAAAACTTTTGGGTTGCTGATACAAGAATAGTTATAAGAGATTTCGGACAAGGAGCAGGAAAATGTATATTTTTTTAAACACAAGAGGACTTTGTGAGGCCGTGAAAAAGGTGAAGGGAGAAAGGAGCTGGAAATCAGGCTGGGTAGCCATTGTTTTCAGGCATCATTGGTAAGTAAGGCCTCTGTGTCCAGGCTAGAAGAATGCGCACAGCACCAGACCGCGTGCCCGCTGGGCACCACAGGGACTGGGGTGTTTTATTGACCCCTTTAATCACAATTTGTTTTGAGGTTTTAAATTTTCTTTGAGATTCTGTTGATTTTGATGCTGTATCTCTTCGTGGGGCTGCCTTTCCATTTATCTCTCAATTTGTTGATTTAGCTTATTTAGTTAACCCAAAAGAACGCCCAGTCCGCAACCCCCCACGTTCCCAATTAATCCCTGGTACCGTTCCACTTTGTGGATACCCCAATCCTCTGTGCCAGTGACCTGCTGATCATTGACAGCCCCCCCACCCCCTCAAAATCTGGACCCTCCACTCCCCAATTCCAAGCACCATGGAAACCCCTCACCCCTCCACCCCAATCCATGACGCACAATCGTCAATCTGCCTACCAGGCCTAATTGCTCAGTGGCCACGGCAACACGAGCAGTGGCGTAATTATTTTACTACCACATACCACTTCGTAGATCCATGCTTGCTGCATTATACTGAGGCCTGAAGCTTAATACCTGATGACCTTTGGGCTTCACCATTTTGAGGCAGAGGCCTGTGTACTCCATGTGCCTGAACCTCTTGGTCATAATGTCAAGGTTGCAGAATGGACTAGCTAGATTGCTGAAGGAAGGGGAACAAAGGGACGATGAGAACAGAGTGACCACACGGAAGTATAGCTAGTGTGGAGAATTATTTTGGTGGAGCAGCCTGTTTGCCTTGTGATAAATTCTAAGGTGAAGCATCCCGGGTTATTCCTCGAAATGAATTCCACATGCGTAAGCTGCAATCTATTAAGACAAAGAATAGGAAATATTCACGAGGGTATTATTATCATCATAATGCCATTGTTCCAGGAGGTAATTTTATTTCATCTCACAGAGACAGCCTTCTTTGTCTCTTCCAAATTAGATGCCCTTAGCATTCTCGTTCCTCGAACCCAATCTCTTTAAATATAATTGTCCAATTTAACTGAGGTACTTTAGTCAAGGAAGATATCATAAAATATAATAAATAAAGTAACCATTCAGTCACATGTAAAAACAATTTGTTTGATTTCATTTGTCTTTGTATCTAAATGGGATTTTTGGTTGTCATGGGTTGGGGGTGGCGGGAAGGGGGGAGTGGGGGGGGGGGGGAAGGAGGGACACATATAAGGAGCGCTATGCCCCTGGGATAATGTTGTTATGTGTGCACAAGTAGACCTCTCCAACTTAAATGGGTATGGATGTATAGTGGCTCTGTCACTGGATTAACAGCCCAGGGAATGTGCATTCAAATCTCATCCTGGCTGTTTGAGAATTTCAATGCTTACAAAATCTGAAAATGAGAAGCACTATTACCAGCTGGTAAGAGGTTGTCTGATTTTCGTTAAAACCCAATTGGTTCAGGAAAGGAAAGCTTGTTGTCACTTACCCAGCCTGGCCCATATGTGGCTCCAGACCCATCCGATAAGATTAACTCTCAACCATCCTCTGAAGTGGCCAAGCAAGTCTCCCAGTTGGGTTAATTAAGACAATATAGGGATGTTCACAGACTGAATGAATAGAATAATGTGTATATACTGCCACCTTCCTAACTTTGCCTTAATTCTTTGTCACCTGTGGATCTCCCTGTTGTCTCAACAGCACCTCCCAACCCCCTGGATTCAAGGATGAGAACGTGAAAGAACATAAATGTAGAAAAGGTAACAACCTAAAGCATTTTGCAACCACTGAAACACTTTTGAAGTAAATTCTATGTTATAACTTAGAAAATATGGCAGCAGAGCCGTGTGCAAATCCACAATGTAACGATGACCTGTTTACCGATTTCAGTGATGTTGTTTGATGAGTGTATGTGACCAGAACACCAGAGAGAACTCCCAGATTTTCTATGAAATGATGCTATCAGACTTTTTAAAATCTGGAACATCGGACATGATTTTTTTTTAATGCCTCATCTGAAGACAGCAACGTTGACACTTACATTTTATATTCAGGTCTCTGAAGTTAGACTTGAACCCAAACCTTCTGTCTCAAGAGGTGTGAGCTGACATGGCTAACACCTAATAGGAACACCATTGCCTCCAAGTTTCCCTATGATTCGCACACCATCCTGACTTGGATATAAATCAACATTCCTTCACAATGCCTTTATGCAGTGATTAGCACACACTGGCATTAATGCTTTGTCTGTCTCATAACCTACACATTTTGTTGTATTCATAGAATCATAGAATTTACAGTGCAGAAGGAAGCCATTCGGCCTATAGAGTCTGCACCAGCTCTTGGAAAGAGCACATTACCTGATAGTAATCAACTATTTTGTGATAGATCTGATAGGTACAAAGGCTATTTTAATGTAAATATTAAGACCCAGTTTTAATACCCATTTTAAAATGAATATTTCAGCACTCATAACCTCAGGTCATGACAAAACACATAGCTTCAACAGAGACACAAAAAGCCTGACACCTGCATTAACTAATTGAAGATAAAGACAACATTTTCACCAAGCAAGATGAAAAAGCTAGTGTTCTAATAAACAGATTTTCAAAGTCAGTTTGACATTTAGAAATGAGCTGTACCAGTAATCAGATCAAGGCCAAGTAAGCACCATAGCAAAGCGAAGGCACCATTATCCAGAATGAGGATAAAGCAAAGTCAGCAGAAAACCAGTAGAAACCAGTCTTGATAAAAGCACAGAATCGCATTCCATAGCATACACAAATATTCAAACATGAAACATTCAGAACTTATGTTGCACATTAAGGATTGACGATTAACCATCGAATCAAATGTATTTGATTCTCACCCAAACCAATTAGGATGACATAGAGGTCTAGACAGATGGCTCTAGACTGATAAGATTCCCCTTAAACATGATGGTCCGCACGGCTATCTTTATCCAGGATCATTCCATACTTTGATCTAGCTACTCGCTATCTTTATTTTCATATTTTCTCTTTTCCACTCTAACTCTTGAAGTAAATGCAAGCTGCTTTGCAGTAAGCAAGAAACCATTTCTGTATTATTTTGAAAGTTAAATTGTTTATAAGTTACTTCTCTTTAAGTCCTTTGTTAGCCAGACTTTATTGAGAATAGATTTAAGTTTCTCTCAATTATCATCAAATAGAGGCAATAAAAGGTTCTTGTTTGCATCCAAGAAGTTTAACTCAAATTTGTACTGAGTTTTAGTGTCGCAAGACTTCACTAAATCTGCATGGTAGATCTCTTCACTACCCAAGCCCACACCTCCACCCTATCCCCATAACCCAACCCAGCACTAAGGGCAATTTGGACACTAAGGGGCAATTTATCATGGCCAATCCACCTAACCTGTACATTTTTGGACTGTGGGAGGAAACCAGAGCACCCAGAGGAAACCCACACACACACGGGGAGAACGTGCAGACTCCGCACAGACCATGACCCAAGCCGGGAATCGAACCTGGGACCCTGGAGCTGTGAAGCAACTGTGCTAACCACTATGCTACCATGCTGCCCCAACTATGCTACCGTGCTGCCCAATCTTCCCTAGCTCCCAGCAATCATTGCTGCTCCATCCCCCAGCCCCCCCCCCCCTTACACATACATAATTCAACACTCTTCTCTCCCTCCTTAGCTCTGAAGAATCATACAAACTCAAACGTTAACTCACTTTCTCTTTCCACAGGTTCTGCCAGGCCAGCTGGCAGTTATTCTTGCACTTTTCTGTTTTGTTTCAGATATACCTGCATCCAAAGGATTTTGCTTATATCTCCTTCATAATATCTGGGTGATTATCCTGGAATTCTCTATGTAATATGTTACCATGAGGACTGCAGCAGTTCAGGAAGAAGGCTTCACAGGGCAACCAAACATGGATTAAAACCTACAGATCTGCTAGTCACATCATGAGAGTAAATATGAAAGACATTCAAAACACCCAGTTCTTGACCAAGTTTTGTTTTGTTTTACAGTCCCTGCACTCAGTTTTAGTCTGATATTGTGTAATAAATCCACGGAGGCCGAGGTCCCGTCACCAGAATTCCTTTTATTTACAAACTCAACAGCTGAACAACCATGACCATTCAGTCTGCTGTCTACACCGGGGAGTGCAAAGGATCTGACACTTCCTGTTATATACACAGAAAGGGGTTCCCTGATTGGGCCACTAATCAGGGAACTCGTATTCTAATTGGCCAATCTCAAAGGCCTGGCCTAAGTCATTACATGTTGGAATGTTAGCAAAACTGAATTGCTTTGCATTATGTTTTGCACCATTTGTGCAAGCAACAGTCTGACACAGTCATGTCTCACAGATGATTTGCATTGGATTTGGATTTGGATTTGATTTATTGTCACGGGTACTGAGGTACAGTGAAAAATATTGTTCAATGTACAGTCCGGACAGATCGTACCGTACATGAAAAAACATGGAACATACATAAATAAATAATGTAAATACATATGCACAGACATCGGGTGAAGCATACGGAATGTAGTGCTACTCAGTGGAGAAGATGTGTGAAGAGATCAGATCAGAGGGTCATTCAGGAGTCTGGTAACAGCGGGGAAGAAGCTGTTCTTGAACCTGTTAATGTGAGTTCTCAGACTTTTGTATCTCCTGCCAGATGGACGAAGTTGGAAGAGTGAATAACCCTGGTGGGAGGGGTCTTTGATTATGCTACCCGCTTTCCCAAGGCAGCAGGAGGTGTAGACAGAGTCAATGGATGGGAGGCTGTTTTGCGTGATGGACTGGGCTGTGTTCATGACTCTCTGTAGTTTCTTATGGTCTTGGGCTGAGCAGTTGCCATGCCAGGCTGTGATGTAAACAGATAGGATCCTTTCTATGGTGCACCTGTAAAAATTGGTAAGAGTCAATGTGGACATACTGAATTTCCTTAGTTTCCTGAGGAGGTATAGGTGCTGTTGTGCTTTCTTGGTCATAGCGTCGACATGGGTGGACCAGAACAGATTGTTGGTGATGTGCAGACCTAGGAGTTTGAAGCTGTCAACCATCTCCACCTCGGCACTATTGATGCAGACAGGGGTGTGTACAATACTTCACTTCCTGCAGTCAGTGACCAGCTCCATAGTTTTGTTGACATTGAGGAAGAAATTGTTGTCTTTGCACCATGCTACTACGTTCTCTAACTCCCTCTGTACTCTGACTCATCATTGTTCGATATCCGACCCACTACGGTCATGTCATCAGCAAACTTGTAGATGGAATTGGAGCCACATTTTTCCTCACAGTCGTGTGTGTGTATCGGGAGTGTAGTAGGGGGCTAAGTACGCAGCCTTGCGTGGCCCTTGTATTGAGGACTATCATAATAATAATAATCTTTATTGTCACAAGTAGGCTTATATTAACACTGCAATGAAGTTACTGTGAAAATCCCCTAGCCGTCACATTCCTGTTCGGGAAGACAGAAGGAGAATTAAGAATGACCAATTCATCTAACAGCACGTCTTTTGAGACTTGTGGGAGGAAATCGGAGGACTCGGAGGAAACCCATGCAGACACAGGGAGAACGTGCAGACTCCACACAGACAGAGGCCCAAGCCGGGAATCAAACCTGGGACCCTGGAGCTGTGAAGCAACAGTGCTACCCATTGTGCTACCGTGCTGCCAATGGAGGAGGTGTTGTTGTTTATCCTTTCTGATTGTGGTCTGTAGGTCAGGACGTTGAGGATGCAGTTGCAGAGTGAGGAGCCAGGTCCTAGGTTTTGGAGTATTGATATGAGTTTGCTGGGATTATGGTGTTGAAAGCGGAGCTGTAGTCAATAAATAGGAGTCTGTTGTTGAGATGCTCCAGGGATGAATGTAGGGCCAGGGAGATAGAGTCTGCTGTGGAACGGTTGTGGCGGTATGCGAGTTCCAGTGGATCATGTCTTGGAAACAACCATCATCAGCAAGACAGATCCAGCAGTGGTGGCGGCACAGTGGAAAACAGTCTGGCGGGAGTTACCCTGGCAGTCCTCAACATCATCTCATGGCATCTAGTCCAACATTGGCAAGGAAACCTCCTGCTGATTATCACATATACTCTTCCACCTTAGCTGGTGAATCAGTACTCCTCTGTCGTGTTGGGTGTTCTGGTTTACAAACAAGCCAACAATGCTGGAAGTGGTGTAACGCTATTTTATTAACTGTTCAACTATGTTAACACACTGTAAACGTGGGTAAAAGCAATACCAGCTTAACTGTGGACCCTTTCCTATCACTAGTTATGGTGATGCACTCAGCACATGGTGAATGTCTGTGATGCAGGCTGTGAGCTCTGTGCTCTGAGCTGGCTGCTGCTAGAATGAGCGGGAATTCTCCTGTCCCCTGTCTTTATAGTGCGTGTGCTCTCACTGGTGATTGGCTGCGGTATTATGTATGCTGATTGGTCCTACTGCATGTCCATCAGTGTGTGTATGTGATTGCACCATAATGTACTGATGTATATTATGACATCCCCCTTTTTTACAAAGAACATGTGCCTATGTGAGAATAAATAACGTGTAATGAGTGTATCTGACCATGTGTGTGCAGTATTTACATACCTATGTACCTGAGGCTAGTCTATATACACGGGAAGGTGCCTGGTGCAGAAAAAAAACAAGGTGTTACACCAACAACAAAACTAATAACGAATGCTGTAAACCAACTAGTGAAATGCTGAAACAGGATGAAAGAGCAGAGCATTGATTCCAACATTGTAAGGCTCATAAATCAAGTCTCTGAGGTGGGCGACGAATTTGGGTTGACCGCCTCAAGGGTGGGTCAGGAGCCACCGGCTGAGGATCGGGCCGGGCCACGGCCAAGTGAGGAGGATGCAGAGTATCCGGAAGCTCAACAAAGTCCAGGTCGGGGACAACAGGAGGGCGTGGCACCGGTGGAGGATCACGTAGCGAGCGTGGAACCAGACGAAGGGCACGCCGATTGCGGCAGCGAATGGAGCCATCAGGCAGACAAACTAGGAATGAGCGGGGAGCCACCAGCCGAAGAACCACAGCAGTCGCAGACCAGCCACCCTCCGGAAGATGGATTTGGATGTTGTCACCTGGCGCCAGAGCAGGAAGATCAGTCGCTCAAGCGTCATGCGCCGCCTTGTTCTGCGCGCGAGACTGTTGCATCCGCTGAAGGACCGGAGCATGGTTGAGGTCTGGGACGTGAATGGACGGTGCAGTGGTCCTGATGGTGCACCCCATCAGCAGCTGGGCTAGTGACAGGCCCGTGGACAGTAGAGCTGAGTGATAGGCCAGCAAGGCGAGGCAGAAGTCGGATCCTGCATCAGCAGCCTTGCAGAGGAGCCTCTTTACGATGTGGACGCCCTTTTCTGCTTTGCCATTTGACTGGGGGTGCAGGGGACTGGACGTCATGTGTACAAAGTTGTACCTGCTGACGAAGTTAGACCATTCCTGGCTCACGAAGCAGGGGCCATTGTCCGACATCACAGTGAGTGGAATGCCGTGACGAGCAAAGTTCTCTTTGCAGGTACGGATAACAGCCGATGACGTGATGTCGTGCAGGAGTACAACCTCGGGATGGCTGGAAAAATAATCAACTATAAGAACATAGTCCCTGCCGAGTGCATGGAACAGGTCCACGCCTATCTTAGACCAAGGGGATGTGACCAACTCATGGGGCTGAAGGGTCTCCCGTGGTTGGGCCGGCTGGAACCGCTGACAGGTGGGGCAATTGAGCACAGTGTTGGCAATGTCCTCATTTATGCCAGGCCAGTAGACAGCCTCTCGGGCCCTCCGTCGGCACTTCTCTATGCCGAGATGGCCCTCGTGCAGCTGCTCTAAAACCAGGTGGTGCATGCTGTGTGGGATCACGATGCAGTCCAGCTGCAGGAGGACACCATCAACGACTGCCAGATCGTCTCGAATATTATAGAACTGCGGGCATTGTCCCTTGAGCCATCCGTCAGTCATGTGGCGCATCACACGTTGTAGCAGGGGGTCAGCCGCAGTCTCATGGCGAATGTGGGTTAGGCGTTCATCCGTGGCCGGCAGATTAGCGGCCGTGAAGGCCACATGGGCGTCGACTTGGCAAACAAACCCCTCTGGGTCGGACGGAGTGGTGACTGCCCTGGACAGAGCGTTGGGTATGATCAGGTCCTTACCCGGTGTGTACACGAGCTGGAAATCGTATCTCCGGAGCTTGAGCAGAATGCATGTAGGTGAGGGGTCATGTCATTGAGGTCTTTTTGGATGATACTGACCAGCGCATTTGCGCATAGCGCTGCTCTGTGGGGGTCATGGCCCGTGACGCATAGGCAACAGGGGCCCATGATGAGGCATCATCTCGTTGCAGGAGCACCGCCCCTCTGCCAGATTGGCTGGCGCCCGTTGATATTTCGTCTCCCTTGCAGGATCAAAAAACGCCAATACCGGGGCGGTGGTCAGCTTGACCTTGAGCTCCTCCCATTCACACTGGTGGGCGGGAAGCCACTGGAAGTCCGTTGTCTTCCTAACTAGGTTGCGGAGAGCCGTGGTGTGGGAAGCGAGGTTCGGGATGAACTTTCCTAGGAAGTTGACCATTCCTAAGAACCGGAGCACCACCTTCTTATCCGCCGGCTTCTGCATGGCGGTGATGGCTGCCACCTTGTCCGCATCCGGCCGCACACCCAACCGGAAGATGTGGTCTCCCAAAAACTTGGGTTCGGTCTGGCCGAAAGAACATTTGGCTCTGTTGAGGCGCAGGCCTTGGTCCCATATTCGCTTGAAAACGCGTTGGAGGCGACTGATATGCTCCTGCGGGGTGGTGGACCAGATGATGATGTCGTCCACATAGACGCGCACACCCTCAATGCCCTCCATCATCTGCTCCATGATGCGGTGGAACACTTCAGATGCTGATATGATTCCAAATGGCATTCTGTTACAGCAGTACCTGCCAAATGGGGTGTTGAAAGTACACAGCTTTCTGCTGGACTTGTCCAATTGAATCTGCCAGAAGCCCTTTGATGCATCCAGCTTGGTGAATATGTTGGCTCGAGCCATCTCGCACGTGATCGCCTCATGCTTGGGGATAGGCTAATGCTCCCGCATGATTTACGATTTAAATCCTTCGGGCCAATACAGATCCGGAGCTCGCCGGAAGGCTCTTGACGCACACCATGGAACTGACCCAGTCGGTTGGTTCCGTCACTCTGGAAAGCACTCCTTGGTCCTGGAGGTCCTGCAGCTGCTGCTTGAGGAAGTCCTTGAGGGGTGCTGGGACACTGCGAGGTGCATGAACCACAGGCGTGGCGTTCTGTTTGAGCAGGATTTTGTATGTGTAGGGAAGTGTGCCCATGCCTTCGAAGACATCTCGGTGTTGAGTGATGATGGCACTTAGTTGCGCCCTCTAGTCCGCATCTTGGAAGTCAGACGTGTCCTCCGGAGAGAGGGAATGTACGCGCTGCATGAGGTTGAGGATCTTGCAAGCCTGTGCGCCTAGCAGGGTGTCCTTTGAGGAGCCCACGATCTCGAAGGGCAGGATGACTTTTCACGAGTTGTACGTCACCTCAAGTTGGCATGACCCGGTGGCGGGGATGACGTTACCATTATAGTCGACCAGTTGGCAATTGGATGGAAGAATTGTTGGTTTGAAATGCTAACCATGCGAGGAGATTGGCGGAAGCACCAGTGTCCAGACGGAATCTGATCTGGGATCGGTTGACCGTCTGGGTGTCACACCACTCGTCGTCTGGATCAATGCTGTGCACCGACAGCGGCTGGTGCGTTCGATTCGGGGACAGCCTGTTCTTGGTTATGACAGCAACTCGAAAAGACTCCCTGTCCTCGGTGTCACTGGTCTGCATGAAGTCAGGATCGGACTCGGTGAAGGTGGGTTGGATTGCCCGAACATTCCTGCGAGGCTGGTTAAATCGTTGCGAGTTGGCAGGCTGGGCTGCTCGACAGCAGGCAGCATAGTGGCCAAGACTGCCACAGCGTAGGCACTGTCGCGATTTTGCAGGGCATTGCCACTTTAAGTGGGCGGAGCCACAGTTGCCGCGCATCGTGAAGTCAGTGCGTTCGCTGCGCCACCGCGCATGCGCGTTACGGTCTTGCGTGGTGCGGGCCTGCGCATCGCATTCCTCCACGTCACCGTCCCCTCGTTTGGCGCGTACAGGCGCGGGAGGCCTCGGAAAGCGCGTGAAATGGCCGCCTTCCTCCAGACTGCGGCCCGGGAGGTGTTCGATTGTTTGGACCCGTTCCGCCTCATGGGGCCCTTGCCGCGCCGTTTCAGCTGCCTGTATGTGGGAGTACCGGCTGGTGGCATTCTCATGCAGGACACAGGTCTCGATGGCAGTCGGTAAAGTTAGTTGTTTAACTTTAAGGAGCTGTTGACGCAGGGTGTCCGACATGACCCCAAAAACAATCTGGTCGCGTATCATGGAGTCGGAGGTGGGCCTGTAGCCGCAGGATTGCGCGAGGATGCGGAGGTGTGTTAAATAGGATTGGAAAAGCTCGTCCTTTTCCTGCAAGCGCTGCTGGAACAGGTACCTTTCGAAGCTTTCGTTGAGTTCAACACTGAAGTGTGTGTCGAATTTGAGGAGAACCGTCTTGTACTTGGTCTTGTCCTCATCGTCCGTGAGTGCCAGGGAGTTAAAGATGTGGATGCCCAGCCGTGGAGATAACAAGGGCTATCTTCCTGGTGTCTAATGCATTCTCCCTGTCCGTGGCCTCGAGGAAGAGCTGTAAGCGCTGTTTAAATATCTTCCAATTTACCCCGAGATTGCCAGCGATGCGGAGCGGCGGCGGTGGGTTGATGTTCTCCATGCTGTAGGATGCCGGAATGCTGAGAAGTTGCAGGTAGGTCTCACAAGTGCTAGATTGCGGCCACTCCTTGTACCATGTCGTGTTGGGTGTTCTGGTTTACAAACAAGCCAACAATGCTAGAAGTGGTGTAACGCTATTTTATTAACTGTTCAACTATGTTAACATACTGTAAACGTGGGTAAAAGCAATACCAGCTTAACTGTGGACCCTTTCCTATCACTAGCTATGGTGAGGCACTCAGCACATGGTGAATGTCTGTGATGCAGGCTGTGAGCTCTGTGCTCTGAGCTGGCTGCTGCTAGAATGAGCGGGAACTCTCCTGTCCCCTGTCTTTATAGTGCTTGTGCTCTCACTGGTGATTGGCTGCGGTATTATGTATGCTTGTTGGTCCTACTGCATGTCCATCAGTGTGCGTATGTGATTGCACCATAATGTACTGATGTATATTATGACATCCTCCACGTTGAACTTCACTTGGAGGAAGCACTGAGGGTGGCAAGGGCACAGAATGGTGGGGGACTTTAATGTCCATCACCAAGAGTGGATCTGTAGCATCACGACAGACTGAGTCTGGCTAAGTACTGAAGGACATTGCTGCGATAGGTGCTAGGAACCAACGAGAAGAAAAAATACTTAGGATGCATGTCCAAAGACCCCTGAAGGCAGCAGGACAGGTAGTTAAGAAGGTATTTAAGGTATTTAAGAAGGTGGTTAAGAAGGTATATGGGATACGTGCCTTTATTAATCGAGGTATAGAATATGAGAGCAGGGGGTTATGATGGAGCTGTATAAAACACTCATTAGGCCTCAGCTCGAGTACTGAGTGCAGTTCTGGCGGCCACTATAGGAAGGCTGTGATTGCACTAGGAAGGCGAAGGGGGGTCCAGCGATGATACCTCTTAGACTTGAATAGCTAGGATGCCACTAGAGTAGTTTTACATAAATTAGTTTATTAAGGATAGAGATGAATTATAGGAAGTGTACTGAGTAATCATTATTAACCATTAAACATGTATTTTTAGGACATAGCAGTAATAAGTAACCAAATGAGATTTAGGATAGCTAATAACCATGTTTTTGAGACACACGAGATATGTGATCAGCAAATTACTAGTAAACACAAGTGTCATGATATTCAAACACACACATCATGATGGACACACCAACAGGCAAATCAGAGCACACAACACCACAACCAATCACAGACAAGAACACCAACCACACAAAAAGCACGAGCACGACACCTGGTGGTCAGTAGGTCTGGGGATAAAGAAACAGAGAAGAGCTGTTACAACATCACAAGCAGGGAACCCCCACGTGCAGAGTGCAAAGACAAAACTGTACATAGTAAGTTTGAATAAAATAGCGTTGTACCAGATACAACCGTGTTGGCTCATCTGTGTGTCAGAACACCCAACACCACATGGTACAGGAGTGGATCGATACCTGCCTACTAACCTGCCATTCTGGACATGGACCGCACCGACAAACCGCAGCCGTTGCAAGTCGCGGGGAACCTAGGTACCAATTGGAAGCTCTTCAGGCAGCGATTTGACCTGTACATCCGTGCCACCGAAAAACAGAGTGCCTCGGATGACACGAAGATTGCAATGCTCCTCTTCTACGCAGGTCAGCACGCCACCGACGTCTTCAACTCACTGGTGTTCGAAGAAGGCGAAAACCAATCCAAATATGACACGGTCATCCTCAAACTGGACCAGCACTTTCAAGTTGAAGTAAATGAAAGTTTTGAAAGATACCTCTTTCAGCAACGCCTGCAAGGTAAGGAGGAGCTTTTTCAACCCTTCTTGACGCACCTCCGGATTCTAGCGCAGTCCTGCGGTTACGGCACCACCACAGAGTCCATGATCAGGGACCAGATTGTTTTTGGCGTTGCCTCTAGTGGCCTACGCCAGCAGCTTCTTAAAACGAAAAGCCTCACCTTAGCGTCTGCTGTGGAAGCCTGTGTCCTCCACGAAAATGCTACCTGCCGTTTTGCCCGATTTCAGGCGTCCGAGTTGGCACGGAGGGGGTCCCCAGCCGTCGAATCGGCAAGCCAGGCCGCCCACGACGTCGAACGCATCCAGGCCGTCGATTACTTCCCGACCCACGGCCCGGACGACAGCGGCCGCTTCCCGCGCTTTTCGCGGTCTCCCGCGCAGGTGCGCGCCAAAAATAACGGCCACAACGAGGGACGCACTGCGCAGGCGCGCCCACCGCAAGATCGCACTGCGCATGCGCAGTGGCGCAACGAACGCCGTGACGTCATGACGTGCGGCAATTGTGGAGCTCTACATTTAAAAGGGCAATGTCCTGCAAAAAACCGACAGTGCCTCAGATGTGGCAAGATGGGCCACTACGCAGCCCACTGTCGTTCGGCTCAACCCATGGATCCGGCGCATCCTCGACAATCTCGCAGACAAGTCAGGACCGTCCAGCCCACGCATCAAGACTTCCAGTTAAGTGATGCAGATGACCAGGATGCCTTCCGCGTTTCCGTCATCGATGTCAACAAGGTCAATGCCATCAATCCAGCCGATGAGTGGTGTGCCACCCTGATGGTCAACCCGAACTCGTCGCAAGCCCATTAGACTGGACTTATAATACCGTTCATATGTTTAACAAGTTGCACAATTTTACATGATAACCTGTTGTTGTTTATCGTTCCAGATGTCGTCTGACTGGACAACTGTTCAAGTTTTTTTTTTCTTCTTCTCTCGTTCGCATTTATGTTATGTTATGGTACAACTTGGTTCATGTGACGCACCCGACATCGCCCCATGTACATAGTTCCGTCATATGCACATGCTGCACACGACACACACACACTCTTAGATGCACTCACGACACGATCATATTTATTACCACGTAGGCACATATCTTTGTAAAAAGGGGGGATGTCATGATATTCAAACACACACATCATGATGGACACACCAACAGGCAAATCAGAGCACACAACACCACAACCAATCACAGACAAGAACACCAACCACACAAAAAGCACAAGCACGACACCTGGTGGTCAGTAGGTCTGGGGATAAAGAAACAGAGAAGAGCTGTTACAACATCACAAGCAGGGAACCCCCACGTGCAGAGTGCAAAGACAAAACTGTACATAGTAAGTTTGAATAAAATAGCGTTGTACCAGATACAACCGTGTTGGCTCATCTGTGTGTCAGAACACCCAACACCACAACAAGTTGTTATCAAGTGGCCCTGACATCCTCTGGAAGTTAGAGGACGTTACTTCTGATATCCTGTCTTTCTGAAACAATCCATGGAGTAAAGAGGATGCCAGTTCCGTTATCCTGTTTCTCACAAACAATGAGTGCACAGGATGCTGAGATTGTAAACACAGCTGACAGGATGAGGCTCAATCATGGGCTGCTCACAATTCTATTGGGTGAAGTTTAAACATTGCTCGCAATTCTATTGGATGAAGTTTAAACATGACAGCTCCAGGGATTGGATCGCTTCCAACTGGGATGGGCTATTGATTTTTGAAAGTTTTATAAGTACTGTATTTTTGTCACTGTTCAGCAGAAAGATCTTGGCAGTTATCCAGATCTTATCTCCGTGTACACGTAACCAAGCTTGGATTATTAAACAGCCATCTTGTCCAGATTGTTGATGTGTCTTTTGCTCTCTGTACTGAGTTTAGCCACAGGGAATAACCCTACGTGGAAGCTGACTCAACACACAGGTCTGGAAACCGCTCCTACAAAAGGGTGTAGAGGAGATTTAGCAATATTTTGCCTGGGATGGAGCATTTCAGCTGTCAAGAGAGGCGGTTGGGCTCAGGTTGTTTTCCTTCGAGAAGAGAAAGCTGAGGAGGGACCTGCTTGAGGTGTAAAACATTTTGAGGAACAGGGATATCGTAACCACTCCCAAAGGAAAGAGTCCATATCGGGTTGCAGGATAAACAGGATGTTTATTTAATTTTGTTCCAGAGATTTCCGTACAAGCTACTCCTCTGAGTGAGTGCCGGCCGGCTTTATATCAGAAGTCCTCGGCAGCTCCGCCCCCTTTCAGCGCGTATTCTCCAAGGGCTTCGAGGGAAACCAGATCCCCGACTCCGTAGGCTTTCGTCGGGCCCAGGATATGACAATAGATAGAATGAATAGGAAGAAACTTTTCCCCTTTGTAGTGTTGTATCTTTAGACAAATAGTACAAACTAAATGAGTCGCTCAAGCACGTGGACCTTTATGCAAGATCAGTGGAGGTGTATTGAATAAGTCTTCACTGTACAAGGTTTGCCACGAGACTCCCCAAAAGCCCGCAAAGCAGCCAATGTCACCTGTGTCACGTGACAGAGTTCTTAAGGAGATATTGCACACAATTACAACAACCCACATATATAATATCCCACCCCCTTATCTTCCAAGGTCCAACACAACGAATAACTAGTAATTTAACAGTCATTTAATTCTATCTACAAGTGCAGGCATCAAAGTATTACATTGTAATAACACAGTCAATAAGATAAGCGATCGGGGGGGTATCTATTACTTGCTGGTTACCTGTGCACTTCCAGGACTTTGTCATTTTCAACTTTAGATGTAACTTCAGGTTTTCCAGTAGATGTCTCGACACTGGAAGGCATTACAGTCTGTTTATCTGAGGGAAGACTAGTAGTAGCAGGTACAACCTGGTGCAATCTCTGCTTCTGCAGATGAACAAGCAGTTACACAGTCGGATGGGATGGAGACCACTACCTCTTGAGGTAGTTCTGGCACTGGCACAGTAACACATGTTGACGATAATTTATCCACATGGCGTCTCCACACGAGGCCGTCTATCATTTGGACCATGTAGGATATTGGACCCGGCTGAGCCAATACCATTGCAGGGACCTCATTCTCACTAGAACATTTATTGAACTAATAGCACAGTTAGCACAGTTCTCTGTGAATTCGACTCTCTGCTAACTTAAGTGTGGTTACTCTGTCTGACTGAACCAGACTAGCTCTTAGCCACGTGGTGGAGGTGTGAGATTGTGACAACACCCTTGACTGACTCTCTAGATGGTCATCAGTGGAAAGAGGCGGAGTGTGAGTGCCTCGTGTCTTTTATAGTCAGATCCCACCCCTGAGTGTCCTGCCTGCTTATTGGTCATGTCCTGTTCTCGGTTTCCATTAGCTGCTTGTCTGTATATCATTGTGTGTGTGTGTGCCTGCATATCATGACAAGCACTTGAAAAAAATCACAGCATACAAGGCGATGCACCAGGTGTGAAAATGGGATTAGAATAGATAGGTCGGCACAGATACGATGGGCCGAAGAGGTAGGTTCTTTACTCAGAGAGTAGTAAGGGCGTGGAATGCCCTGCCTGCAACAGTAGTGAACTCGCCAACACTAAGGGCATTCAAATGGTCATTGGATAGACATTTGGACGATAAGGGAATAGTGTAGATGGGCATTAGAGTGGGTTTCACAGGTCGGCAAAACATCGAGGGACGAAGGGCCTGTACTGCGCTGTAATGTTCTATGTTCTATGTTCTATGAAGGGCCTCTTTCTGTGCTATATGACTCTGTGAAACCATTGTGAATTGTCATAAAAATCCATCTGATCCTTTAGAGAAGAAAACCGCCATCTTACCTGGTCTGGTCTACATATTACTCTTGATCCACAGCAAGGTGCTGAAAATGACTCCTGCCAATAAATGCTGGCCCAACCCGTGATGCCCACACCTGATAAAAATCAGGAAACGATGAAGGCACTGGATACTGGCTATGGGCTCTGATATTATTCCAGCTGTAGGAAATAGCCAAGATGTTCCAATACAGTTGCAACACTGGCATCTACTTGGCCACGTGGAAAACTAGGTACATCTTGTACACAAAATCCAACCCGGCCAATTACCACCCCATCAGTCTGTGACTATTTGATGGAAGGAATCAACAGGTGCTATCAAGAGACACTTGTTTAGTAATAAACTTATCACCAATGCTCAGTTTGGGTTTCACTAAGATCACTCTGTTCAAACATGCAGAAAAGGGCTGAACTCCCAAATTGAGGTGAGAGTGACTGTCCTTGGCAGCATTGGACCGAGTGGTGCATCAAGTAAAACTGGAGTCAATGGGAATCAGGTGCAAACTCTCCACTGGTTGGAGTCATACCGACCACAAATGAAGATAGGTGTGGTTGTTGGAGGTTAGTTTTCTCAGTCCCAGGAGTTCCTCAGGGTAGTGTCCTCGGCCCAACTATTTTCAGCTGCTTCCTTCCAACTGAAAAGTGGGGATGTTCACTGATGATGGCACCGTGTTCAGCACCACTCCCTCAGATACTGTCCAAATGCAGCATGACCTGGACAATATCCAGGTTTGGTCTGACAGTGTCAATAAACATTGGCGCCACACAAGTGCCTGGTAATGAGCATCTCCAATAAGGGAGAATCTAATCATTGCCCAGGGGCTGGTGTAGCACAGTGGGCTAAACAGCTGGCTTGTGATGCAGAACAAGGCCAGCAGCGCGGGTTCAATTCCCGTACTGGCCTCCCTGAACAGGGGCCGGAAAGTGGCGACTTGGGGCTTTTCACAGTAACCCCTTCATTGAAGCCAACTTGTGACAATAAGTGATTATTATTGTTATTATTACTTCACATTCAATGACATTACTGTGACTGAATTCCCCCTCTATCAACAACTTGATCAGAAACTAAACTGGACTAGCCATATAAATAATGGGTGGAATTCTCCGACCCCCCGCCGATGACTCTCCGCCCCGGGTTGGCGCGCCGATTCGCCGGCCCGGATGGGCCGAGCCGCTGCCATCAAAAAGCCGAGTCCCGCCGACGCCATTCTAACATCCTCTGGGCCGACGGGACCTCGGTGTTGAAGGGGCCAGAGGCAGCCTGTGGGAAGGGAAGGGGGGTACGACCCCGGAGGGGCCTCCGTGGTGGCCTGGCCCGCTATCGGGGCCCACCGATCGGCGGGCCGGCCTCTCTGCCCCCCGGGCTCCTTTCCTCCGCGGCAGCTCATTTGGCACGGGGCCGGCGCGGGGAAGAAGGCCACTGCCCATGCGCGAGTTGGCGCCGGCCGAACTGCACATGCGCGGACCCCGCGGCGCCGGGTTTAGGTCGGGATCGGCAGCTGGAGCCTCCCCATATCCCCCCTCCTCCATATCCCCCCTCCCCCATATCCCCCCTCCCCATATCCCCCCTCCCCCATATCCCCCTCCCCCATATCCCCCCTCCCCCATATCCCCCATCCCCCATATCCCCCTCCCCCATATCCCCCCTCCCCTATATACCCCCTCCCCCATATCCCCCCTCCCCCATATCCCCCCTCCCCCATATCCCCCCTCCCCCATATCCCCCCTCCCCATATCCCCCCTCCCCCATATCCCCCCTCCCCATATCCCCCCTCCCCCATATCCCCCCTATCCCTCCCTCCCCCATATCCCCCATATCCCCAAGTGAATCCAGCCCTAACCTTAACCTCTGCAATGCACGCGCAACCGATGGCGTACATTCATATACCTGCCCAACACTGTTGCCTTTTACCCCTGCCACCACCCCCACCCCCCCCCCCCCCCCCCCCCCCCCCCCGGCTACAGGAGGAGCGCGCACACAACAATAGGGAGCATGTGAGGACTGGAGGAGGCCCCGCTGATGAGAGGCCACTGACCGAACATGAGGAAAGGGCCCTGGAACTGGCTGGCGGACCTGACGACCGGGAGGTTGCTGATGCAGAGGTCGGGGGCGTACTAGCAAGTGAGCCACCGACAGCCCGTCCCCATATCCCCCCTCCCCCATATCACCTGATCACTGCCTGCGTGTCTAACCATGCATGCTTCATTGTGTATCGCAGGACCAAATGTCCAGGCACCCATCCCCGCAGATGCAGACCGCCTGCAGGATGCCCCTCGGAGGCCACGGGAGATGGAGAGACCCAGACCCTCTGGCATGCGACGCCCGCAGGATGCCCCTCGCACACCACGGGAGACAGAGAGACCCGGACCCTCCGGCATGCGACGCCCGCAGGATGCCCCTCGGAGGCCACGGGAGACGGAGAGACCTGGAGCAACAGGGAGACGTCACGTGCGGGAGCGACCACCCAGAGACGAGGGGGGCAGCCACAGGCCCCTGTCACATCCAAGCCAGGACACCACTACCCAGGATACCACTACCCAGGACACCACTACCCAGGACACCACTACCCAGGACACCACTACCCAGGAAGACGAAATACCGGACAGTGACTCAGAGTGGATGGTTGGAGACGAACCCCCACCCCAAAGTGCCATGGACTCAGAGTGGGACGAAGAGCACGACACAACGCCACTGCTGTCACCAACACCCTCCACCAGCGCAGAAACACTCACCTCGGATGGGCACTTTAGTGATGAGGCGTCTGGTACACTCACTGGTGCGCACAACACAGCCGTCCCGGTACAGCAGGTGGAGGTAGGAGCAGCAGAGGCGCCGGGCGGTCGGAGGGCAGCCCAGCCCAAGCGAACATCTGCCGCCCATATGGATCCCGGGTTCCTGGAGTTTCCACACCCACACATAGATCCGATGCAACCACCGACCCGGAGACGAGCAAAGAGGGTGACAGCCTGCTTGCGGCGGCTGCAGTCGCAGGTGGAGGAGTCCACCCGCGTCCAGGAGCTGGGAGTGGTGCCGGTCATGCGTGCCACCCAGGCCGACACCGCACGGGTGGCGTCCGCGGTGGAGGCAATGGGTGCGACGGTGTCAGACATGGGGAACGGTTTGCGAGGCCTCGGGCTTTCCGTGCAGGCGGTGTCTGTGGCCCAGGACACGGCTGCCCTCTCACAGGAGGCCATGAGCCAGTGCCAGCGCCAGATGGCAGAGGCGCTCAACACCATGGCCCAGTCTCAGCAGGCCATAGCCCAGTCTCTGCAGGCCATGGCCCAGTCTCTGCAGGCCATGGCCCAGTCTCAGCAGGCCATCGCTGAGGGCATCGGCGCCAGTGGCCATGTGCGAGCCGGCGTCGCACTGTCACAGACAGGGTTTGCCAACCCCCTGGGCTCCATGGCTGCAAACCTGCAGACCTCTGTCGATACCAGCACGGGCCTCCAGGACTGGCAGCGCCAGATGTCGGGGGGGCGTCGGATGGCCAGTCCGTTCGCATCCCCCACCCATGTAGAGGCCTGGGGGCCATCGGGCACCCCGAGGGAGGAGGAGGTGGTGTGGTCCGTCCCGGGTCCCCCTGGAGGGGAGGTCCGGGAACACCGCGACACCTCGGACTCCCCCCCTTCCGTCCCAGGTGCATCGGGTGGGCAACGGGCAGGACAGGCTGGCAGCTCGCCATCCCAGTCGCCCAGGCCGCAGCCTGGCCCATCTAGGCCAGGACGCCCCAGGAAACGGCCGCCAAAGGGATCCCGTGTCAGAGGGCAGGAATCACAGGAGTCCACCTCCAGTTCTGCTGTACCGTCTGGGGAATCACGTGGACGTAGTCAAAGGGCCCGTAAGGCCAAACAATTAGACACTGAGTAAGTTGGCACGGGTGCAGGGCACAGATGAGTTTTAGGGGCTAGGGCACGTGCATGAACACGTTTGGTTATTAAAGTCAATGTTACACCTACAGAAGCTGCCTTTGTGCTCTGTCCAAAGCGTGCGGGGGTGTCATGTACGTTGAGCGCAAGTGTGTGTGTGAGGGGTGGTCTTACCTCAGCCCCAGGTGGGTCTGCCCCTTCCCCCTGGGCCGCCATCAACATCCCCCCGGGCAGAGGACGGGACCGTGCGCTGCAGTGTCACAGCCGCATGCAGGGATGGTCCGGGTGGATGGTGGTACTGTGGCCATGGATCAGACATAGTCCAACGATGTGGAGCCAGGAGCTCACCGCAGGGCGGGTTGTCATCATCCTCCATGGCCTGCAATAGACACGTGTCCACCCGCAACTGTGTGAGCCCGGCCCGTTGTGCCGCAGGTGGATCGGCAATGGGGGGGGTGGTGTGCATGCGAGTGGGGTGGGTGGGGTTGGGGAGGGGGGTGAGGGTGCTGGGTGGGTGGATGGGTGGGGGGTGTGGGTGGTCGGCTGTTGCCATGGTGTGCGGTCTGTGGCCATACTACCCGATTCCCACGCCCATCTAGTCAGTGAAGCGGGCGTCTATCAGTCTGTCCCGTGCCCGCTGGGCCAGCCGGTAACGGTGGACTGCCACCCGCCTGTGTCTACCCCGTCTGCCCTGACCATTGCCCCCATCCCCCTCATCTGGGGAGGACTGCGCCTCTTCCTGCTGCTCCTTCACTCCGCCCTCCTCTGCCTGCGGCACATCGCCCCTCTGCTGGGCTATGTTATGCAGGACGCAGCACACCACAATGATGCGGCCGACCCTATCTGACCGATACTGGAGGGCAGTATCCAGGCACCTGAAACGCATCTTCAGCACGCCAAAGCACCTCTCTATCACTCCCCTTGTCGCTACATGGGCATCATTGTAGCGGTTCTCCGCCTCATTGCGTGGCCTCCGTATAGGCGTCATCAGCCACGATCGCAATGGGTAGCCCCTGTCGCCCAGCAACCAGCCGGGGATGGCATCCCTTGTACATGCTGGGGATGGATGACCGCGACAACACGTATGAGTCGTGTGCACTGCCTGGGTAACAGGCGCAGACTTGCAGGATCATCATGCGGTGGTCGCAGACCACCTGTACGTTCATCGAATAGGTCCCCTTCCTATTGGTGAACACGGTCCTGTTATCTGCAGGTGGCCGCACGGCGACGTGCATCCCATCAATCGCGCCCTGGACCATGGGGAACCCGGCCACGGCAGAGAAGCCCACGGCCCGGGCATCTTGGCTGGCCCGGTCCACAGGGAAGCGGATGTAGCGGTGCGCCATGGCATATAGGGCATCTGTCACTGCCCGGATGCACCGATGCACCGATGTCTGCAATATGCCGGACAGGTCCCCACTCGGTGCCTGGAATGACCCCGTTGCATAAATGTTCAGGGCCACCGTAACCTTGACGGACATGGGGAGAGGGTGTCCCCCGCCAGTGCCACGCGGTGACAGGTGTGCCAGCAGGTGGCAGATGTGTGCCACGGTTTCCCGCCTAATCCGGAGTCTCCTCCTGCATTCCCGGTCCGTGAGGTCCTGGTATGACTGCCGGGGCCCTCGGGTGCCTCCGTTGCTGTGGGGCCGCGACGTCCTCCTCCCCCTCCTCGTCCTGTCGGTCAGGTGTCCCTCCAGCCTGGGCGGCTGCCGCCTGCCCCTCTGCGGCAGCCTGCGCCGCCTCTCTGGCACGCTCCTCCTCATCCAGGGCAACATGGACATTAGCAGCTGCCGCCACGGCGGCCAACATCGCTGGATGATCGGAAAACATGACGGCCTGGTGGGGGGAGGGGGGGGAACGACGACATGTCATCATTGCCCATATCCCCTCCTTCCCCCCAGCCAGGTGGCATGGACCGCATGGTTCCAACTGTTGGAGGCTGGCACCTGGCCAGGTGGACCAACTCACTTACCCTCGCACCCCCCCTCCCCGGCAGGGACCCCCCCCATCCCCCTCCCCGGCACGGACCCCGCATTCTCCTCCCCGGCACGGACCCCCCCATCCCCCTCCCCGGCACGGACCCCCCCCCCCATCCCCCTCCCCGGCACGGACCCCCCCCACCCCCCATCCTCCTCCCCAGCACGGACACCCCCACCCCCCTCCCCGGCACGGACCCCCCATCCTCTTCCCCGGCACGGAACCCCCCATCCCCCTCCCCGGCACGGACCCCCCCCATCCTCCTCCCCGGCACGGACCCCCCCCACCCCCCATCCTCTTCCCCGGCACGGACCCCCCCATCCCCCTCCTTGGCACGGACCCCCCATCCCCTCCCCGGCACGGACCCCCCATTCTCCTCCCCGGCACGGACCCCCCTCCCGGCACTCCCTCGGAGCCCAGCCCACTCTAACCACACCCCCCGCCGCACATACACACACACACAACCCGAGACACACCTCTCCCCACACATTCAGACCTCGGCCACGCCATCGCCTGCCCAGCGGCCAACCCCCCAGGAGCACAGGTTCACGCCGATGAAAAGGAGGTTTGATTTACGTCGACGTGAACGGTCATCACGTCGACGGGACTTCGGCCCATCCGGAAGGGAGAATATCGGCAGGCCGTAAATCGGCTGCCTTGCGCAGACCCATGCCATTCTCCAACGTCAGCGGCGCCATTAACGCCCCGCCGACTTTTCTCCCTTCGGAGACTTCGGCAACCGGCGGGGGCGGGATTCACGGCGGCCAACGACCATTCTCCGACCCGCTGGGGGGGTCGGAGAATGACGCCCCAGATGCTAGATTAAGGAAAATCCCAAAGCTTCGATATGTAAATAAAGAGCAGAGGCTAGCCAGCGAAAGCGTTGTTCCACTGAAGGACAGGGAAGGGATTGTATGTGTGGAGCCAGAGCAAATGAAGAACCGTTTCTCCCTATATACTCACTCCAGACTGCCTTCATTGCGAGAGGTTTCGAGTATAGAAGCAGGGATGTGTTGCTGCAGTTATACTGGGCCTTGGTGAGGCCACACTTGGAGTATTGTGTGCAGTTTTGGTCTTCTTCTCTGTGGAAGGATATTCTTGCTCTCGAGGGAGTGCAGCGACGGTTTACCAGACTGATTCCAGGGATGGCGGGACTGCCATGTGAGGAGAGATTGACTAGGTTGGGATTGTTCTCGCTGGAGTCCGGAAGAATGAGGGGAGATCTCATCGAGACTTATAAAATTTTAACGGGACCGGTCAGGGTAGATAAGGAGACACTTCTTCACACAAAGAGTGGTGAGCCTGTGGAATTCATTACCACAGGAAGTAGTTGATGCTAAAACTTTGAATATATTCAAGAGGCGGTTAGATGTAGCACTTGGGGAGAATGGGATCAAAGGTTATGGGGAGAAAGCAGGATTGGGCTATTGAGTTTGATGATCAGCCATGATTGTGATGAATGGCGGAGCAGGCTTGTAGGGCCAAAAGGCCTCCTCCTGCTCCTATCTTCAGTGTATCTATGTAAATGGGTGAGGTACTAAATAAGTGCTTTGTATTAGTATTCACCAAAGAGAAGGACTTGGTGGATGATAAGTCTGGGGAAGAGTTTGTAAATAGTCTGGGTAACATTCAAAAATGGGGCATCTTGAAAAACATTAAGGTCCCTAGGACCTGATGGGATCTACCCCAGATTGCTCAGGGAGGCAAGGGAGGAAATTGCTGGGGTCTTGACAGAAGTTTTTGCATCCTCACTGGCTACAGGTGAGGTCCCAGAGGACTGAAGAATAGCTAATATTGTTCCTCTGTTTAAGAAGGGTAGCAAGGATAATCAAGGAAATTACAGACCAGTGAGCCTTATGTCAGTGGTAGGGAAAATATTGGAGAGGATTCTTCGAGACTGTATTTACTCCCATTTGGAAGCAAGTGGATGTAATAGTGAGAGGCAACATGGTTTTGTGAAGGGGAGGTCGTGTCTCACTAACTTGATTGAGTTATTCGAGGAACAAACAATTGATAAAGATTGGGCAATGGATATTGTCCACGTAGACTTCAGTAAGGCCTTTAACAAGGTCCCTCATGGCAGACTGCTACAGAAGGTGAAGTCACAGGGGAGGTGAGGTGACAAGATGGATAGAGAACTGTCTAGGTCATAGAAGACAGAGGAGTGCAGTGGAAGGGAGTGTTTCTGAAGAGAGCGCTGTGACTCGTGGTGTTCCATAGGGATCAGTGCTGGGACTTTTGCTGTTTGTAGTGTATATAAATGATTTGGAGGAAAATGCAAAGGGTCTGATTAGTACATTTGCGGACGACACAAAGGTTGGTGGAATTGCAGATAGCGATGAGGACCGTCAGAGGATACAGCAGGAAATAGATCGGTTCAAGACTTGGGCGGAGAGATGGCAGGTGGAGTTTAATCCAGAAAAACGAGAATTAATGAATTTTGGAAGGTCTGATCGAGGTAGGAAATATACAGTTAGTGGCAGAACCCTTTAGAGTATTGACAGTCAGAGGGATCTGGGTGTACAGGTACACAGGGCACTGAAAGTGGCAACGCAGGTGGAGAAGGTAGTCAAGAGGGCATACAGCATGCTTGCCTTCATCGATTGGGGCATTGAGTATAAAAATGAGCAAGTCATGCTGCAGCTGTATAGAAGCTGAGTTAGGCCACACTTGGAATATAGTGTTCAATTCTGGTCGCCACACTACCAGAAGGATGTGGAGGCTTTGGAGAGGGTGCAGAAGAGGTTTACCAGAATGTTACCTGGTAGGAAGGCAGGGCTGTTTAGCACAGGGCTAAATCGCTGGCTTTGAAAGCAGACCAAGGCAGGCCAGCAGCACGGTTCAATTCCTGTTACAGCCTCCCTGAACAGGCGCCGGAATGTGGCGACTAGGGGCTTTTCACAGTAACTTCATTGAAGCCTACTTGTGACAATAAGCGATTTTCATTTAATTTCATTAGCTATGAGGAGAGGATGGATGCACTTGGTGTGTTCTCACTGGAGCGATGGAGGTTGAGGGGTGACCTGATAGAAGTCTACAAAATTATGAATGGCATGGACAGAATAGATAGTCAGAAGCTTTTTCCCCAGAGTGGAAGAGTTAATTACTAGGAGGCATAGGTTTAAGGTGCGAGGCGTAATGTTTGGAGGAGGTATGTGAGGGACGTTTATTTTACACAGAGGGTATGCGTGCCGGAACTTGCTGCCGGTGGAAGCAGGTATGCTAGTGACATTGGCATCTTGACAAACACATGAATTGGATGGGAATAGAGGGATATGGGTCCTGGAAGTGTAGAAGTTTTTAGGTTAATCAGGCAGTATGGTTAGCACGGGCTTCAAGGGCCGAAGGGCCTGTTCCTGTGCTGTACTTTTCTTTATTTGTTCTTAAACTGTAAGGCGAGTAACTTACCTCCTGACTACCATCTACAAGGCACAAATCAGGAGTGTGATGGAATATTGCCCATTTGCCTGGATGAGGCAGCCCCAACAATACTCAAGAAGCTTGACACCATCCAGGTCAATGCAGCCTACTTTATTGGCACACCATCCATAAAAATCCACTCCATCCACCACCAATGCACATTGGCAGCCGTGTGTACCATCTACAAGATGTATTGCAGTAACTCACCAAGACTCCTCAGACAGCACCTTCCAAACCCATGACCACTACCATCTAGAAGGACAAGGACAGCAGATACCTGGGAACCCCGCCATTTGGACGTTCCCCTCTAAGTCACTCACCACCCCACTTGGAAATTTATCGCCATTCCTTCACTGTCGCAGGGGCAAAATTCTGGAACTCCTTCCCTCACAGCACTGTGGAAGTACCTACACCGCAGGAACTCCAGCGGTTCAGGAAGGCAGCACACTGCCATCTTCTCAAGGGCAATTAAGGATAGGCAACAAATGCTGGCATAGCAAGCGAAGCCCACATCCCATGAATGAATAAAACATTTTTGACCATTTGTGAAGGCATTAGAGACAGATTAGAGAAGGTTCATGTGAATGGCCCCAGGGGGTGAGGAACTTTAGTTATGAAGATTGGTTGGCGGATTTAGGTCTGTTTTTGTTGGATGAAAGAAAGTTGAGGGGAGAGCTTGAGGGCAGTCTGGAGTGAGTACATAGGGAGAAACAGTTCTTATTGTTGAAGGAATTGAGAATGGGACGGCACAGATAAGAAGCAAAAGCGCTCTGAGAAAATTATTTCTCTTGCAACAAGTGGTTAAGATCTGGAATGCTCTGCCTGGTGGAGGCAGTTAAAAAAAACATTCAAAAGGAAATTAACTAACTGAAAAGAAGGGTTACACGAAGAAGGCAAGAGAATGGCACAAAGGGCTGGTTTAGCTTAGTGGGCTAGACAGCTGGGTTTGTGACACAGAACAAGGCCAGCAGTGTGGATTCATAGAACATAGAACATAGAACGATACAGCGCAGTACAGGCCCTTCGGCCCACGATGTTGCACCGACATGGGAAGTCAAAAAACAAAAGCCATCTAAACTACACTATGCCATTATCATCCATATGCTTATCAAATAAACTTTTAAATGCCCTCAATGTTGACGAGTTCACTACTGTTGCAGGTAGGGCATTCCACGGCCTCACCACTCTTTGCGTAAAGAACCTACCTCTGACCTCTGTCCTATATCTATTACCCCTCAGTTTAAGGCTATGTCCCCTCGTGCTAGCCATTTCTATCAGCGGGAGAAGGCTCTCACTGTCCACCCTATCTAACCCCCTGATCATTTTGTATGCCTCTATTAAGTCTCCTCTTAACTTTCTTCTCTCTAACGAAAACAACCTCAAGTCCATCAGCCTTTCCTCATAAGATTTTCCCTCTATACCAGGCAACATCCTGGTAAATCTCCTCTGCACCCGCTCCAAAGCTTCCACGTCCTTCCTATAATGAGGTGACCAGAACTGGACGCAATACTCCAAATGCGGCCGTACCAGAGTTTTGTACAGCTGCAACATGACCTCATGACTCCGGAACTCAATCCCTCTACCAATAAAGGCCAACACTCCATAGGCCTTCTTCACAACCCTGTCAACCTGGGTGGCAACTTTCAGGGATCTATGTACATGGACACCGAGATCCCTCTGCTCATCCACACTTCCAAGAATTTTACCATTAGCCAAATATTCCGCATTCCTGTTATTCCTTCCAAAGTGAATCACCTCACACTTCTCTACATTAAACTCCATTTTCCACCTCTCAGCCCAGCTCTGCAGCTTATCTATGTCCCTCTGTAACCTGCAACATCCTTCCGCACTGTCGACAACACCACCGACTTTAGTGTAGTCTGCAAATTTACTCACCCACCCTTCTGCACCCTCCTCTAGGTCATTTATAAAAATGACAAACAGCAACGGCCCCAGAACAGATCCTTGTGGTACGCCACTTGTAACTGAACTCCATTCTGAACATTTCCCATCAACCACCACCCTCTGTCTTCTTTCAGCTAGCCAACTTCTGATCCACATCTCTAAATCGCCCTCAATCCCCAGCCTCTGTATTTTCTGCAATAGCCTACCGTGGGGAACCTTATCAAATGCTTTACTGAAATCCATATACACCACATCAACTGCTCTACCCTCGTCTATCTGTTCAGTCACCTTCTCAAAGAACTCGATAAGGTTTGTGAGGCATGACCAACACTTCACAAAGCCATGCTGACTATCCCTAATCATATCATTCCTATCTAGATGATTATAAATCTTGTCTCTTATAATCCCCTCCAAGACTTTACCCACAACAGACGTGAGGCTCACCAATCTATAGTTGCCGGGGTTGTCTCTACACCCCTTCTTGAAGAAAGGGACCACATTTGCTATCCTCCAGTCCTCTGGCACGATTCCTGTAGCCAATGATGACCTAAAAATCAAAGCCAAAGGCTCAGCAATCTCTTCCCTGGCTTCCCAGAGAATCCTAGGATAAATCCCATCAGGCCCCAGGGACGTATCTATTTTCAGCCTGTCCAGAATTGCCAACACCTCTTCCCTACGTACCTCAATGCCATCTATTCTAATAGCCTGGGTCTCAGCATTCTCCTCCACAACATTCTCTTTTTCCTGAGTGAATACTGACAAAAAATATTCATTTAGTATCTCGCCTATCTCTTCAGACTCCACACACAACTTCCCATCCCTGTCCTTGACTGGCCCTACTCTTACCCTAGTCATTCTTTTATTCCTGACATACCTTTCGAAAGCTTTTGGGTTTTCCTTGATCCTACCTGCCAAATACTTCTCATGTCCCCTCCTTGCTCGTCTGAGCTCTCTCTTTAGATCCTTCCTCGCTACCTTGTAACTATCAAGCGCCCCAACTGAAACTTCACACCTCATCTTCACATAGGCCTCCTTCTTCCTCTTAATAAGAGATTCCACTTCTTTTGTAAACCACGGTTCCCTCGCTCGACGCCTTCCTCCCTGCCTGACCGGTACATACTTATCAAGAACACGCAGTAGCTGTTCCTTGAACAAGCTCCACATATCCAGTGTGCCCAACACTTGCAGCCTACCTCTCCAACCTACCCCACCCCCAAGTCATGTCTAATCGCATCATAATTGCCTTTCCCCCAGCTATAACTCTTGCCCTGCGGGGTATACTTATCCCTTTCCATCACTAACGTAAACGTCACCGAATTGTGGTCACTGTCCCTAAAGTGCTCACCTACCTCCAAATCTAACACCTGGCCTGGTTCATTATCCAAAACCAAATGCAATGTGGCCTCGCCTCTTGTTGGCCTGTCAACATATTGTGTCAGGAAACCCTCCTGCACACATTGTACAAAAAACGACTCATCTAATGTACTCGAACTATATCTTTTCCAGTCAATATTTGGAAAGTTGAAGTCTCTCATAATAACTACCCTGTTACCTTCGCTCTTATCCAAAATCATCTTCGCCATCCTTTCCTCTACATCCCTAGAACTATTTGGAGGCCTATAGAAAACTCCCAACAGGGTGACCTCTCCTTTCCTGTTTCTAACCTCAGCCCATACTACCTCGGAAGAAGAGTCCCCATCTAGCATCCTCTCCGCCACCGTAATACTGTTCTTGACTAACAGCGCCACACCTCCCCCTCTTTTGCCTCCTTCTCTGAGCTTACTAAAACACCTAAACCCCGGAACCTGCAACAACCATTCCTGTCCCTGCTCTATCCATGTCTCCGAAATGGCCACAACATCGAAGTCCCAGGTACCAACCCATGCTGCCAGTTCCCCTACCTTATTTCGTATACTCCTGGCATTGAAGTAGACACACTTCAAACCACCTACCTGAACACTGGCCCCCTCCTGCGAAGTCAAATCTGTGCTCCTGACCTCTATACTCTCAATCTCCCTTACCCTAAAACTACAATCCAGGTTCCCATGCCCCTGCTGCATTAGTTTAAACCCCCCCAAAGAGCACTAGCAAATCTCCCCCCCCAGGATATTTGTGCCCCTCAGGTTCAGATGTAGACCATCCTGTCTGTAGAGATTCCACCTTCCCCAGAAAGAGCCCCAGTTATCCAGAAATCTGAATCCCTCCCGCCTGCACCATCCCTGTAGCCATGTTTTTAATTGCTCTCTCTCCCTATTCCTCATCTCATTATCACGGGCAAAAACCCAGAGATAAAAACTCTGTTTGTTCTAGTTCTGAGCTTCCATCCTAGCTCCCTGAAAGCCTGCCTGACATCCTTGTCCCCTTTCCTACCTATGTCGTTAGTGCCAATGTGGACCACGACTTGGGGCTGCTCCCGCTCCCCCTTAAGGGCCCGGAAAACACGATCCGCGACATCACGTACCCTTGCACCTGGGAGGCAACATACCAAACGTGAGTCTCTCTCGCTCCCACAAAATCTCCTATCTGTGCCCCTGACTATCGAGTCCCCAATTACTAATGCTCTGCTCCTCTCCACCTTCCCTTCTGAACAACAGGGACAGACTCCGTGCCAGAGGCCCGTACCCCATGGCTTACCCCTGGTAAGTCCCCCCCCCACAAGTATCCAAAGCGGTATACTTGTTACTCAGGGGAACGACCGCAGGGGATCCCTGCACTGACTGCTTCTTCCCAGTCCCTCTTACAGTTACCCATCTATCTCCAATCTTTGGTGTAACTAATTCCCTGAAGCTGCAACCCCTCTGCCTCCCGAATGATCCGAAGTTCATCCAACTCCAGCTCCAGTTCCCTAACTCGGTCTTGGAGGAGCTGGAGATGGCTGCACTTCCTGCAGGTAAAATCAGCAGGGACACTAACGGCATCCCTCACCTCAAACATCCTGCAGGAGGAACATTGCACTCCCTTCTCTGCCATCCCTCTAACTTCCAACCAAGATCGGGTTAATAAATAAATAAATAAAAAATAATAATATAATATGGCACTTACCTCACACCAATGGGTCTTATTAGGTTAGAGGAGGAGGGCGGGTGAGAGACACTACACGTGTAGTGTCTCGGGTTTCCTCTCCACCAGAATTTATTGGTTGGGGGGGGGGAACCTTCCCAGAAGTCCGCGGGTCGAACTTCCGGTTCCCGCCTTATATAAAAAAAATATAAAAAATAAAACAGAAAAGAAGAACAGAAACGGGACCAGTTAAGTGTTTTTAAAGTAAATACTCACCTCCCGGCAGGCCACTGCACTCCGCTCCCGCCGAAATTCAATTCCCGGGATTCAATTCCCATACCAGCTGAGAATTCTGTTGTGGCTCATATCAAAATTTTGCTTTATCATTCTTCTCTGAAGCGCCTTCAGAGATTTTATGATGTTAAAGGTGCTTGATAAATACAACTTATTTTGCTCTTAAACCTTAAATCAGAGTGATGATGTGAGGGAAGGTGTGCCTACTATTGGAGAGACAGGGAACTCTCCCCGTAGAAGACACATGGAAACAAATAAGAAAGCTATGTCCTCCCAGGTCTGTGCGTTAGTACCGACCTTTCATGCTTAATCATCATGTGGAGAAAGACGTAATCAAGAGCATCAGGAGTAAATACATTTCAAAACAGATATTTCAAAGTGCTCAGCCATGTTAATTTTGATTTTATGATCCTGAGATGCTGTATTGAGTCAACTGATAAGGACCAATTTCAATATTCGACAAGACTAAAAGTTAAATAAATAGCAGATAGCTGACGAATGTACACACACTTATCACTGATCTATACTTACTCACCCCAAATGATGCAAGTAATTTGGGTTGAAAAATGGTTAGAATTGATAAGCATTATGGCAACATTTCTGTGCTACGTGACTGCACATCCTTCAAGCCTGTTATCTCAAAGTGAGGTTAACAAATGCACTCTAACTCTGAATACTCTGCGCCAGAGTATTTGCGTAATTCTGGTGCAACACTCCACTCTTTCTCCATTTCGTACAAGGATAGAATTGCTTAGCAGAGAAAAAAAGGCCATTCAGCCCATCGCGTTGAGCATTTCAGAATGAAGTAGACTCTCCATTCCCCGATTTTACCCAAAGCTTTTAAAATATTTCAATTTTCAAATATTTTTCCGATTCCCTTTTCGAAGCTATTATTATGGCTTCTTTCACCTACTGGGTGGAATTCTCCTACTCTGCCCACGATGGGTTTGGTAGCAGGTGGGAGCAGAGAGTCTAGCAGGAGCGAATAAGTTGGGAACCTGCAGCATAAAATCACGCTGCAATTCTCCCAATGGTGGCTTAATGGCAGGCGGGTATAGCTCAACAACCCATCGCATGAAAGAAAAGCATTCTTCTACCTTCATCCTTCAACTAAATCTTAAATTTATGCCATCTCATTATCAGCTCACAAACCAGTTGAACGGGTTTTCCCACATTTACTTCAGCCACAGCTTTTGCAGAAACGTAGGCCTTCAGAGCAGTTGTAGGCCTTTCAGTCATTCGAGCCTGCTCCGCCATTCAATAAGATCATGGTTGATCTGGACGTGGTCTCACATCCGCTTTACCTTCTGGCCCCCATAACCCTCGACTCCCTTGTCTATTAAAAATATTAATTCTGAACACATCTTGAAGTACCATTCCAGTGATAAAAGACCCAATATCCTCTTGTCTTGCACTGTAGATGATTGGCTTTGGCAACGGCCCATTTATATACGGATTCCAGATGGGCAGAGCCGGAGGCGGAGTCCCGCAGGGTTCCAAGCCCTGGTCTTAAAGGGGACATCACCTTACATGATGATAAGGGTATAGTAATACATTAGCCGTTCATCACATTCACCCCCGTTTTTAAACAAAAAGTCTGGCAGGGGTGAAATGCCATCATAAGTCCATTCGTTTCGGCGGCCTGATCGTCCTCATCGACCTCCTCCGCTCGGGCGGTGGTGCGGCGGACACGGACGTCTTAATTGAGGGTACTTCCGTGAGCACGGTGGTCGGAGCCTTGGTCCGGGTCGGAGTAGGGGATCGGGGCACAGGGGAAATAGCTGGGGGTGGGGGTAGCGGTGCCGGCGCCAGCGGGGTGTGTAGAGGGGGGGGGCTAGGGGGCGCGCGCGGTTGGTGTCCACCGACGGGGAGTGGGCCAGGAGCGGGGGTTGTTGTGGGTGCCGGGTCCGCAGGGTAGCTGTGAGGGAAGGGGCGTCTGTAGTGGGGGAACCAGCGGGTGCCAGATCCCAGAGGGAAACCGTATCTTGCCTGCCGTCGGGGTATTCGACGTTGGCGTAACTGGGGTTTGCGTGTAGTAATCAGATCTTTTCGATCAGGGGGTCTGTTTTATGGTTCCTCGCGTGCCTCCAGAGAAGAACAGGTCCTGGAGCCGTCAGCCAAGGTGGAAGCGAGACCCCGGAGGTGGACTTCCTGGGGAAGACAAACAATCGGTTGTGAGGCGTCTCATTCGTGGCCGTGCAGAGGAGCGACCTAACGGAGTGTAGGGCGTTGGGTAATACCTCTTGCCAGCGGGTGGTTGGGAGACTTCTCGACTGGAGGGCCCGAAGGACAGCCTTCCACACTGTCGCGTTCTCCCTCTCCACCTGCCCGTTTCCCCGCGGGTTATAACTGGTCATTCTGCTCGAGGCAATGCCTTTGCTGAGCAGATACTGACGCAGTTCATCGCTCATGAACGATGTACCCCGGTCGCTGTGGATATAAGCGGGGAAACCAAACAGGGTGAAGATGCTGGGCAGTCCTTTATCACGATGGCTGAGGTCAAGTTGGGGCAGGGGATGGCGAATGGGAAGCGGGAGAACTCGTCGATAACGGTGAGGGAAAAGGCATTGTGGTTGGTGGATGGGAGGGGGCCCTTGAAGTCCACGCTCAGTCGCTCAAAGGGCCCCGAGGCCTTCACGAGCCGAACCTTCTCAAGCCGGTAGAAGTGCGGTTTGCACTCCGCACAGACCTGGCAGGCCCTGGTCATGGCCTTGACCTCCTTGGTTGAGTAAGGTAGGTTGTGAGACTTGATAAAGTGGACGAGCCGGGTAACCCCCGGGTGTCAGAGGTCATTGTGGATGGCTTGCAGGCGGTCCTCCTGCGTGTTGGCGCACGTGCCACGGGACAGGGCATCTGGGGGCTCGTTGAGCTCCCCTGGACGATGCTTGATATTGTACGTGTAGGTGGAGAGTTCGATCCTCCACCTCAAAATTTTATCGTTTTTTATTTTGCCCTGTTGTGCGTTATCAAACATAAAGTCTACCGACCGTTGATGGGTGATGAGGGTGAACCTCCTACCGGCTAGATAGTGCCTCCAGTGCCGCACAGCCTCCACAATGGCTTGTGCCTCCTTCTCGACTGCAGAGTGACGAATCTCAGAGGCGGTGAGCTTCCGGGAGAAGAATGCTACTGGTCTGCCTGCTTGATTGAGGGTAGCAGCCAGGGCGATGGCTGATGCATCGCTCTCGACCTGGAAGGGGCTAGTTTCGTCCACCGTGTGCATAGCGGCCTTGATGATGTCGGCCTTGATGCGGTTGAAGGCCGATCGAGCTTCAGCCGACAGGGGAAAAATCGTGGTCTTTATGAGTGGGCGGGCTTTGTCCGCATATTTGGGGTCCCACTGGGCATAATAGGAGAAGAGCCCCAAGCACCGTTTGAGGGCCTTGAGGCTGCAGGGGAGGGGAAGTTCCTTTAGGGGGCGCATGCGGTCGGGGTCGAGACCTAGGACCCCGTTTTCCATAACATAGCCGAGGATGGCTAGCCGGGTTGTGTGGAAAACGCATTTTTCCTCGTTATAGGTCAGGTTGAGGGCTTGGGCGGTCTGGAGGAACTTTTCGAGGTTCGCATCATGATCCTGCTGGACATGGCTGCAGATGGTGATATTGTCCAAGTACAGGTATGTAGCCCGCAAACCGTACTGGTCCACCATTTGGTCCATCGCCCTTTGGAAGACGGAGACCCCATTTGTGACACCGAAGGGGACCCTGAGGTGGAAGAGCCAGCCATAAAGTTTGAAACAGGTGTACTCGGCGACCTGGATCGAGAGATCCGCGATACAGTACCTCTTGATTTGTACCGAGTGGGACCCGGATGCGAGGTCTATGGTATGGGAGGTGGGATGGGTGCGCAAGGAGCAGCGCCTTACCATCTCTGGATGAATAAAGCTCTCCGTGCTCCCGGAGTCGAAAAGGCATGGAGTGTCACGCCCGTTGACCTGGACCTGCATCATCGAGTTCTGCAGGTGTTTTGGCCGCGTTTGGTCGAGGGTAATTGCTCCCAGTTGCGGGTAGTCCGAGTCCTCAGCCGAGTCGGATTCGTAAAATGGCCGCCGCCGTTGGTCGCACGTGTCGGGTCGAGAAGATGGCTGCCGCCAAGATGGCCGCCCCCATGATTTGCACGAGGCAGATGACGCGTCAGAAGGGATCGTGTCGATGCGCAGCCGTATTGTGAGGCCTGCGGGCCTTTGAGCTTGATTTTCGGGCCTGCTGTTCTTTGTGTTTGTGGCCCTTGGGCCTGGCCAGGCAGACCCTCGCAAAATGCCCCTTTTTCCCGCAGTCGCTGCACTTGGCGGAGCGGGCTGGGCAGCGTGGGCGTGGATGCTGGCCCTGTCCGCAGAAGTAGCACGGTGTGCCCCCAGTCTGGGCGGGTCACCATGCGGCGCAGGCCCGAAACGTGGCCGAGTCTGAGGAAGTCCGAGGGGGGCTCGCAGGGTCTGCGGGGTACATGCCCAAATTATGTCGGGCCACTTCCAGCGAGGAGGCAAGCGTTAGCGTGTCCTGGAGGTCTTTTGCCCTGTTTCGAGTAGCCGCTGCCGGATGTAGGTCGAGCGGATGCCGGAGACGAAAGCGTCTCTGATGTGCAGGTTCATATGGGTTTCCCCTGTCACATCCTGATGGTCACAGTCCCTGGCGAGCGCGGTGAGTTTTTCTACAAACACCAGGTTAAAGTCCAACAGGTATGTTTCAAATCACTGGCTTTCCCTTTAAGTCCCTTTAAGTATTCTGAAGGTTTCAATGGGATCACCTCTCATTCTTTGAAACACTGGATCTCAACATGTTTGGGCAGTACCCCTGGTGGGAATCGAACCCCGGTCCCCAGAGAATTACCCTGGGCCTCTGGTCCAGTGACAATACAACTACTCCGCCGTCACCCTTGCTAACCCTACAGTGGTTGGCACCGTTTCTTCACAGCTCCAGGGTCCCAGGTTCGATTCCCGGCTTGGGTCACTGTCTGTGCAGAGTCTTCACGTTCTCCCCGTGTCTGCGTGTGTTTCCTCCGGGTGCTCCGGTTTCCTCCCACAAGTCCCGAAAGACATGCTGTTAGGTGAATTGGACAATCTGAATTCTCCCTCTGTGTACCCGAATAGGCGCCGGAATGTGGCAACTAGCGGATTTTCACAGTAACTTCATTGCAGTGTTAATGTAAGCCTACTTGTGACACCAATAAAGATTATTATTATTATTAGAGACTACAGCACCAGTTTCTCCAATCTCTCTTCATAAGAGAGCCCCGCCATCCCCAGAACATGTGTGGTGAACATACATCGCACTCCCTCTATGGGAATAATATCTTTTGGGAGGTAAGGGGACTAAAACTGCTCACAGGTTCCAGGTGGGGTCTAATAAAGCTTCTATAGAATTGAAGCAGGACTCACTTCACCTGTACCAAATCCTCTTGTGATAAAGGCGAACATTCCATTAGCCTTCGTAAAAGCTTGCTGCACCTGTTTTAAAATTCGTTCATGGGTTGTGGGTGTCGTTGGCTGGAGGGAGAAACCCTCCCAAAGTGTCCTTATGTTATACCCTTGACGGGACAAGTTGCCCATCCCTAATTGCCTTTGAACTGAGTGGTTTGCCCCGCCATTTCAGAGGGCATTTAAGAGTCAACCACATGGCTGTGCGTCTGGAGTCACATGTAGGCCCGGACCAGGTAAGGACGGCAGATATTCTTCCCTAAAGGGCATTAGTAAACCAGATGGGTTCTTACGGCAATCGACAGGGGTTCCATTTTTAAATTTTACCAGCTGCCCTGGTGGGATTCGAACCCCAGTCCCCAGAGAATTACCCTGGGCCTCTGGTCCAGTGACAATACAACTACGCCGCCGTCACCCTTGCATGATAGCCTTCAGTGACTTATGGACAAGGACACCCTTTGTGCATCTACACTTACTCTGCACATCTATTCCTTCTAACAAAGTGATAACCTCACATTTTCCCACATTATGGTCCATCTACCATGTTCTTGCCCACTCTCCAAGTCTGTCCATATCCTCCTTCAGCCGCTTTACATCTTCCTCACTACATACATTCCCACCACACTTTATATCATTCGCAAACCTGCAAATATTACATTTGGTCCCTACATCCAAATCATTGATATATATTGCGAACAGTTGGGACCCCAAGTACTGATCCTTACACAGCCTGCCAATGCGCTAATCACCCGTTTATTCCTAGTCTCTGTTTTCTGCCTGTTAATGTGAGGATTTCAATCCACTGCCTCTTCCCCTATGTGTTTTTATTTTGCTAATTAAGCTCCTGAGGGCGACTTTATAAAAAGGCTTTTGAAAGTCCAAATATACTACTACATCCATCAACTCTCTTTTATCAATTTTGTTAGTAACATCTTCATAAAACTCTGACACGTCCGTCAAACCTGATTTCCCACTCTACCCAATTTTTGGACGTAATGAAAATACAACAAAGGCACTTTGAAATAACTCAAGCTGCTGTATAACAGCAAGAAGATAATTACCTCTGAAGTGTAGACAAGTGAAACAGCCACTAGGCATCCCACAAACAGCAATGAGAGGGGTGATCAGTGTACGATGGAAGTGTGCAGTCACTCCCATTATTAAAGGGTACGAGGACCACAGAGGGTCCATAGTCACAGACAGCTCGTCTCCCGACCTGTCATCACAGGTTCTACTGATTGGGTAAAACAAAGCCCAGTCAGTAGACCAGATTGAGTGTGGGCCATCAGTAGAAGCATTAACAGTGCTGAACTGTGCTTATTTGACCAGGTTGAATTGATGTTGAGAACATAAAGGGATAGCAACCATCTAGCAAAGGGTCATTTGATCACATTAGATATTATGAGTTGAAGGCCAAGCCTCCCCTTCCTACCATTCTTCTGATCTTTAATGGCCATCTGAATATTCCAGTTAAAGTCCAGCACCTCTGACAAAACTGCAGTCCCTTACTATTGTGGTGATATGGCTCTTCAACTTAAATCTTGGGCTGAATTCGCCGCCGGCAGATGCTCCATTTTGCCAGCAACATGGGGGTTTCCTGTCGGCGTGGGGCTGCCCACAATGGGGAACCCCATTGATCAGCCAGCGAAATGGAGAATCCCAACGATGTACATAACCAGAAATCTGGCACTGCTGGACGGAGAAACCCTCCCAAAGTTCCCTTATGTTATACCCTTGACGGGACAAGTTGACAAACTGAGCCCCTGTTTGCCAGTTTAATGGCTGTAAAGAAGCCCATGGCACTCACTTGTAAAGCTCTCTTGGTGTCCATTCCAACATCCATTATTCGAACAACACCACTGAAAACAGGTTATCTGGTCCACTTATTTTACACCCAGCTGTGGCTCAGTTGGTAGAGCCCTTAAGTCAGAAGGTTGTGGGATCAAGACCCACTCCAGAAACTTGACTAAACAAATCGAGGCTGGTGCTCCAGGGCAATACTGAGGGATCACTGTACCTCAGATAAGGCTTCAGCAAAGGCCCTCCATGTTCCCTCACGTGGATGTGAAAGGTCTTGAGGCAGTATTTTATAGAAGCACAGGCGTTTCCATGCTTGCCTGCCCAATATTTATCTCTCAACTCACATCAGTAAATCAGATTACTTCATCATTATCTCTTTGTTGTTTGTGGGAGTTTGCTGTGCGCAATTTAACTGTCATCAACAGCGTTGTCTCTTCAAAAGCATTTCATTGGCTGTGAAGCACTCTGGGATTTTCAAAATTAATTCAAGGGATGCAGGCACCACTGGTTGGACCAGAGTTCACTGCCCATCTCTTCAGCTGTGTGGCCATTTCACAGGAGATTCAAGAGTCAATCGCATTGCTGAAGAGTCAAATGTAGGCCAGACCACGTAAGGATGGCAGGTTTCCGAGACCTCTTTCATGAAAATCAAGATCGTTAGACTTTAATTTCAGGCGGTGGGATTCTCCGTTTCAGAGATTAAAGTGTTGATGCCAACGCAGGATTCGTGGACTTTCACGCCAGCGAAACTGGCGCCGCACCAGGACCGATTCTGCAGCTGCTATAGGGCTCGCGCCAGCGCCACATGGAACACAATCGATTCCAATGAGAAACGGTGCCGGATTCGCTGGTTTCGCGATTGACGCTCAGGAGGCTGACAAGCTGCAGGCGCATATACACACTGCACTCCCCACACACACCATCCCAGCCAACAAGATGGCAGCGAGGAGAGCGGCACCCTGTTTCACCAATGGCGAGCATGAATGCCATGGAGGAGAGGAGGATGACCCTGTACCCCAGCTCGGGAAGGAGGCTGCCAGCTACCGCCGTTCATCATGCCTGGGCGCAGGTGGCAAAGGAGGTCAGCGCCACCAGCAACACCGTCCGGACTGGCCAGCATTGCCGGAAGAAACTGCAAAACCGCCTTGGGGCAGCCGGAGTGAGTAGGCAGTACTGTGGCCCTGGCACTAACGCGCGTCCCACACACCCATAACCCTACTCCGCCCCCAACCCAGAGGGTGGCTGATCCCCCACATGCCGGCACACATACCAGCCGCCATGGCTGGGTGCCCTGGCTACTGAGGCCATTAGGTTCCCACCCGCACACCATCACCCTCACACCCCACACCACCATCACCCCAACACCACCCTCACCCTCACATCACCCTCACCCTACACCACCCCTACACGAGTCGGATTGTCTAACACCATCGTGTTCTGTGCCCCCCGCACCCCAGAAGAAGGCGGCACACAACCGACGGGAGCGGGAAAACACTGGAGGGGGACCGCCAGGCCTGGGGCCCCCACAACACCACCCCCACCCTCACCCTATACCACCCACACCCTGACCCCCACACCACATCACCCTCACCCTCACACCACCCCACCCCCTCACCCTATACCACCCACACCCTGACCCCCACACCACATCACCCTCACCCTCGCACCACCCCACCCCCTCACCCTATACCACCCACACCCTGACCCCCACACCACATCACCCTCACCCTCACACCACCCCACCACCTCACCCTACACCACCGCACCCCCTCACCCTACACCACCCTCACCCCCTCACCCTCACCCCCACACCACCACTCCCCCATTCCACAACCCCCTCCCCACACCCCCACCCATACGCCCACCCACCTCACCCTACACCACCCCACCCCCTCACCCTATACCACCCACACCCTGACCCCCACACCACATCACCCTCACCCTCGCACCACCCCACCCCCTCACCCTACACCACCCTCACCACCACTCCCCCATTCCACAACCCCACCCACACGCCCACCCTCCTCACCCTACACCACCCCACACCACCCCACCCCCTCACCCTATACCACCCACACCACCCCACCCCCTCACCCTATACCACCCACACCCTGACCCCCACACCACATCACCCTCACCCTCGCACCACCCCACCCCCTCACCACCACTCCCCCATTCCAAAACCCCCTCCACACACCACCACCTCCCCCCCACACCCACCTCACCCTCAGCCTCGCACCACCCACAGCACCCTCACCTCCACACAATCCTCACCCCTGCACCACCCTAACCCTACACCACCCCACCCCCTCACCTACACCATCCCACCCTACACCACCACTCTCCCCCCACCACCACCCCTGCCCCACACGCCCACCCCCCATCCGACCTGCGGCTTATTCACGCATCTCGTCTTGTGTCTAACAGAACCTGGTGGATTGGCCGTGCTAAATTACCCCTTAGCCTCCAGGAATGTGCAGGTTAGGTTACACGGTTATGGGATAAGGTCGGATGGACGGTGGAGTGGACATTGGTAAGGTGTTCTTTTAGAGGGTCGGTGCAGACTCGATGGGCTGAATGATCATAGAATTTACAGTGCAGAAGGAGGCCATTCGGCCCATCGAGTCTGCACCGGCTCTTGGAAAGAGCACCCTACCCAAGGTCAACACCTCCACCCTATCCCCATAACCCCATAACCCAGTAACCCCACCTAACACTAAGGGCAATTTTGGACACTAAGGGCAATTTATCATGGCCAATCCACCTAACCTGAACATCTTTGGACTGTGGGAGGAAACCGGAGCACCCGGAGGAAACCCACGCACACACGGGGAGGATGTGCAGACTCCGCACAGACAGTGACCCAAGCCGGAATCGAACCTGGGACCCTGGAGCTGTGAAGCAATTGTGCTATCCACAATGCTACCGTACTGCCCATATGGCCTCTTTCTACACTGTAGGTTCCATGATAAGCTATACTAATGTTATCTGAAGTGGAATATAATGAGCAATGTTCTTTGTCAAGTACTAAATACAGTAATGGTTGTCCTTTTCAACATCCTTTTTATTGTGTTACCCTAAATGCGGTAAGTGGGCTCCAATTCCATATATATATTGATTGGTTTTAAGATATGGGGATACATCTTTCCTGAACACAATTTAATGACTTTATGTTTGATTTACACTGCACAGTTTGCCTCAGCATGAAACCAAAATGTATTTTCCATTGAGACGAACTGTGCCTCAACTATTACACAAAATAATGCAAAATAGTGTGTCACATCTATTCTTCAACTGTCCATTCTGTGGGAATGAGAGATTAGTAGCCCTGCCTTTAAAGTGCACAATAGCGGGGACTATGGTGATTGATATTATGTTGCGATGAGAAACATAATGTTGGCAGATGCACCATATTCATCTGCCAGTTAATAAAATCTCTATTCACCAACCAGTTATGAAAATAGAATTAGCCACTTAATCAATCAATTTATTAGCATCCTTCAACATCATATCACAGAGCTGAATCTGTCTGGCAACACGGCTCAGTGTCTGCTCGGACAAACCTGAGGTATTTAATTGGTGACTGGCTGTGCTTTTGGGATCCTAATTCAGCACCAACACTTGAGCCAATTAATACATGCACAGGGACAGACAGTTTAGGTATTTCTTCAGCTGGTGGTACTATTAATTACATTCACAACCCTGAATGAGGGGCAGTACCAACAATTAGTGCATTACAATTACACTCTTAATGACTAACACTCCTTTGATTCCCAAATCACAATAGTGATTGCACTAACTATACGCCCTTGTATTGAGGTAGCCCAGCAGTCCAGTCCTTTGTTTCAAATCAATGTGGTTCAGGTTACGGGCTGAAATATTTCATTCATTAACTAACCATTCCATTACTCATGCCTCCCCAGAAGATCCAAAGAAGTAAAACAGTCGAATCATTTGCCACCAGTCTTGGCTTTCTGGAAATATGATTTAATCGATCTCCTCAGAACCCACTCAGCTCTAATTTCTCTTGAGTTATTGCTCCAGTTGCAGCTGTCGTGCTCTCCTCCGCCCGTCAGGTGTGCTGCGAGTCCCTCTTCCTGGCAAAAGAAAACAGGCTGAGGGAGAATTGGTTTTGGATGTTTCACCTTCTTTATGCTCCTCTGGAATACAAGTATGTGTAACCCCCACGTGGACCCACAGGGGATTAATAATAGATCTCCCCCTGAGGCTTCTGGAGTACGAGTTTCTCTGGTAACGGGTGGGAGGCCCGCACCGCTGGGACCCGTTAAAGACGGGCTGCCCCATTGGTCCCAGTATTGAAACCTGACAAGTCAGACCACCTTTGCAGTGACTATTTCTAACAGAAATAAAGATGAAATAAGCATTAATTAGAGTGGAATAACAACAAACTAACCTACCTCCCTTTTACTGTCCCATCCTTTACCCACACATACAAAACAGAAAGGCACAGAGGGGTGGAAAGGGGTAAAAATAATGAGGATTAAGGTCAAAAGGATAAGAGTCCTTGCTTTTGATGTTGAATTCTTTGCAGTAGGTTTTCCTCCTGGCAAGCTGATTGGTCAAACCCACTGGTGTACAGTGGGTAATAGTCTTCTTACAGTAACATTCATTCAGTACTCATAGGTAGTAGGATTTCTCCTGGAGAAACACTTTAACCTTTATTGAACTGGGCCTCCGACTCAAATGTCCACCTTTCAGCCGGCTTCTCTCTTAAAACCCTTTGTCACGCGTCAACCCCAGGCTATAGCCCGAGTTTTAATCTCAATAACTAAAATGAGACCCAGCCCATTGAGGAAAGGGAAGAGTTCTTCCACTGGATTTTTTGAGTGATTTCACAATAATAGAGAGAGAGAGGAAGTCAGAGATGCGTCTTCCAGCTTCAGAACCGAAAGCGAAACCAAAATCCTAGCGTTATCACAGTGAAAAACATTCCAGAGAAATCAGAACCAATCATTACCAGTTATCAGCAAAGCCCAGCATATTGAGCCAGTTCATTGGCTGCCAGCTAAGTCAGTCAAATTGAGCCATCACTGATATCTCTCCTGCTTAAATTAAAGGTAAAGACTGTGTTAAAGTCACAGGTCCATTAATCATCCATGGATCAAAATTCTAACAGCAAAAAAAAATAAAAGAAAGGGGAAAATGGGACAAACAGGGTTTAAGCAGGAGGATCCGTCCAGTAGGTTGTTGCTAACTGTGGTAAATACACTTGGGCACTTTGGTTGAGTGATAAATATTGGCTAAGATACCAGGATCTTTGACGTCCACCTGGGAGAGCAGATTTAAACCACCTGGTTTAACATCTCATCTGAAAGCTGGCATCTCCAATAATGCAGCACTCCCTCCGTACCACACTCGACCATCAGCCTGGACTTGATGCTTAACTCTCTGGAGTGGAACCTGACACCACAATTCACCTGAATTGGGTGTGAGGGTGCTGCCAACTGAGTTACTGCTGACGCAACTCTGAGCTTTTCTGGGAAGCCTCCTGACAATGTAATTCCTTGTCCTTGCCGTCACTCCCCTTCAGATGTTTCCTCCTCCAAGTTCCCGCTCAACATCGATAACAGGTGCAAATACGGGATGTCTGACAATATCATTTTGTTATCTAGATTTGGCCGGGTTCTGTGTTTTTCACTATCTCCTGTCATATTTCTAGAACCTGAAATGTTTATTCATTTCCCTTTTTTATTTTTACCAGATTAATTCTACTTCTGTCGAAAAATGCTAAGGACGTTTTTGTTGCAGCACGGGCTCTAAGGTGATGAGGCTAACTGAGGCATTTTCTGCTCCTGTTGTACATCTAAATCTGAATGGATGGTCTTTTTGACATTTAAGTGACATGTCAAGTATTAAAAAGATCATTATGGCAGCTGTGCTGCGTTCTTTTTTTTCGCTGGCACAGATAGAATTCACTTTCCCAGGCCTCGCTTTTCAAGAACCATTATTACAAAGTCTTTATTAGTGATTCATTAAATATGAAGGAAATAAATATTGGCAATTTTTACTTTTTACGTGAATACTGTGAATCACTCTCACCATGTGCAAGCTGGTTTATAATAACAGACAATAAAAATAAACGTTATTATTGTCACAAGTAGGCTTACATTAACGCTGCAATGAAGTTACTGTGAAAATCCGAGTCGCCACATTACGGCGCCTCTTCATGTACACAGAGGGAGCATTCAGAATGTCCAATTCACCTAACAAGCATGTCTTTCAGGACTTTGAGGGAGGAAAGCGGAGCACCCGGAGGAAACCCATGCAGACACAGGCAGAACGTGCAGATTCCGCATAGTGACCCAAGCTGGGAATCAAACCCGGATGCCTTGTAATGTGAATCAGCAGTGCTAACCACTATGCTACCAAATGTTACATTTGGATAGTATCTTTCATAGATTGAAATCTCCCATTTGGGATAACTCATTGACACCGCTGTCAGTCAGAGGTAGCCCTCTTGCCTGAGTCAGAAGGCTGTCCAGATATTTGAATGCCTGCTGTAGGCTGATGCTATCTCAAGGTGTGCCATAATGTCAGATGGTGCTGCAGGTGGTAAAAAAAGGCAAATGGTACGTTGGCCTTCATAGCGAGAGGATTCGAGGTCAGGTGCAGGGATGTCTTGAATTTTTTTATTCGTTCTTGGGATGTGGGCATCACTGGCTCGGCCAGCATTTGTTACGTATTCCCAATTGTCCTTGAACTGTGTGGCTTGCTGGGCCATTTCAGTGGGTGGGGACTGTTAAGAGTCAACCGCATCATTGTGTGGGTCTGGAGTCACATGTGACCGGACCGGGTAAGGTCGGCAGATCTCCTTCCCTAAAGGACATCAGTGAACCAGATGGATTCTTACGACAATCGGCAATGGTTTCATGGTCATCATTAGTTTCTTAATTCCAGATGTTTATTGAATTCAAATTTCCATCATCTGCCATGGTGGGATTGGAACCTGCAACCCCAGAGCATTACCCTGGGTCTCTGGATTACTAGTCCGCTGACATTACCACTACGCCACCACCTTCTTGATGTAATTATACATGGCCTTCCACACCTGGAGTATTGTGTGCATTTGTGGTCTCCTTATCTGAGGACAGATGTTCTTGCTATAGAGGGAGTGCAGAGAAGGTTTACCAGGCTGATTCCTGGGATGGCGAGACTGACGTATGAAGAGAGATTGAATCGGTTAGGATCTTATTCGCTGGAGCTTGAAAGAATGAGCCGGGGGTGGGGTGGGGGTGGGGGGAGGGTGCGGGGGGCTGCGTCGGATAGAGACCTATAAAATTCTAACAGGACTAGACAGGGTGGATGCAGGAAGGATGTTTCCAATAGGGGTGGCCTCAACCAGGGGTCACAGTTTAAGGATAAGGGGTGGACCATTTAGGACAGAGATGAGGAGAAATTTCTTCACAAGAAGTGGTGAGCCTGTGGAATTTGTTACTACAGGAAGTAGTTGAATGAAGAGTGCAGGAGAGCATGCCAGAAGTAACATCAGGCATACCCAAAAATGAGGCGTCAACCTAGTGAAGCCATAACACAGGACTATTTGTGTGCCAAACAGCAAAAGTCGCATGTAATAGACAGAGTTAAGTGATTCCACAACAAACGCATCTAAGCTCTGCAGTCCTGTCACATCCAGCCGTGAATTTTTTTTTTATTCGTTCATGGCATGTGTGCGTCGCTGGCTGGTCCAGCATTTATTGCCCATCCCTGAGGGCATTTAAGAGTCAACTACATTGCTGTGAGTCTGGAGTCACATGTAGGCCAGACCAGGTAAGGAAGACAGATTTCCTTCCCTAAAGGACATTAGTGAATCAGATGTTTTTTTACGACAATCGACAATGGTCTCATAATTGTCATTAGACTTTTGCTTCCAGATTTTTACTGAATTCAAATTCCACCATTTGCCCTGGCAGGATTTGAACCTACGTCAGGCAATGTGGAAAATTGTCCAGGTGTGTCCTGTGCACAAGAAACAGGACAAATCCAAACCAGCCAATTACCGCCCTATCAGTCTACTCTCCATCATCAGCAAAGTGATGGAAGGAATCATCAACAGTGCTATGGAGCGACACTTACTCAGCAATAACCTGCTCACGGATACTCAGTTTGGGTTCCGCCAGGGCCACTCAGCTCCTGACCTCAGTACAGCCTTGGTTCAAACATGGCCAAAAGAGCTGAATACCAGAGGCGAGGTGAGAGTGACTGCTCTTGACACCAAGGCAGCATTTGACTGAGTATAGCACTAAGAAGCCCTCGCTAAACTGGACTCGATGGGAATCAAGGGGAAACCTCTCCGCTGGTTGGAGTCATACCTGGCACAGAGAAAGATGGTTGTGGTGGTTGTAGGTCAGTCATCTCAGCTCCTGAACATCACGGCAGGAGTTCCTCAGGATTGTGCCCTAGGTCCAATCATCTTCAGCTGTTTAATTAATGACCTTCTTTCCATCATAAGATCAGAAGTGGGGATGTTTGCAGATGTTCAGCACCATTCGCGATTCCTCAGATAATGAAGCAGTCCATGTCCAATTGCAGCAAGACCTGAGCAATATCGAGGCTCGGGCTGACAAGTGGCAAGTTACATTCGCGCCACACAAGTGCCAGGCAATGACCATCTCCTACAAGAGAGAATCTAGCCACTGTCCCTGGACATTCAATGACATTACCATCGCTGAAACCCCCACAATCAACATCCTGGGGGTTACCATTGAACTGAACTAGCCATATTAATACTGTGGCTACCAAGGCTGGTCAAAGGCGAGGAATCCTACTCAGCTCCTGACCCCCCATTGCATGTCCGCCATCTACAAGGCACAAGTCAGGAGTGTAATGGAACCCTCTCCACTTGTCTGGATGAGTGCAGCTCCAACACACTCCTTCTATAAACATTCAAATCCTCCACCATCGGTGAACAGTGGCAGCCATGTGTACCCATCTACAAGTTGCACTAACTCACCAAGGTTCCTTAGACAGCACTTTACAACCCCACGACCACTACCATCTAGAATGACAAGCGCAGCAGGTATCTGGGAACCCCGCCACCTGGAGGTTCCCCTCCAAGTCACTCACCACTCCGACTTGGAAATCTATCGCCGTTTCTTCACTGTCACTGGGTCAAAATCCTGGGACTCCCACCCTAACAGCACAGTGGGTGTATCTACACCTGAAAGACTGCAGCGATTCAAGAGGGCAACTCACCACCACCTTCTGAAGGGCAACTAGGAATGGGCAATAAAAGCTCGCCAGTGACGGCCACATCCTGTAAATTAATTTTTAAACTGTTGAGGTCAAAACATTGTAGGCACTACCTAATAGTCTCCCGTGACAAGCACGTTTAACCCGCTGTTTCCTGATGCTCGCAGCACCGAGCAACATCAGTCTATCTATCTGGACTCTGTGGCAATCCGGGGCCTCAGTGGGAAACGCCCCGCCAAGGCCGCACTTAGTCCCGTTTCCTGCACTGAGGAGCTCCACTCGCCAGGGCGCCTCAGTGCAGAAGGAGATTAGTTCACCATTTTTAAATGGTGTCGCAATCTTTCAACCCCCCCCCCCCCCCCCCCCCCCCCCCACAAAGCCTCAACTCGCCTCTAGGGGTGAGACTAGCTGTCTCACTCTAATATGCAGATTTGCCAAAACTGACCCCGCCGACAATGGGCGGGATTCAGATTGTGACGTCTCGTGAGCTCCCGTTGGATCTTGCGAGTTGTGGTGAGCCGAGTAGATCCCGGAGGAGGCCTCTCCTGGTATCTACCAGCTGCACTGCGCTCCCGTTCGGGAGCAACGCGGCGGTAGATGACGCTCTGTATGTTTTTGGAAGGAGTTAGATAAAGCACTTGGGGCGAAGGAGAACAAAGGATATTGAGAGAACCTGGGATGGGGCTATTGAGTTGGAAGATCAACCATGAGCAGAATGAATGGCGAAACATGCTCGAAGGGCCGAATGGACTCTTCCTGCTCCTATTTTCTATGTTTCTATTTCTGATGAAACAATAACCACAAGTCCCTCTCAGGTGGGTATAAAAGATATCACTGCAATGTTTTGAAGGGCAGAAGGTATCTGTGCTTCCCACCCCGGTCACGGTGGCACAGTGGTTAGCACTGTTGCTTCACAGAGCAGGGTCCCAGGTTCGATTCCTGACTTGGGTCACTGTGTGGAGTCTGCATGTTCTCCCCATGTCTGCGTGGGTTCCTCCGGGTGCTCCGGTTTCCTCCCACAAGTCCCAAAAGACGTGCTGTTAGGTGAATTGGACATTCTGAATTCTCCCACTGTGTTCCCGAACAGGCGCCGGAGTGTGGTGACTAGGGGCTTTTCACAGTAACTTCATTGTAGTGTTATTTCACTTCAAATTTTAAGGAAAATACTTTTCCTTCAAGTATTTATCTGACTCCTTTTTGAAACTGTCCCCATCATCCTCTCAGGCAGTTCAGTCCAAATCCGAAACATTTGTTGCATAACAAAGTGCTCCTCCACTAGTTCTCTTTATTAGACTAGCAAAACAATCTATGACTTTATCAACCAAATCTCCTTCTCCATTCTGAGGAGAACCTTCAAGCTTTGTCAGTCTAACCACGCAGATATAGTACCTCATCCCTGGAACGTTCTACTAAATCTCTTCTGTACCCACTTGAAAGTTTTTAATATCCTGTAAGTGGTGGCTCGAAACAATACACTGGCGACTTCTAATAACAGCAAAGGGGATTTATTAACATTAGGCAAAGATAACTATTTACAGGCACAGAACAACGATGACGAGGCCTTACGTTTCTGGCTCTGGGGTCCACACTGCTCAGGCCTCTGCTCCCAGAGCCCTGCACTTCCTCTCCGATAGTAGGGGGTTACGTGTTCCTACATGATTGCCCCTCAGCTGGTCATATGGACCTCGAGGGCTCGCCCTTTAAAGGGACCATGCAACAACATCCCCCTTAATGCATTTTACAAAACAAGCTTTATCCATGTGTCATTTACGTGAGGGCTGGTTTAGCTCAGTTGGCCTGGCAACTGGTTAGTGTCGCAGAGTGAGACCAGCAGCTCGCGTTCAATTCCCAAATGGCTGAGGTTAATCATGAAGGCCCCGCCTTCTCAACCTTCTCAACGCCTGAGGTGCGATGATCCTCAGGTTAAATCACCACCAGTTAGCTCCCCCCCGCTCAAAGGGGAAAGCAGCCTATGGTCATCCCTGTCCATGGTGACTTTACCTTACCTTGTACATGTGAAAAGATCAAGAGACATAAGGAAAAAGAGTTAATCACAAAGTCAGTCTGTCTGGGGACCTTCGAGCCCTCATGGACTGGCTCAGCTCCCTAACCAGCTCCTCCACCACTGAGGGAGTCTTGTTGTCTGCAGAAGACGCTGGTCCTAGATACTCGGCCGCTCCCTTGCCCAACTCTTTGAAAGTTGCCACTCAAGTGGATAGAGCTGTGAAGAAGGCCTATGGTGTGCTAGCGTTCATTAACAGAGGGATTGAATTTAAGAGCCGTGAGGTGATGATGCAGCTGTACAAAACTTTGGTAAGGCCACATTTGGAGTACTGTGTACAGCTCTGGTCACCTCATTTTAGGAAGGATGTGAAAGCTTTGGAAAAGGTGCAAAGGAGATTTACCAGGATGTTGCCTGGAATGGAGAGTAGGTCTTACGAGGAAAGGTTGAGGGTGCTAGGCCTTTTCTCATTAGAACGGAGAAGGATGAGGGGCGACTTGATAGAGGTTTATAAGATGATCAGGGGAATAGATAGAGTAGACAGTCAGAGACTTTTTCCCCGGGTGGAACAAACCATTACAAGGGGACATAAATTTAAGGTGAATGGTGGAAGATATGGGGGGATGTCAGAGGTAGGTTCTTTACCCAGAGAGTAGTGGGGGCATGGAATGCACTGCCTGTGGAAGTAGTTGCGTCGGAAACATTAGGGACCTTCAAGCAGCTATTGGATAGGTACATGGTTTACGGTTAAATGATATAGTGTAGATTTATTTGTTCTTAAGGGCAGCACAGTAGCATTGTGGATAGCACACTTGCTTCACAGCTCCAGGGTCCCAGGTTCGATTCCGGCTTGGGTCACTGTCTGTGCAGAGTCTGCACATCCTCCCCGTGTGTGCGTGGGTTTCCTCCGGGTGCTCCGGTTTCCTCCTACAGTCCAAAGATGTGCAGGTTAGGTGGATTGGCCATGATAAATTGCTCTTCGTGTCCAAAATTGCCCTTAGTTTTGGGTGGAGGTGTTGACTTTGGGTAGGGTGCTCTTTCCAAGAGCCGGTGCAGACTCGATGGGCCGAATGGCCTCCTTCTGCACTGTAAATTCAATGATAATCTATGATAAATCTAGGGCAAAGGTTCGGCACAACATCGTGGGCCGAAGGGCCTGTTCTGTGCTGTATTTTTCTATGTTCTATGTTCTAACTCCCACCTGGGCTGTTGGCTGAGTCAACTCTGAACTCTTCAGCTCCCTCTGCTCTGGGACAACCACAGGAGCACCAATGGCACCTGTTGGACACGTCTGCTCTGTAAAGGGGGTTATTTCCCCGGCTTCTCATGTGGTCAACGTGCTTCTGCATTGGTCTGCCATTCTACATTGGCCCAAAATAAAACGGGCCCAGATTTGGACACAATCCGACCTGATAACCTGAGTTGGCCTAAGGTGACTTTGCTAACTGGAACAATCTGTCAGCTTTTTGTGAAGTACGTTGGTTCCCCTAGGAGGCCTGACATGCCACCCTGCCAAATTTGAGAACATCAATTCCAAACAAGTATGGGGGCAGCGGCCCCCAAGCAATTCAGCCGGCTTGACCCCAGTGGAAGCAAGAAGGGTCGTATTGTAGGTCAAGAGAAAGTTGGCCAACCCATGGTGCAACGGGTGGTCTGATTGCTTTCTCATAGCATTTTAAAAAGTTTGCACAGCTCTTCCGCCAATTTTAGCAAGCGTGCCCAATCCACCCAACCTACACATGTTTGGACTGTGGGAGGAAACTGGAGCACTCGGAGGAAACCCACGCAAACACAGGGAGAAAGTGCAAACTCCACACAGACAGTACCCAAGGCCACAATTGAACCTAGGTCCCTGGTGCTGTGAGGTACCAGTGCTAACAACTGTGTCGCCATCCAGTCCTGTCCTCAAAGGGACCAACATTGACTTTAGCTACCCTCTTCCTTTTCATTTACTTATTAAGCCATCTTCTCAGTAAGCAGGTAGAAATTACAAGTAGGCACACAGCATACTGGCTCCCTTTAAGTGACCACCCAACTTTCACATCCCACCTCCTGATCCCATCCACCAATCGTTGGTTAACTGGGAGGTGGCATCGTGAATGGCTGCCTCCTGAGAGATTCTCCTGTAGATTCACCTCTGGGGCGGGATTCTCCGACAGCGGGATTCTCCGTTTTGCCGGCACCCGGGGGTTTCCCGCCGGCGTGGGGCCGCCCCACAATGGGAAACCCTATTGACTGACTGGCATAACAGAGAATCCCGCCGGCGGGTCGAGGCAGAAAAGTGGCGCGGCGGGGCGGAGAATCCAACCCCCATGTCTACGAGGTCACGAGGATTATCCGCCGGTGGGATGCTCTGTTTTGCCGGCAGCCCGGGGATTTCCTGATGGCATGGGGCCGGCCCACAATGGGAAACCCCATTGACCAGCTGGCTAACGGAGCATCCCGCCGGCGGGGTGAAACAGAAATGTGCTGTGGCGGGGCGGAGTATTCGCCCATGGTTCTGCCGTCTGAATATAATGTAGCAGCAGAATATAATGTATTTCAGCTGGGCCCGAGCCCATGATTTATAAAGGTTTACCATAACTTTCTTGCTTTTATGTCTCTACTTATAAAGTCATTTTTAACATCGTTACTAGCTCATTGTGCCATCTTCAAATTTTTAGATGTAGACTGTCAGGCTTCTGTTCCCATAACCCCCCACCCCCCTCCTCCTCCCTCCCCACCACCTCCCCCTCCTCCTCCGTTCCCCCCCTCCCCCCGCCCTGAAATTGTATCATTTATTTTGCACCATCTCTCCTTACTTTTCCAACAAAACCTCAGGTTTTTCTGCATTACTTTTTCTGCATTAAATTCAGTCAGCTATGTGAACGCCCATTTCACCAGTCTCCTGAAGTCTATGACTATCCTCCTCCCCATTGACTACATTTTGAAGTTTTGTATCATCTATAAACTCTTAAATGCTGCTGCTTGCAAGGCAGCATCTACATGTAAATAGGATCAATCAAAAGAAGCAGGAACCTCGGCAATAAGTGAATGGCAGGCCATTATGCTCGCAGATAACCAATTGCAGATTCATGTAATGAACGTCTTTCTCCTGAGGACTCACAAAGCCACACACTACACAAATAGCCAAGACCTCATTAATAAACAGCACTCAACTGTGACTTTAGGACAGCACTGCTCCACAATGTGACAGCGACACACAATGTCAGGGTTATCTTACGGAGATTTTCTTGATATAATAACATGTCAGGCGATGAAATATTAAGGTCGCTTGTGCTTTAACCTATTGTGAGAAGCACGTCGGATGGTTTATGACATGCAGAGGACGAGCTTCGGAACTTGACGGGTGAGGTTTGCACACAACCCAGTGAATTCAGAAGTATTAATTTCAAAGAGTGAGGACGTAGGTTACTTACAGTTTAAAGAAATTACCGTTGATGGGTGTCCTAAGACTCCAGCGAATTAAGAACTTTCTGAAGTGCCATCGCTGTTGCAAAGAGGCAAGATCAAACGTGACAATTATTAGATAATTTTTGGTAATGCCAGTCACGGGATAAATGTTGGCCAAGATAGTGGGCGAGACGTCCATTACACTTATGGGCGGCACGGTAGCACAGTGGTTAGCACTGTTGCTTCACAGCTCCAGGGTCCCAGGTTCGATTGCCGGCTTGGGTCACTGTCTGTGCGGAGTCTGCACGTTCTCCCCGTGTCTGTGAGGGTTTCCTCCGGGTGCTGCGGTTTCCTCCCACAAGTCCTGAAAGACGTGCTGTTCGGTGAATTGGACATTCTGAATTCTCCCTCTGTGTATCCGAACAGGTGCTGGAATGTGGCGATTAGGGGCTTTTCACAGCAACTTCATTGCAGTGTTAATGCAAGCCTACTTGTGACAATAATAGAGATTATTGATTATTGAGAAGTACAAGTCATGGTAACCTCCTGGGTGTCTCGCGCATATCTGCATAAAGTGTTTCTGGTGTTGCTGCACATTGGGAGTGTAGAACTCTTTCCTGTTGATGAACCGGAGTGTACCCCAACATGCGCTGGAGTGAGGTAATAAAGGGATTTTCATAGTGACTGCAGTGTTAATGTAAGCCGACTTGTGACAATAATAAAGATTATTTTTATTTTGTTCTTCAAAATGGTGCCATGGGGTCTTGACATTCACCTGAGATGGCAAAATGTCCCATGTGAGAGAAGGCACTTCCAACAGTCCTGCACTGCAGTGACAGCCTAATTGTGCCCTGGTCTCTGGAGTATGATAAGAAATATAACATTTCAGAGGAAAAATGGTTAATTGACGTTTCTTGCTGCAAAACTGATTGAGGCTAATTTTCAATTAGGGCTTTTTTCAACAACAAAAGTGACAGGTAAACACTGATTGGTCTATTGGTTTATAGAGAAGGGTGAGTTAGATGGGCTGAATGGTCTCTCCCAGTATATTTATCTTTGGGGTCACAGAACTATATGTCGCTTTGTGCCTTACCACCGGCAAATTGCAGTGACTGTTGGGTGAACAAATGTAACAACTATTTGCACAACGTGATGCCAGAAAATCAAGGACACTTAGAACAATGTATTAGTGGGATTTGGGCATCGCTGGCTGGGGCAGCATTTATTGTATCGAGTGACAAGCTCGTCTGTTTTTATGTGGGGCAATGCTGGTTGAAGAATGGATACTGACCCAGGCAACCAGGAAAATTCCCGTGGCATCTAACCCTGAGAGCAGGCACAGAGATTGGTTTAACATTTCAGCAATAATTTTATTCCAAGTCACTTCTTTTCTATCAATGGGAAAAAATATCATCAGGAGTGCATCCCGAGCAGGTGAGGCTCTTTGCTGAGACTGGGATATAAATTAGATAACAACAACAACTTGCATTTATGTGATGCCATTTAATGTTGTAAAATATCCCCAGGAGCTTTGCAGGAGCAATTATCAAACACATTTTTGACACATAACTGTCGAAGGAGATATTGTTACCGGACTAGTATTCTATAGAGGGTTTGAATCCCACCATGGCAGATGGTGGAGTTTGAATTCAATAAAAAAATCTGGAATTAAAAGACTAAGGATGGCCATCACACCTTTGTCGATTGACGTGAAAACACATTGGTTCACTAATTTCCTTTACGCAAGGAAAAATGCCGTCCTTACCTGGTCCTGCTTAGATGTGACTCTGGACTGTATGGCCCTCCGAAATAGCCTGGCAAGCCACTCGGTTGTATCGCTAAAGTCTAAACGTAATGAAACCGGATGGACAACCTAGGCATCAGAAACGACAATGGCGAACTCAGCCCTGTAGACCCTGCAAAGTCCTCCTCACTATCATCTGGAGGTTTGTGCCATAATTGGAGGAGCTGTCACATAAACTGGTCGAGCAACAGGCTCACGGAGTCATACTCACGGAATCACACCTTACAGATAACGTCCCAAACAATCCCTGGGTATGTCCCGTTCTCTAGTAGGTCCTGTGGCATTATTTTAATGAAGAGTAAGGGGGAGATCTCTGTTACCCTGGTTAACCTTTATGCCTCAGCCAGCATCACGAACAACAGGTAAAGAGATTATTTGGACATTGGCTGCTGTGTTTCCTAAATTACAATAGCCACAGCACTTCACAAAATGTGGACTATGACTGTAACGTGACTTGGGGCACCGTTAGGTCATGAAAGGTGCGAGTCAATTTCTCCACTTTTTTTTTGTTTCATTAACTGAATTGCCGTAGCTCCCTACAATTCCCCACTCCCAGCCGCCGGCAGTGGGGTTCCCGATGAGGCAGAAAATCAAACGTTGGGCTAAAAACGGTCCGATGCCTGACGCTGATCTCTTTCCGATGCTCCGGTTCCCCGTTGGTGGCAGCAGCGAGATACACATCCCACTGCCGGTGGGAGGATGCAAATGTCTCATTTGAACCCGTTTGCATCTGATTAATGGGCTGGAAGCCTGATTCTCCACACCACTGTGTTACTCCAACCCTCTCTGCCCGGATTCATGTGGGCGTAGATTGGTGCTGATGTGTTAGGCAGGTAGGTTCGATGTGGACTGCACTCGATGCAGGGAAGCTAGAAACGGACGTCTAACACTGGAGAAGATCCAACACTGTTTTATTCAACGATCGAACTGATATACATATTCAGCTGTGGGTCGACACTATACTGAATTGACTGGCGACCTTGTACTAGCCTGACCTGACTGACTAGCTACCGCATGGTGTTTGCACTGAGCTAGCTCGTGGACTCTGACTGTCTCAGTGGCTGGGTCCCGAGAGAGCGGGAAACCTAGTGCCCTCTGGCTTTATAGTGGTAGTGTCCTGTCTGGTGATTGGCTGCACTATGTTGTGTGATTACTGGTCATCCGGTGTGTCAATCATGCTTATCTGCATCTCATTATATACATGAGTGGATATTATGACAGGTGCAACTGTTTTCATGTGTGTCTCTGGCACAGAGGACCCCACAGTGGGTCACGGGGGTAAGTATATAGGGCTGGATTCTCCATTATTGGGACTATGTCCCCTATGCCAGCATCGAAATGCTGGAGTTTTACTTCCAGGTCAGAGGCCGCGCATGCGCACGGCGGTGGCCTCCAGCGGCCGCGACATGCTCCATGGCGGACTTGGACCACAGAGCTGGACCCAAATAAGAAACCCCCTGAACGGCCGCGCGCTCGACCCTCAACGTCCACACAAATATTTCCCGGCCATCTATATGGCCCCCCTCCCTCCACACCCTCCGATCGGCCCGCCCCCAACCAGGGCGGCCGCAGACGGAGTCCACAGCTGCCACGCGAGTATCCCGACCGGCTGGAGCACATTAGTTCCACGCCGTCGGGACTTCGGCCGGTCAGGGGTGGAGAATGGTGGAGTGGGCCTCGGGCAATGGCCCCAGGTAGGTCCCAAGCGGCACGGCGCACTCCCCGAGAATTGGGGAACAGGCACCGGTCCCGATTCCTTGTGGGAAAATGGATTCTCCGCCTCCCCGCGACGGCCGCGATTTCGACGTCGGGGTGCAGAGAATCCAGCCCAAAATGTAGTTTCCCCAAAGGTCCATCGAAGGGTCCCTTCGCCCCACACAACGCAAATCCTGCCCAACCCACCTCCCCAGCACACTCCCCCATCAGACCGCCATATCAGAGGCTCCTCATTATCAGAGACCCCCCCCCCCCCCGCTTCAGAGGTGCCCCCGCATCAGAGTGCCATCCTGCAGCAGAGGACCCCCACATCAGATGCCCCCGTTTATCAGTGGTCCACACCACCTTGGAGGCCGCCCAGCACCAGAAGCCCTCCCACCATATCAGAGGCCCTCCCTCGCATCAGAGAGCCCCCCACATCAAGGGACCCCTATATCAGAGGCTCTCCCATATCAGAGGCCCTCCCATATCAGAGACTCCCCTATATCAGAGACCCCCCATATCAGAAGCCCCCCATATCACAGATACCCATCAGTCACCCTTGCCTGGAAACGAAAGAGCGTGGCTTTTTCACTTTGCAGTCCCTGACATCTGTTGCTTCAGACAGAAGTGTTGAAACATATTAACATAGAAAATAGAACCATTCAGCCCGTCGGGCCTGCTCCGCAATTCATTATGATCATGGCTGATCATCAGGTTAATTTTCCTGATCCCGCCTTCCCTCCATATCCCTTGATCCCTTTAGCCCCAAGAGCTATATCTAATTCCTTCTTGAAATTAGACAACGTTTTGGCCACAACTACTGTCTGTGGTAGTGAATTCCACAGATTTACCACTCTTTGGTGAAGAAATGTCTCCTCACCTCAGTCCTAAAAGGTTTACCCCTTATCCTCAAACTATGACCCCTAGTTCCGGACTCCCCCACCATCGGGAATATTCTTTCTGAATCTACCCTGTCTAATCCTGTTAGAATTTTAGAAGTTTCTATGAGACCCCCCTCTCACTCTTCTAAACTCCAATGAATATAATCATGTGTACCAGATGACTTAGTCTCTCCTCATATGACAGTCCCGCCATCCCAGGAATCAGCCTGGTAAACCTTCGCTGAGCTCCCTTCATAGCAAGAACATCCTTCCTCAGATAAGGGCACCAAAACTGCACACAATACTCCAGGTGTGGCCTCACCAATGCCCTATACAATTGCAGTAAAACATCTGTATTCCTATACTCAATTCCTCTTGCAATGAAGACCAACATACCATTTGGCTTCTTTACTGCCTGCTGTACCTGCGCGCTTACTTTCAGCGACTGATGCACGAGGACACCAAGGCCTTGTTTTAAAAAAAATTATAGTACCCAATTCATTTTTTCCAATTAAGGGGCAATTTATCGAGGCCAATCCACCTACCCTGCACATCTTTGGGTTGTGGGGGCGAAACCCATGCAGACACAGGGAGAATGTGTAAACTCCATGTCATGATATTCAAACATACATCATAACACATACATAATGATAGATAGACCAACAGACCAATTAGCACACATAACACAACAGCCAATCACAGACAAGAGCAGACACAGTATAAGACAAGAAACACGACACTTCCTGGCCAGTCCATCTGGAGACAGCACAGGGCCAGGACCTCATTAGCAAGACACTCACACAGTCACAACGTGCTGAGTACCAAGTCAGATGTGTAAATAGTTAGTTGGAATAAAACTGCATTGTACCAATCGCAACCGTGTTGGTTCGTCTGTACCTCAGAGCACCCAACACCTCACTCCACACGGCCAATGACCCAGAGCCGGGATCGAACTTGGGACCTCAGCGCCGTGAGGCAGCAGGGCTAACCCACTGCACCAACATGCAGCCCTACACCAAGGCATTGTTGAATATCCACCTCTCTCAATTTACACCCGTTAAAATAATAATCTGTCTTCCTATTTTTGCTACCAAAGTGGATAACCTTACGTTTACCCACATTGTCCTGCATCTGCCATTCATGTGCCCACTCACTCAGCCTGTCCAGAGTCAGCTGAAGCACCTCTGCATCCTCCTCACAGCTCACCCTCACACCCAACTTTGCATCATCTGAAAATTTGGAGACAATGGGCAGGATTCTCTCAGCCCGGGGCCGGGCCGTAGAATCCCCGCTACCAGCGCGAATCGCACCACGCCGGGACGCGATTCTCCGCAGAGTGGCCATTGTAAAAACCCGGGATGGGCCGAGCGGCCATCATAAAAAACCCGAGTCCCACCGGCGCCTTTCATACCTGCTCTCAGCTGGTGAGACCTTGGCGTTGAAGGGTCCGGGGGCGGTCTGTAGGGGTTCCGACCCCGGGTGGGGCCTCCGATGTGGCCTGACCCGCGATCGAGACCCATCGATCGGCGGGCCGGCCTCTCTGGCTGGGGACCTCTTTTCTTCCGCGCCGACCCCTGTAGCCCTGCGCCATGTTGCATCGGGGCCAGCGCGTTGAAGGGAGCCACTGCGCATGTGCGCGTTGGTGCCGGTGCCACTGCGCATGTGTGGACCCCGCCAGTCCCGTGCTGGCCCCCTGTAGGGGCCAAAATTGCTGATCCTGAGGCCGTGTTGACGGCGTTTCTGATGGAGTCAACACTTAGCCTCAGGATCATAGAATCCCACCCAATAGATTATCATAGAATTAGATTATCATAGAATTTACAGTGCAGAAGGAGGCCATTCGGCCCATCGAGTCTGCACCGGCTCTTGGAAAGAGCACCCTACCCAAGGTCAACACCTCCACCCTATCCCCATAACCCAGTAACTCCACCCAACACTAAGGGCAATTTTGGACACTAAGGGCAATTTTTATCATGGCCAATCCACCTAACCTGCACATCTTTGGACTGTGGGAGGAAACCGGAGCTAAACAAGACGTTTAGTTCCCTCAGCCAAATCATATATAATTATTTAATATATAATGTGAACAGTTGAGGTCCTAGCAAGGAGCCAAAATACATCAAAAGGCTTTAAATCCTTTCCGATACTTCGAACTGTGAGGCTTCTATTCACTTTCAAAGAGAAATAGCTTTTAGTAAGCTGTAATTGACAATGTAAAAGCTTGCAAACAGCCAGGTGTTTGGATTGTTTATTTTCAATTCCATTAATGATTGAATGCATCTTAAGCACTCTGCTTTGAATCTAACCACAATGTTTCGAAACATCTGGCTATGATTTCAAAAGAAGTTAAGTGCTTTCTGCTGAGATAAAGAGAAAGTGAAAGCACTTATCTCCTAGATGTTTTTAAACACTGTGGTTAGGGGAGGACTGATAACCAGGGGGCACAATGACAAGGGGAGTCAGTGGTGTAGTGGTATTGTCACTGAACTAGTAATCAAGAAACTAACGGGATTGCTCTGGGGACCTGGGTTTGAATCTCACCACGGGTGATGATGAAATTTAAATTCAAAGTCAAATGGTGACCATGAAAACCATTGTCGTTAGAAACCCAACTAGTTCCCAAATCAACTGCCCTGACCTGGTCTGGTCTACATGTGACTCAAGGCCTACAGCAATGTGGCAGACTGTTAATTGCTCTCCAAAATGGCCTCGCACTCAGTTCAAGGGCAATTAGGGATGGACGACAAATTCAGACCTTGCCAGTGATGTCTAAATCCCACGAAAGAATAAAGGGAAAAAAACCAAGATGAGGAGAAATGTTTTAATGATTCAGAATGCACTGCCTAATAGGATGTAGATTCGATAGTAACTTCTGAAGTGTTGGGTGCTCTGAGATACAGACGAACCAACACGGTTGTGATTGGTACAACGCAGTTTTATTCCTTTCAACTATTTATATAACAAACTTGGTACTCAGCACCTGGTGACTGTGTGAGTGTCTGGCTTTGAGGTCCTTGCCCTGTGCCGTCTCCTGATGGACTGCCCAGGAAGTGTCGTGTTTCTTGTTTTGTACTGCGTATGCTCTTGTCTGTGATTGGCTGTCGTGTTATGTGTGCTAATTGGTCCATTGCTCTGTCTATCATTATGTATGTGTGTATGTGCTGTGATGGTCACTCGAATATCATGACAACTTCCAAAAGGGCAATGTTTGCTGGGCTATGGGGGAAAGCAGAAAGGAGTGGGACTATTTTGGATTGTTCTTCCAAAGATCCAACACAGGTACGATGGGCCAAACGTCCTCCTTCCATTCTGCATAAAACTCTGTGCATATTTCCAGCCTTTCCCATTTTTCTTTCGTTCAACAATGGGTTGATGGGTTATGGGGATGGGGTGGAGGTGTGGGCTTGGGTGGGGTGCTCTTTCCAAGGGCCGGTGCAGGCTCGATGGGCCGAATGGCCTCCTTCAGCACTGTAAGTTCTATGATTCTATGAACATTGAGCGACCGTGGGAAGCACACTGGGCCTCCCTTGGCTGCATTTAAATGCTGCCCAGCTGGGAGTGAGGCCCTACCTGGAAATACTGGCTCGCCCACCGAGAGGTTCACAGCCGCAGCCTCGAGAAACTAAACAAGAAATTCAAGCTGCAATATGGATTTCCCCAAATCTCTTTCAGGCGCATTCATTTCAGAGAATAGGCCGGCGATCAAGCTGAGTGCTGGCTCCCAGCTAATCATGACTGACCCAGGGAACAGCAGCCATCCCTATCAAATGCTCCAGTAATTATTGGCAACGACAGTCAGTGATTGGGGGTAATCTGGTGTTTAATTATACAATGCTATTGTAGAGATTCTGAAATTAGCAATTACTGTCGGATTTTGACTGTACGAGAGATATCTATCCAGAGCACAGCACCTTACAAGCTACTTATTCTAGAGTTACTGTGAATGGCACAATTCTATTACATCTACACGAAGCTTAAGTAGAGTTTGAGGGAATCCTATTATTCACTGATTAGAAAAGCAGAGGGAGAATAACAACACTTAGTTGGATGTCAAGGTGCACTCGCCCACATATTAAAACATATTAATACAATTATAGTTTCAAGAATAAATATTTGTTTGTTTTGGCAGTTGCCCCTGAAGCCCGCCACAAGCGAGATCCATTGAATACATTACTGTCTGAATTCGTTTTATTTTCCATTTTGGTTGGCCATTATTTAAAGGAGTGTGTTATATTGAAACTACACTGGTACGTGGCAGCTTTGAACGCTGCGCTCAAACTATTTTTAGCCAAGTAGACAAATCCACCTGGGAATTTTGTGACTGCAAATGAACATAGGGGCAGGAGTAGGCTATTCAGCCTCACCATTCAATCAGATCAAGGCCGATCTGTAGCTTAACTTGGCTCCATAACCCCCTAATATTTTTGCGTATTTCTTTAGCCATTCATGGGATGTGAGTATTTATTGCCTATCGATAACTGCCCTTGAGAAGGTGGTGGTGAACCTTCTTCAGCCTCTGCAGTCCATGTGGTTACGGTGCGACCATAGTGCTGCTGTGAAGGATTTTGCCCCAGCGACACTGACGGAGCAGCCGATATATTTCCCAAGTCAGGATGGTGAGTGACTTACAAGGGAACCTGGAGGTGGTGCTGTTCCTATAACTCTGCTACCGTTGTTCTTTTAGATGGTAGAGATCGTGGGTTTGAGAGGTACTGGCGAAGGAGCTTTGGTGAGGTTTTTTTAGCGCACCTTGTAACAAAACCACCGCTCTCAGTCTGGGTTTTGACATTTTCATTTGACCAGCGTCCAGAGCTTGTATCATAGATTATCACAGAATTTACCGTGCAGAAGGAGACCATTCGGCCCATTGAGTCTGCACCAGCCCGTGGAAAGAGCACTCTATATAAGTCCGCACCTCCACCCTATCTCCATATCCCAGTTACTCCACCTAACCTTTTGGACACTAAGGGACAATTTAGCATGGCCAGTCCACCTGACCTGCACATCTTTGGACTGTGGGAGGAAACTGGAGCACCCGGAGGAAACCCACGCACACACGGGGAGGAAGTGCAAACTCCATACAGACAGTCACCTGAGGCCGGAATTGAACCTGAGACCTTGGAGCTGTGAGGCTGCAGTGCCAACCACTGTGCCGTCGTGGTGCCACCATATGGGAAGAGAATGCCAGATTTCCACTGCCCTTTTGTATGAAGAAGTGCTTTGTAACCATGCCCTTAAATGGCCTAACTTGAATTTCAGGTTTATGCAACCTTATTCCCACTGGAGACGATGGTTTCTCTTTATCCACCCCATCAAACCGTTAATCATGAAAATGAATCCAAGGACCTTAAGATAAGGCTGACAGGAGATATACTGACCAGTGCTTCAGGCAAACTAATACAATCAGGAAGACTGAGTGTTTTCAGATATTTCAACTCTGGGAGCCAGCTTCAAGCCCTGACTGATGGGCCGATGTGAAATGTGTTTGGTTAGTTCAGGTTGCAGTTGTTTTGAAAGAGCCGATCTTTGTTCAATAGTCACAGTTAAAGCTGGCACTATATCGTTTACAACATTAGGGGAGGAATCTTATTTTCTGCAGATAATCGCAATGATCTTTGCGTTCCCTTTTCTCCCTGCAGTTCTTGGATTGGTTGCTTATCCTCTTCAATCAACATTTTAATTTGGTTGATTAATCAATTAGGGGTCATGTTTGTTTAGTCTGCGTTTTCTCCATTTCTGGTCTTTCATGCACCACTGATTTTAATTGATCCAACATTGGCGGCCGCTCCTTACTTCAGCGACCTGGGCCCTGAGCTCCAGAATTCCATTGCTAAATCTTCCCCTTCTCAACCTCACTATCCTCCTTTTAAGACCCTTCTTAAAACTTACCTCCAACCAAGCTCTTGGTCATCTGACCTATTATCGCCTCAGCGGCTGAGTGTTAAATTTTGTCCATCGCTTCTGGGAAACATCTTGGGATATTTTGATACATTCGAGGTGCTAAATCAGGGGGAGGCTAATTACAACAATATTAGGCAGGGAGTGAAGAATCTAGATTGGTGGCAGATGTTTGAGGGTGAATCAACATCTGGCGTGTGGGAAGCTTTCAAATGTAAGTTCATAAGAATTCAAGACCGGCATGTTCCGGTGAGGAAGAAGGATAAGCATGGCAAGTCTGGGAACCTTAGATAACGAGGGATATTGTGAGTCTTGTCCAAAAGAAAAAGGAAGCGTTTGTAAGGGCTAGAAAGCTGAGAACAGAGGAAACCCATGAGGAATATAAGGAAAGTAGGAAAGAACTTAAGCAAGGGGTCAAGAGGGCTAAAAGGAGTCATGGAAAGTCATTGGAAAGCAGGATTAAGGAAAATCCCAAAGCTTTTTATATGTATATAAAGAGCAAGAGGGTAGCCAGGGAAAGGGTTGGCCCACTCAAGGACAGGGAGGAACCTATGCATGGAGCCAGAGCAAATAGGTAAGGTACAAAATTAGTAATTTGCATCAGTAGTAACCAAAGATGTTGGGCGAGATTCTCCGACCCCCCACCCGGTCGGAGAATCGCCGGGGGTTGGCGTGAATCCTGTCCCCGCTGGTTGCCGAATTCTCCGGCACCGGAGATTCGGCGGGGGTGGGAATCGCGCCGCGCCGGTTGGTGGGCCCACCCCCGGCGATTCTCCGGCCCGAATGGGCCGAAGTCCCGCTGCTAGAATGCCTGTCCCGCCAGCGTGGATTAAACCACCTCTCTTACCGGTGGGACAAGGCAGCGCGGGCGGGCTCCGGGGTCCTGGGGGGGGGCGTGGGGTGATCTGGCCCCGGGGTGTAGCCCATCTGGGTGGCCTGGCCCGCGATCTTCACCATGGCGGAGGCGGAAGAGACCCCCTCCACTGCGCATGCGTGGGGATGCCGTGAACGGCCGCTGAAGCCCCCGCGCATGCGCCGCCCGGCAATGTCATTTCCGCACCAGCTGGCAGTGCACCAAAGGCCTTTCCCTCCAGCTGGCGGGGCGGAAATCAGCCCGGCGCGGGCCTAGCCCCTCAAGGTTAGGGCTCGGCCACTCAAGATGCGGAGGATTCCGCACCTTTGGGGCGGCGCGATGCCGGACTGATTTGCGCCGTTTTTGGTGCCGGTCGGCGGACATCGCACCGATTACGGGGAATTTCGCCAAATGACTTGGTGGATGGTGAGTCTGGGGAAGGGTGTGTAGATAGTCTGGGTCACATTGAGATCAGAAAATGAGGAGGTGTTGGGCGTCTTGAAAAACATTCAGGTAAATAAGTTGGAGGGCCTAATGGGATCCACCCCAGAATACTGAGGGAGGCAAAGGAGGGAATTGCTGGGGTCTGGACAGAAACCTTTGTATCCTCACTGGCTACAGGTGAGGTCCCGGAGGACTGGAGAATAGCTAATGTTGTTCCTTTGTTTAAGAAGGGTAGAAAGGATAATCTAGGAAATTACAGGCCGGTGAGCCTTATGTCAGTGGTAGGGAAATTATTGGAGAGGATACTTCGAGACAGGATTTACTCCCATTTGGAAGCAAGTGGATGTATTAGCGAGAGGCAGCATGGTGTTGTGAAGGGAAGGTCGTGTCTCACTAACTTGATCGAGTTTTTCGAGGAAGTGACAAAGACAATTGATGAAGGTAGGGCAGTGGATGTTGTCTACATGGACTTCAGTAAGGCCTTTGACAAGGTCCCTCATGGCAGACTGGTACATAAGGTGAAGCTGCATGGGAACAGAGGTGAGCTGGCAAGATGGATACAGAACTGGCTCGGTCATAGAAGACAGAGGTAGTAGTGGAAGGGTGCTTTTCTGAATGGAGGGCTGTGACTAGTGGTGTTCCGCAGGGATAGGTGCTGGACCTCTGCTGATTGTAGTATATATAAATGTTTTGGAGGAAAATGTAACTGGTTTGATTAGTACGTTTGCAGACGACACAAAGGTTGGTGGAATTGCGGATAGCGATGAGGACTGTCAGAGGATACAGCAGGATTTAGATCGTTTGGAGACTTGGGCGGCGAGATGGCAGATGGAGTTTAATCCGGACAAATGTGAGGTAATGCATTTTGGAAGGTCTAATACAGGTGGGGAATATACAGTAAATGGCAGAACACTTAAGAATATTGACAAGCAGAGTGATCTGGGAGTACAGGTCCACAGGCACTGAAAGTGGCAACGTAGGTGGAGAAGGTAGTCAAGAGGGTATACGGCATGCTTGCCTTCATCAGCCGGGGCATTGAGTATAAATATCGGCAAGTCATGCTGCAGCTGTATAGAACCTTAGTTCGGCCACACTTGGAATAATGTTCAATTCTGGTTGCTACCAAAAGGATGTGGAGGTTTGGGAGAGGGTAAGACCATAAGACCATAAGACATAGGAGCGGAAGTAAGGCCATTCGGCCCATCAAGTCCACTCCACCATTCAATCATGGCTGATTTCAACTCCATTTACCCGCTCTCTCTCCATAGCCCTTAATTCCTCGAGAAATCAACAATTTATCAACTTCTGTCTGAAAGACACTCAACGTCCTGGCTTCCACCGCCCTCTGTGGCAATAAATTCCACAGACCCACCACTCTCTGGCTGAAGAAATTTCTCCTCATCTCTGTTCTAAAGTGACTCCCTTTTATTCTACCTTTAGAGAATCCTGGACTAGGACTCCCAAGTCCCTTTGCTCTTCAGCATTATGAATTTTGTCACCGTTTAGAAAATAGTCCATGCCTCTATTCTTTTTTCCAAAGTGCAAGACCTCGCACTTGCCCACGTTGAATTTCATCAGCCATTTCTTGGACCACTCTCCTAAACTGTCTAAATCTTTCTGCAGCCTCCCCACCTCCTCCATACTACCTGCCCCTCCACCTATCTTTGTATCATCGGCAAACTTAGCCAGAATGCCCCCAGTCCCGTCATCTAGATTGTTAATATATAAAGAGAACAGCTGTGGCCCCAACACTGAAACCTGCGGGACGCCACTCGTCACCGGTTGCCATTCCGAAAAAGAACCTTTTATCCCAACTCTCTGCCTTCTGCCTGACAGCCAATCGTCAATCCATGTTATTACCTTGCCTCGAATACCATGGGCCCTTATTTTACTCAGCAGTCTCCCATGAGGCACCTTATCAAAGGCCTTTTGGAAGTCGAGATAGATAACATCCATTGGCTCTCCTTGGTCTAACCTATTTGTTATCTCTTCAAAGAACCTAACAGGTTTGTCAGGCACGACCTCCCCTTACTAAATCCATGCTGACTTGTCCTAATCCGACCCTGCATTTCCAAGAATTTAGAAATCTCATCCTTAACAATGGATTCTAGAATCTTGCCAACAACCGAGGTTAGGCTAATTGGCCTATAATTTTCCATCTTTTTCCTTGTTCCCTTCTTGAACAGGGGGGTTACAACAGCGATTTTCCAATCCTCTGGGACTTTCCCTGACTCCAGTGACTTTTGAAAGATCATAACTAACGCCTCCACTATTTCTTCAGCTATCTCCTTTAGAACTCTAGGATGTAGCTCATCTGGGCCCGGAGATTTACCAATTTTTAGACCTTTTAGTTTCTCTAGCACTTTCTCCTTTGTGATGGCTACCATATTCAACTCTGCCCCCTGACTCTCTGGAATTGTTGGGATATTACTCATGTCTTCTACTGTGAAGACTGACGCAAAGTACTTATTTAGTTCCTCAGCTATTTCCTTGTCTCCCATCACTAGATTACCAGCGTAATTTTGGAGCTGCCCAATGTCAACTTTTGCCTCCCGTTTGTTTTTAATGTATTTAAAGAAACTTTTACTATCATTCCTAATGTTACTGGCTAGCCTACCTTCATATTTGATTCTCTCTTTCCTTATTTCTCTCTTCGTTATCCTCTATTTGTTTTTGTAGCCTTCCCAATCTTCTGACTTCCCACTACTCTTTGCCACATTATAGGCTTTCTCTTTTGCTTTGATGCATTCCCTAACTTCCTTTGTCAGCCATGGCTGCCTAATCCCCCCCTCTGATAACCTTTCTTTTCTTTGGGATGAACCTCTGTACTGTGTCCTCAATTACTCCCAGAAACTCCTGCCATTGCTGTTCTACTGTCATTCCCACTAGGCTCTGCTTCCAGTCGATTTTCATCAGTTCCTCCCTCATGCCCCTGTAGTTACCTTTGTTTAACTGTAACACCTTTACATCTGATTCCACCTTCTTTCTTTCAAATTGGAGATTGAATTCTACCATATTATGATCACTGCCTCCTAAGTGCTCCCTTACTTTAAGATCTTTAATCAAGTCTGGCTCATTACATTACAGAGGAGGTTTACCAGGATGAAGGGCATGAGCTATTAACAGAGGTTGGATAAACTCGAATTGTTCTCATTGGAACGATGGAGGTTGAGGGCCAACCTAATAGAGGTCTACAAAATTATGAGGGACATGAACAGAGTGGATCGTCAGAAGCTTTTTCCCAGGGTGGAGGAGTCAATTACTAAGGAACATAAGTTTAAGGGGCGAGGGGCAAATTTTAGAGGAGGTGCGCGAGGGAAGTTTTTTACACAGAGGGTAGTGAATGACTGGAACCCACTGACGGGGGTGGTGTTAAAAGCAGGTACAATCGTGACGTTTATGGGGCATCTTGACACGAACAAAAGAACATAAGGACATAAGAACTAGGAGCAGGAGTAGGCCATCTGGCACATCGAGCCTGTTCTGCCATTCAATAAGATCATGGCTGATCTTTTTGTGGACTCAACTGCACCGCCCGCTCACCATAACCTTATATTCCTTTATGTTATGTTCTGTGTTGACCGTTGTGATGGTGTACACAGAACAAATAGTTGTTCAACTAGAAAAATGATTTATTAACAAACACATGGAAAGATAACTAACAAACTATAATACAGACGATGGCTATGAAGTGAATTCTCCTGGAGCTACTCTGAGTGCGACAAACCTCTTGGACATTTTACTACCAACTCGTGGGCGTCTTAAGTCACGTGTTAGATCTCTATCGCCACCAGCTGGTTGGAGGTTGCTTTACTAACTATATACAGAACCGTGCACAGGCATATCACAACACTTTACTGTTCAAAAATCTATCAATCTTTGTAAGAACAAATCCACAAATAGGATGGGAATAGAGGTATAAGCACCCCGGAAGTGTAGAGAGTTTTAGGTAATAATAATCTATATTAGTGTCACAAGTAGGCTTACATTACTCTGCAATGAAGTTACTGTGAAAATCTCCCAGTAGCCACACTCCGGCGCCTGTTTGGGTACTCAGAGGGAGAATTCAGAATGTCCAATTCACCGAACAGCACGTCTTTCAGGACTTGTGGGAGGAAACTGGAGCACCCGGAGGAAACCCACCAAGACACGGGAGAATGTGCAGACTCCGCACAGACAGTAACCCAAGCTAGGGACCGAAGCCAGATCCTTGGCGCTGTGAAGCAACAGTGCTAACCACTGTGCTACCATATGCCCTATTAGGCCCTATTAACCGTATAGGTTAGACGTGCGGCAAGGTCGGCGCAGGCTTGGAGGGCCAAAGGGCCTATTCCTGTGTTGCACTCTTCTTTGTTCTTTGTTTTTGCTCTTTACACAAATGCATGTTGATGATGATAACCATAACACCATAAGAAATAGGAATGGGAGGAGATCGTTCGGCCCCTCGAGCCGGTTCTGTCATTTAACCCACATTCCTCCCGTCCACTTTCCTGCCTTTTCCCCATAACCCTTGACTCCTTTAGTGGCCACAGAGGAGTCCAAAAGGAGGGGTGCAAAGAAACATATTTTATTGTAAAGCAAACTATATACCCAGTACACTCCAGGCCTCAGCCGACACAACTCTGCTCGGCTCCCATCTGGGCCGGCTTTTATGAAAGATCCATTACTCCGCTGAAGGGCCCCGCCCCTCAGCGGGGAAGTTCGTATTCTCCTGGGCTCATGGGGAGGCTAATTGGCCCATCCCCGTAGGTTATAACAATTCCTTTACCGATGAAGAATTTATCGATCTCAGCCTTAAATATAGACTGCTCCCACAGCTCTGTGGTGAGGAGCTCCAAAAGCTCACAACACTCTGAGAGAAGAAATTCCTTCTCATAGATCATAGAATTTGCAGTGCAGAAGGAGGCCATTCGACCCATCGAGTCTGCATCGGCCCTTGGAAAGAGGACCCTACTTAAGCGCAACGCCTCCACGCTATCCCCGTAACCCACCTAACCTTTTGGATACGCATGGGCAATTTAGCAGCCAATCCACCTCGCCTGCACATCTTTGGGCTGTGGGAGGAAACCGGAGCACCCGGAGGAAATCCACGCACGTGGAGAAAGTGCAAACTCCACACAGTCACCCGAGGCTGGAATTGAACCTGGGATTCTGGAGCTGTGAGGCAGCTGTGCTAACCACTGTGCCACCGTGCCGCCCCTCACCTGAGTCCGAAATTCACACCCCTTTGTTCTGAGACTGTGCCCTCTCGTCCTCACCTCTCCCATGATGAGAAACATCCTCTCAGTAGTTCCCCTTTTCAAACCCTTTAATAATCCGATATGTTTCAATGAGATCACCTCTCATTCTTCTAAATTCAAATGAGTAGAGTCCCAAACTGTTCAACCTGTGCTCGTAAGACAATCCCTCCACACCGGAGATCACCCTAGTGAACCTTCTCTGAACGGCCCCAATGAAATAATGGGCGGGATTCTCCAGTGGCTGGTGCCGAAATCGGGAGACGCGATTGGGCGAAGATTAGGTTCTGACACCAAAATCGCAGGCAGCATTGCTTCGATGTCAAACCCAATTCTCTATCACCTCGACAGTGGCGTCAATGTGGTCCGGAACGCATGTACAGTAAATAAAGTTTGCATATCATTACCAGGCCTGAGCCGGTATTCTCCGGGGCCTCTGAAATTCCCCGCCTCCGATGGACCGGGTTCCTGACGGTGTGTTCCCTTGTGCTTTTAAAAATCGTGAAACCGGCATTGTGGCTGATAAGGGAAGAGAGGAGCTGGAACACAGAGAGGTGCGACCATGGGCTGTCGGGCCGGATACTGGCCGGGCTGGCTGGGGTGTGGTGGGGGGGGGGGGGGGGGCGGCCAAGGCCGGGGGGGTGAGGGTGGGTGATGGGGGAACAGGCCGAGTGGCTGGGGAGATCCCCACGGGACTGGTGAGGTGCCCAGGCATGGACTGTCCATTGCCGCGGCCTGCAAGAGAGCCACCTTGCTGCACACCCCACTGACCACCCACCTTGGCCCCTGCTTCTGCGGAGTGACACCGGCCGTATGAGTGCCACCCCCCCCCCCCCCCACACCCAGTCTCCCCCGACCTAGTCGCCACCTGCTAGCGGGCCATCAGGTGGCCCACTCAAGGGCAACATCCACTGTAGCAGCTACGGGGGCATTGGGCGGGGGCCGCGGAGCATACCTCTGGCAAGGTCAGTGCCTGCCAACAGTACCCCTGTCATCAGGCATTGACACCAGAGACGCCCACGGTGCCAGCCACCGACAGGGCCAGGGGTGCGGGAATGGAGGGGGGGGGGGACATGCAGGGGCATAGCTTGCAGTGTCAACCGAGGTCACCATGTAGCCCGGTGACCTGGTTGGGCACGGACTACGCATCATGCTTACACGTTGGCCTTTCACCCCCTGCAGACAATGGCGATTGGAATTCATCCAGCAATAGTAACCTTCCTGCTAGTCGCCGCAGCTCTGAGGGATACCTTGCAGCTGTACGTGCTGGAGCTGCTCGAGGAAGAGGAGGAAGTTGATACAGGGCAGCGTGCAGCAGCAGAAAGGGCTGCGGAGGAACTGTAGGTACCCACAGGATGGAGAGCCAGCCGCACAACAGGCCACGGAGGAGGACGAGCCAAGGAGGTGCTGCTCGCGGCCTCATGTGTACCGGCAGTGCCTGCCGGACCGGGCATGTCGTGAAAGACTTCAGCTCAGCAGGGAGACAGGGTGACATATTTGCCAGATCATGGTGCACCTGGCACCGCGTGGGTATAGGGGAAAGACAGCTGCTCCCGCTGGCCTTCATGGTGATGGTTGCCCTGAACCTCTATGCCACGGGGTCCTTCCAGGCATTGAGTAGGAACCTGTCCGGGATCTCACAGACCTCAACGCACAGGTGCATCTGCGCCATCATGGAGGCCTCACATGCCCAGGCGGTTCAATGCAGCCATTTCAATGTGGGTGGAGCCCACCATGATGCCTGGGCAACGGGGTTCGCTGCCATAGCCAACATGCCCTAGGTCCAGTGGGATGCATGTCCCCCTACGAGCACCGGCAGAAGGCAGGCCTACACAAACCAATGAACATACAGCTGATATGTGATCATGCACGTCTGTGCCTGATACCCTGGCAGTGTGCACAACGTCTTCACCGTGGCACACTCACTGATTCCTAACATGCTGGCGACGTTCCCCAGACTGGGGCGTTGGATCCTGGGTGACAGGGGTTATCCACTACGGTCGTGGCTGATGACACCTATCCAGAGGCCACAGACCAATGTGGGAGCGAGGGGGGTGGGGAGTGAGGAGGGTGGCGGGGGGGGGAGTGGGGTGAGTAGGTTGAGGGGGGTGGGAGGTGCGGGGTGAGGGGGGGTGAGGGGGGTGGGTTGAGGGGGGTGGGGGGGTGAGGTGAGGGGGGGGTGGGGTGGGTGGGCAAACATGTGTCATGGGGATCGGCAACTAAGCAGGGTCTCACTTGCTCACCCGCCGCCGAACTCCGCCTCGGCGACCTCCCTTTCCTCCATGTCCAGCGCACTCTGCTCAGGCTAGGTGAGGGGCCGCAGTTCCAGTGGTCCCCCTCTGGTCTTCTCCCGCTCTCGGCGGTTGTGTGCAGCCTTCTCCTGGGGGAGGGCACAAACACAAACAGCAAAATCGGTAGATGTTCCGACGCATGCAGCCCAGCGGTTGGGTAGATGGTGGCCTCAGTGGCCTCAGTGCCAGGGCACCCGGCCATGGGTGCTGGCATGTGGGGCAGGATTGGGGTTCTTGGGTTCTTGGATGGAGGTTGTGGAGTTTCTTTCTGCACTGGATGCCCACGGTGCTAACCACCTCTGCCACCTGCGCCCTGGCATGGCGAACGGCAGCGCCTGGCGGCCGTCCTCCCGGGCCGGGGTACAGGGTCATCCACCTCTCCTCCACGGCATCCATGAAAGTGTCCAGCTCAGCGTCCCTGAACCGTGGTGCTGCTCTCCCCCCAGCCATCTTGTTGCCTGGGACGGTGTGTGTGAGCTTCATGTGCGCCAATCACGGACCCCGCGAATCCAGCGCTGTTTTACATGGAATTGGTTGTGTTCCGCGTGGCGATGGTTCTCGCCCATTTAAAGTAGCTGAATCGGTGCAGCTGTTGCGCCGTTGTTCCTGTCGTAAAAGGCCACTGTTTCCACGCCAGCGCCAGCACTTAGTCTCAGAAATGGAGAATCCAGCCCAATATTTTTCCTTCCATAAGGAGACCAAAACTGCTCACAGTGCTCCAGGTGCGGTCTCACCAATACCTTGTACAGCTGCAGCAAGACTTCCCCACTCCTATACTCCAACCCCCTTGAAGTAAGGGCCAACATTCCATTAGCCTCCCTGATTACCTGCTGCAGCTGTGTGCTAGCTCTCTGTGTTTCGTGCACAAGTGCCTCCAAGTCCCTTTGTGGTGCAGCTTTCTGCAGGTTTCCTCCATTTAAATAATACTTTTGTTCCCTCTTCCAAAATGAACAACTTCACATTTTCCCACATTATGCTCCATTTGCCAACTTTTTGCGTACTTACTGAACCGACCAATATCTCTTTGCAAACTGTTTGTATCCCTCTCCCAACGTGCCTATTTTTTGTGCCATCTGCAAATTTGGCTGCAGTATATTGGCTTCACCCACCCCCCAGTCATTAATATATATTGTAAACAGTTGTGATCCCAGCACGGACCCCTGTGAAACCCCACTGGTCACAGGTCGCCAACCTGAAAATGAACCCCTTATCCCCACTCGCTGTCTCCTGCCCATTAGCCAATTCTTTAACCATGCCAATATACTACCTCCAACACCATGGGCTCTTATCTTATGACTTAAGCTTCTGTGAGGTACCTTGTCAATTGCCTTCTGGAAGTTCAAATACAACACATCTACTGGTTCCCCTCTAACCACTCTGGTTGAGGCTTCTTTGAAATGCACTAATAAATTAGTCAGGCGTGATTTCCATTGCACCTGAAGCCATGCTGACTCTGCTTGCTTAGCTTATGATTTTCAAAATAAGTTACGTTTACTTCCTCAACAATTGATTCCAACATTCTTCCAATAATAGATGTTAGATGTTGATAAATATGATTTTAGGAGCATATTTAACTGAATATTCAGTGGTACACCTTGAAATGTGTTCTACTCCCTCCCTAACAGCACTGTGGCGGTACCTACATTACATAGACTGCAGCGGTCCAAGAAGGCAGCTCACCACCACATTTCCATGGGGTAATTAGGGATGGGCAACACATGCTGGCCCAGCCAGCAATGCCCACATCCCATAAATTTATTTTTAAACTTAAGAATTGTTGAGCAACTGACCCCAATCCATTTTCTTTAACATGCTAAAAACCAGGGGCTGGATTCTCCGCCGACGGGATGCCCCTCAAACCCCCTTGACCAGCCAGCATAACGGAGCATCCCGCCGGCGTGCTGAGACAGGAATGTGGCAGGGCGGAGAATCCAGTCCCTGATGTTAAACTCATTTGCATCTCCTGTTGTATAGCGCATAGTGGTTAGCACAGTTGCTTCACCGTTCCAGGGTCCCAGGTTCGATTCCTGGCTTGGATCACTGTCTGTGTGGAGTCTGCGCGTTCTCCCCGTGTCTGCGTGGGTTTCCTCCGGCTGCTCCGGTTTCCTCCCACCATCTAAAGGTGTGTGGGTTAGGTGGATTGGCCATGCTCAATTGCCCGGAGTGTCCAAAAAGGTTAAGTGGGGTTGCTGGGTTACGGGGATAGGGTGGAGGTATGGGCTTGAGTAGGGTGCTCTTTCCAAGGGCCGGTGCAGACTCGATGGGCTGAATGGCCTCCTTCTGCACTGTAAATTCTATGATCTTGGTTCTCTATTGCCACAACATCCTCCAGTTCTTATTTCTAAACCTTTTGCTACATAGAATGTACAATACAAAACAGGCCATTTGGCCCAACAGGCCTGGGTGGTGTTTATCACCCACAGAAGCCTCCCCCCATTCTACACATTAACGATCATATCTATATGCTATGTATACATTTATATCCTTTTAGTGTCGGGCTATTCCTCGTCTCTTGTATTGTTGCCCATACCATTCAGCCTATCAACCCCATGACCTGTCCCATCTCAGACCTTGTGTCTTCTCTACCCTACCCCTACCATCCAGTTTACATGATCTTTGATTGCTGCCTCAACAATTTTCACTCGTATTTGGTTTAGGCAAATCAGGGCAACTAATGTCTCCCATTACACGCTTCTTGATTCTCTTAATTGTATTCCTGAAACCATTAATTTCTGCTCAGCTGTGGAAAGTGCCGTGTGTCAGGATAGAACATGTTTACGAAGTGCGCAGTTGGGTTTCAATTCAACCTCCCGACGCAACTGCAGTGTTCACGTTCCTTGCAAGGATTTTGCAGTAACTTTTTCGATCAGGTGTCACGACTCTAACGAGAGCTCTTTACCATAACTGGGCCTAAATTCACTGTGTTTCCTTCTCCACTCGAGCAACCCACCAGTCAGTAATGTTCAATAATCCCGTACCAGCCTCCCCGAACAGGCGCCGGAATGTGGAGACTAGGGGCTTTTCACAGTAACTTCATTTGAAGCCTACTTGTGACAATCAGCGATTTTCATTTCATTTAATTTTCATTTCATTTCATTTCATTTTCGTAATCGACAGGCACTCCACACTGAAATTACTGATACCGTGAAAGATTTGCGACAAACATGACGTCATGATAAAAGGGTGGGGGCATAGGACAAATCCAGGGGGGAGGCCAGGCAGCCCCTCAAGCCTAGTGGGGAGGCAGTGGCGTAGTGGTATTGTCACTAGGGTAGTAAATGAGAGACCCAGAGCAATGCTCCGGGGAACAAGGTTCAAATCCCACCACTGCACGTGGTCAAATTTGATTCAATAAAAATCTGGAATTAAAAAAGTCCAATGATGACCCTGAAACCATTGCCAATTATTGTAAAAACCCATCTGGTTCACTAATGTCCTTTAGGAAAGGGAATCTGCCAAACATATCTGGTCTAGCCTACATGTAATTCCAGACCCACAGCAACATGGCTGACTCTTAACTGCCCCCTCAAGAGCAATTACGGATGGGCAATAAATGCTGGAAGAGTCTGTGATGCCTACGCCCCATGAACGAATAAAAAACATTTCGACCATTCAGTTGGATCACAATAAAGTTAACCTGTTTTGCATAAATTTCCATGCATTGCAATATAATTTATGCAGTAGCGTTCGTCCCTGTGGAATGATGCTGCAACAGCAGCGCGACCTCACGCCAGTGCCATTCACTATTGATTTTCAAAAACGAAAATCATGATGACTATGCCAGGGGTGCCTTGGTGCCTGGAGGCTCTGAAGTTGAGAACCAAAGCTGGGGATTGCTCCCAGTGCCCTGACACTGTCCCATGGAACTGCCCCATGCAGAGGACAGTGTTAGGGAACAGTACCAGGAGGCGCTCCGGGGGTTAACCCTTCTCCACTGGGAAAGGGTGATGGGGGGGAAAGGGAGCACACCGATGAATGCGTGGGGCAGGGAGAGAGTGCCCTCTGACATTTCTCTTTGAAGGCGGTGCCCGCTCCCTGTGTACCTGGGCTTGCTGGATCCATCAGGACCCTTCCCCCACCAGAGTGGCGGCGCAAACCGTACCCTTCCATTTTTGTTTGACAGAGTTTTAAGGGTCCTCCCTGTTTATTTCCTTTGTTCCCATTTTTTTTTTGTTGTTTTAATATTTTGGTCCCTAGACTCATAATCGGGATGCGCCTTTAAGCAGAAGACTCAAAGTTGAAACAGCCTGCTTGTCAAGACATTGAGTTCCAAGAATTTGTTTTTGGAGAGGAGAAGACAGACTCTTCAGCACCGAGTGGAGATTAGGAACCAGCTTTGAAGGGAGTTGGATCTATTGGCTAACTGGCAACTGGTGGGTTGGCCAGGCACAGTCTTCTACCTGACAATGGTCAGTGATTGGCTCCTGCAGGATGCTTTCTGAGAGAACTGGGCAGAAGTGTCTAGACCTTGGAAGTGAAAGGGTCTCTTTCTCTCCTTGTTGAAGCAAAATAACTGTTCTATTGTTTTGAAAGCAACACGTGTGTGGCACACCCTGTGCTGTGAACCTGAAATGATGCTGAGTCTGCAGAGAAGGTAGACAACCTTGCCAGAGAAAACCTTCTCACGCCTAATAGGAAGAAGTATCAAAACAAAAGCTGAACTTCAGAAAGACCATAGGTCAGCCCCGTGCATCAAATATCTTTATCCTTTTGCTTTTATTAATATTTTCTTTCCCTTTCCCCTCTGTGTTGTGTGTGTGTTTAGAGAGTAGGGGTAGTTAGGAAGGGGGGATTGGGAAAAGGGCATTAGATAGTCAGTTATATTTTCTGCCCGCTTAATTATAATATTGTACACAATAAAATGTTACTTGTATTAAAGTTACAAACCTGATGACGGCAGTTTAGTGGCTCAACCATCATATTTTGAATAAAAATCGAATTTCTCCTGTGTTTCGATTCCAGGTCAAGTGGGGCTGGAATTAGCCACGCTCTAGCCCAGGGTGTCATGACAATATCAGAAGATCTGGTCTGAAAACTTGGCTGTGTTTCTGGAGAGAGGCACATCGGTTTTAAGTCAGAATCTGACACTTTGTCACTTATTTGGAAAATTCTACCGGCCTCGTCACGCCCGACCCGGTGGTGCAACAAGGGCGTTGAATCTCGCAAGAGGCCTCTTGCGAGATTTATGATGCTTGTTATGCCTTGCAAGATCTTGCAAGGCATCGCGATCTGGATCCTTCCCTTAATTGGCGGGATCTAGATTTGCATATTCAAGTGAGTAGTTACTCTCACTTGTAAAGGCCCAGGCTGGAGTTACCCAACGTGCGAGATTGAACGGTCTTGCTTCGGACAGCCTAGTTTCCACAAACGTGGACCAGGTGTAACGGCATGAGGGGGGCCTCCCATTTGATCAGAGGACCAGGATGGGTCGAGCTCTGGGCAGGGTGGTACCCCGGAACCCCTGATGTCACCCAAGCACCTTGGCAATGCCACCCTGTCAGTGTCAACGTGCCCAGGTGGCACTGGTATGGACACTGCTAGGGTGCCGGGCTGGCAGTGCCAAGGTGCCCATGTGGCAGGTTGCCCATGCCTTGCCCTTGTGAGGTGGCGTGAGGGGGGCTCGAGAACTCCCTAATTGGCAAGTTGAGCGTGGGGGTTGCGGTCCGGAGGACATAGAGGGGGTCGAGAAATAACGCCTCAATCTCTTCCTGTACTGGCGAGCTGAGTTTGTTAGTGCAGGAAGTGAGTTGAAATACGGCCTTGCTGGGGCATTCTTCAGTGAGGCCCGAAAAAGAAGCAGAGTCCCATTTAATAGCAGGGTCATCGGTGATGCAAGCTGCATACCCAGGATCAACATAGATACCCGAACCTTCTCTAGACTGCCTCCAATGTCAGTATATCTTTCATTAGACAACGGGGGAGAAAGTGGCTCAGTGGTATTGTCACCGGACGATTAATCCAGAGACCCATAGCACACTCTGGGGACATGGGTTCAAATCCTGTCATGGCAAAAAGAAGATCTGGAATTAAAAGTCCAACGATGAATATAACTGTCGTAAAAATCCATCTGGTTCATTAATATCCTTTGGGGAAGGAAATCTACCGTCCCTATCTTGTCCGGCAAACATGTGACTCCACACCCACAACAATATGGGTGACTCTCAAATACTCTCTGAAATGAATGGCAATAAAAAAAATGTATTCGTCCATGAGATGTGAGTGTCGCTGGCTGGAGCAGCATTCAATACCCATTCCTGAGGGCAATTAGAAGTCAAGCACATTGCTGTGGGTCTGGAGACACAGGCCAGGCAAGGACGACAGATTTTCTTCCCTAAAGGAAGAATGCTGGTTCAACCAGAGACACAAGACTTCCTAATTTTTATACTCTCTCCCTCCATGGTAACAGGGCCACGCACATTCCCTGCCCCACCCCACCTCAAACCCCACACTCCCCACCCCACCACCTCCATGCCTTCACCCCCTCTCAACTCCACCCCCTTAGACCCATCCACCTCACATCTCCCACTCCACCAACTCCACCCCTCCCCATTAACGTCACCAGAGGAAGTCCGCCCTGGCTTAAAAGGGCAACAGTGTTTGATTTTACAAGAGAAAATCTTTTGAATCAAATACAAAACATTAAAAAAATACAACTTTCTTCATTCAGCATTATTCAGCGTGAAAGGAAAACGAGATGGCCAATGGGAGAAAAGCAATTGAGGTGAAGATTAGCATTTCTCATAAAGTGAACTGAAGGGTGTGGTGTTCTTTGTGTTGCTTATTTCAGGATGCTTGGCGTAGTGTTCACAAAGACCACAGAATAGCTTGAACTTAAACAAAGCTATAAATTTATTAACATTAATAACTTGGATTCGACACGTACTCCAAAAGAATACATAGTTGATTAATAACATTTAAACTACACTCATCTACAGCTAATCTCACTGCTGATATAAACAATGATCTGCTCTCACTTACATTATCTGTACTTCTGACTATCTCTAGCTAACTCCTGAACACAATCTCCCACAAGGCTTAGCATCACTGCCTTATATAGTTTTAAATGTAGCTCCCTCTAGTGGCTCCTCTCTACACTTCATTAACCCTTGCAGTTCTTACAGTTATGATAATACCACAAAGGGCTCTTTTCCTCTAATAGGACACTGCTCATTGTCTTCCATGCAAAGGCATTTTTTGTGCGACCATAATGCAGTCTACCTGCTTATTTAAGACATGGAAAGAATGTTTGTATGAGCAGAAGTGATTTAAAAATAAGGTAAATCAAAAGCGATGTAGGTTGTTGCCAGACCCTAGATGGTGATCCAACCCCTACATTAACGGCCTGCTACTTCCTGAGAGAATTTCACCTTGGAAATGCTTTCATGTGTGTTGTACAAGTACATACTTTGTTTGGATTTATTTACTCTTGACTAATTAAATGCTCCAGAAACACCTTATAAGTTAATCAGCCCATAGCTCTTGAAATGATGCACTTGGACTTTCCTTCAAGATAAACTGGAGGAGCTTTCAATAATTCTAATTTTCAGGCACCACCCTGCATTTAATGAGCTGTGAAAGGTTTCAAACACATTTCATCTCTTTCCTACCCTCATTTCCTTAAGTGTTTTTGAATTGATTTCCGATGAAAAAATGGCCAATATAGAGTGAGAAGAGGCATTAGAAAATTTCTATTATCCTTTCCTTAACTTGCATATATCGGCTGCTAACCAAGCGCTGAATTTCTAATCTCGGCTGGTATGCCGGAGCAGTAGACAAACAAAGAACAAAGAACAAAGAAATGTACAGCACAGGAACAGGCCCTTCGGCCCTCCAAGTCCGTGCCGACCATACTGCCCGACTAAACTACAATCTTCTACACTTCCTGGGTCCGTATCCTTCTATTCCCATCCTATTCATATATTTGTCAAGATGCCCCTTAAATGTCCCTATCGTCCCTGCCTCCACTACCTCCTCCGGTAGCGAGTTCCAGGCACCCACTACCCTCTGCGTAAAAAACTTGCCTCGTACATCTACTCTAAACCTTGCCCCTCTCACCTTAAACCTATGCCCCCTAGTAATTGACCCCTCTACCCTGGGGAAAAGCCTCTGACTATCCACTCTGTCTATGCCCCTCATAATTTTGTATACCTCTATCAGGTCGCCCCTCAACCTCCTTCGTTCCAGTGAGAACAAACCGAGTTTATTCAACCGCTCCTCATAGCTTATGCCCTCCATACCAGGCAACATTCTGGTAAATCTCTTCTGCACCCTCTCTAAAGCCTCCACATCCTTCTGGTAGTGTGGCGACCAGAATTGAACACTATACTCCAAGTGTGGCCTAACTAAGGTTCTATACAGCTGCAACATGACTTGCCAATTCTTATACTCAATGCCCCGGCCAATGAAGGCAAGCATGCCGTATGCCTTCTTGACTACCTTCTCCACCTGTGTTGCCCCTTTCAATGACCTGTGGACCTGTACTCCTAGATCTCTTTGACTTTCAATACTCTTGAGGGTTCTACCATTCACTGTATATTCCCTACCTGCATTAGACCTTCCAAAATGCATTACCTCACATTTGTCCGGATTAAACTCCATCTGCCATCTCTCCGCCCAAGTCTCCAGACAATCTAAATCCTGCTGTATCCTCAGACAGTCCTCATCGCTATCCGCAATTCCACCAACCTTTGTGTCGTCTGCAAACTTACTAATCAGACCAGTTACATTTTCCTCCAAATCATTTATATATATAGACTGTGAAAGATGCCCTGGTTGTTAAGAAAGGAGGACTTTCCTGTCTTTCATGAACATGGTGGGGTCACCACGGCTGCTAATGTGCACCGGCTGCGTCACATTTCTCCAATTCTGTTCCTCTTCACCCTCCTGCACCATGCTTCTCCTCAAGGTCGAAATCTTGCAGACCCTCAGAACAAAGAACATAGAACATAAAACATACAGTGCAGAAGGAGGCCATTCGGCCCATCGAATCTGCACCGACCCACTTAAGTCCTCACTTCCACCCTATCCCTACGTAACCAAATAACCCCTCCTAACCTTTTTTTTTGGTCACTAAGGGCAATTTATCATGACCAATCCACCTAACCTGCACGTCTTTGGACTGTGGGAGGAAACCGGAGCACCCGGAGGAAACCCACGCAGACACGGGGAGAACATGCAGACTCCGCGCAGAGAGTGACCCAGCAGGGAATCGAACCTGGGACCATGGTGCTAAGAAGCCATAGTGCTATCCACTGGTGCTACCATGCTGAGGGGTGATTTAATTGAGGCATGCAGAATTATGACGGGAAGAGATAGAATGGACAGGATAAAATTGTTTCTCTTGGTGGGGAATTTTAGAACCAGGAGACATAGATACAAGAAGAGTGGCAGATGGTGTCGAGGAGACATGAAGAGGAACGTTTTTCCACAGAGGGTAGTGGGAGTCTGGAATTCACTGCCCGAGTTGGTGGTGGAGGCAGAGACTCTAAACTCTTTTGAAAGGTACCTGGATCTGCACCTTAAGTGTTCTAAGCTACAGGGCTATGAACCAGGTGCAGGAAGGTGGGATTAAAAAGGACACCTGGGTGCCCTTGGGCTGGCATGGACAAGATGGGCCAAATGGCCTCCTTATGTGCTGTAACCTTTCTATGATTCTATGATCCTACATGTAATGTTCTGCAGAGAGTCATGTGAGAGTACCTTTAAAAAATGGGTGCTTAAGAAGTGTACCTTTGAGAAATGGGTGTTTACCAGTGATGTCAGAGTGTGGGTGGAGCTGGGCTTTCTGTCAGCTTTTTACTTTTGCTTTAGGCTGTTTGCTGCAGGGTGTGTTTTAGTTTTGTTTTCAGTGTTGGAGCTGAAGCCAGACCAAGCAGGTGTACTGCTGTTCTCTCTGCCATCAAAATACTATCTCTTGATCATTTGGTGAATTCAGAATTATAAATGTTTTCAGTAGTGACTTTAACCTGATGTGCTTCTGTTAAAGGTTTTGTTTTTAAGTCATATGGATGTTAAAAGGAAAGCTTAAAAGATTACTTAGTGTTGTAGTCTTTGGGGGTTGTATTTGAATTAATCGTTGCTAAGATGTTTACTGTATGTTTTAAAAAGGTAACTTGAGTTCATAGAATAAACATTGTTTTGCTTTAAAAAATACTTTTCCATTTCTGCTGTACCACACCTGTAGAGTGGGCCGTGTGCTCCCCATACCACAATCTATTAAAAGTTGTGGGTCAGGAGAACTCCATGATACACTTTGGGGTTCTCTAAACCCTGGCCCATAACAAATTGGGGGCTCATCCGGGATAAAAGTCTATCTACTGGATTGGCTTAGTGAACTTAAAGACAGTGAGGGGTGAGCATATTGTGGTTGCTTTTCATGTGTGGTATTCAAGTTTAAGTGGGGAGTGTGTGGTGGACAATGGCTCTTTCAGAGACTCTGAAGTTTTTGGGTGTGGAGACGGTCACACGCAGTACCTTACGGACAAAGACTAAAAGCAGACTTTTAGATTTGGCAAAAATATTGCAGTTAACATTACCTGACAAAATGTGAAAAGATGAGGTAATTATGGCAGTGGCTAAGCATTTAAAGTTGCCTGAGATCCAGTTTGAATCATCGGAAATGGGAAAAATTCAGTTACAAATGGAACATGAGAAAGAATTAAAGCAGCTTGATTACGAAAGAGAGGAAAAAGAAAGAGAGAGAGAGGAAAAGGAAATGGAGAGAGAAGAAAGGAGAAAAGAAAGAATAGCCCCAGCAGAACAAAAAGAAAGAGAAAGGGAGATACAGATCAGGGAAAAAGATAAAGTGAGAGAGTTTGAACTTCAGATAATGGCCATGAAACATGACAGTCAGTTAAAATTGGCAGACATAAAGGGAAACGTACAGTTTGAGGATAGTGATGATGATAGTGAGAAAGAGCGTCAAAGTCGAAGGCTTGGTGGGAATCTATTTAAATATGTGCAAGCATTGCCAAGGTTTGATGAGAAGGAGGTAGATGCCTTTTTCATTTCATTTGAGAAGGTGGCTAAACAAATGAAATGGCCACAGGGCATGTGGGTATTACTGATTCAAACAAAGCTGATAGGTAGGGCTAGTGTTTGCATCACTACCGGAGGAGGTATCTGGGACGTATGAGGATGTGAAAAAAATCCATCTTAGGTGCATATGAACTAGTGCCTGAAGCCTACAGACAAAGGTTTAGAAATGTAAGGAAAGAAAGGTTTAGAAATTTAAGGAAAGAATTTGGTCAAACATACATGGAGTTTGAAAGGCTCAAACAGAGTAATTTTGATAGGTGGATAAGGGTTTTGAAAATAGACCAAACGTATGAAGCAGTCAGAGAAATTATACTTTTGGAGGAGTTTAAAAATTCAATTCCTGATGTAGTGAGAACTCATGTGGAAGAGAAGAGGGTTAAAACTGCGAGATTAGCAACAGAAATGGCAGATGATTATGAATTAGCTCATAAATCAAAGCTTGGTTTCTGACATTAGTTTCAGCCTGTGAGGGATAGAAACTGGGGACATGAGAAATACTCAAGTGGTAAAAGTAAAGGTGATCGGATGGGAGATAATAAGGAGAGTGTACCGCAGATTAAAAAAGAAATCCAGGAGGGTGGAAAAGACATGAAACGTTTCAAATGTTTTCACTGTAATAAACTAGGCAATGTAAAGTCACAGTGTTGGTGGTTGAAGAAATGCACTGGGAAGGCTGATGTGGTAAAACAGGATAAGACAGTGGGGTTTGTGAAAGTGGGAAAGGAAAGCCCAAGTGAAGCGAAGGAGGTGCAAAAGATTGGACAGCCTGATCAAGAGGTGATTGATAAGAAGGTGCCAGATCTCTTTGAAGAATTTACTTGTGTGGGTAAAGTTTACTCATGTGTATCAGGAGGAGCAGGTAAAGAAGTCATAATTTTAAGAGATATGGGAGCTAGTCAATCTTTAATGGTAAGAGATGAAGAGTTATGTAGTTTGGGAAGAATGTTGCCAGAAAAGGTGGTCAGATGTGGAATTCAGGGTGAGAGGAGTAGTGTTCCATTATATAAGGTAAGGTTGGAAAGTCCAGTGAAGAGTGGTGAAGTGCTAGTAGGAGTAATAGAGAAACTATCTTGTCCAGGAATACAGTTTATCTTGGGTAATGATATATCTGGATCGCAGGTGGGAGTGATGCCTACTGTGGTTGATAAGCCAGTGCAAAATCAGACAACTGAAGTGTTGAAGGATGAATATCCTGGGATTTTTCCGGATTGTGTTGTCGCAAAATCACAGGTTAAGACAAGAGAAGAAATCAGAGAGTGAAGATAAAGGTGAATTGCAATTATCAGAAACGATTTTTGATCAGATGGCTGGAAAAGAACAGGTGGAGGATGAGGCGGATATTTTTAGTTCAGGAAAATTGGCGGAGTTACAACAGAAAGATGTAGAAATAAAACGGATGTATCAGAAAGAATATACAGAAGAAGAATCTGAGTGGATAGCAGAGTGTTATTGCCGTAAAAGTGATGTCTTGACGAGAAAATGGAGACCTTTACATATGCAGGCGGATGAAAAGTGGGCAGAAGTTCATCAAGTAGTATTGCCGGTAGGGTATAGAAAGGAGGTGTTGTGAGTTGCACATGAGGTACCAGTGAGAAGTCATTTGGGAATAAGGAAAACTCAAGCTAAAATACAAAAACATTTTTATTGGCTTAGACTACATAAAGATGTAGTTAAAATTTGTCAATCATGTCACACATGTCAAGTGATAGGGAAACCTCAAGCAGTGATAAAACCAGCGCCCTTAATATCCATTCCAGCAGTTGAGGAACCTTTTACAAGTGACCTAATTGATTGCGTAGGACCGCTTCCTAAAACGAAAAGTGGGAATCAATATCTTTTGACGATAATGGATGTGTCTACTAGGTATCCCGAGGCCATTCCAGTACGTAATATTACAGCTATTTCAGCTTTTGTGACTCCAGATGGTATATACCAATTCAAAGTTTTGCTATTTGGCATGAGAAACACCCCAGCCACATTTCAACAGTTAACTAACAAAGTCATTTTGGAATTACCCAATTGTGCGGTATACTTCGACGATCTGGTAATTTTCAGCCAGACATGGACAGAACATTTGAAACATCTGATGGAGTTATTCGATCGACTTCAGGAGGCGGGTTTGGTGTTAAACATAGCCAAAAGTGAATTTTGAAAAGCCCAAGTCACTTTCCTCGGACATATAATCGGGCAGGATCGAATGGTCACACGGTTAACCAACAGTTATTGAGGTGTTTCCGATACCCACAAGACGAAGGGAAATAATGCAATTTCTTGGCATCGGTGGATTTGATCGAACATTTGTGCAAAAGTTTTGTCACGTGATTGCTCCACTGATGGACTTGCTGAAGAGACGTCGAAAATTTCAGTGGACAGCGGACTTTCAACAGACATTTGACGGCCTGAAAGCTGTGATAACCAATGCTCCTGTGTTGGAGAATTACAAGCGACTTTGCGATCAGTTTGAACTAAAGTATCTGACTTTAAAGAGAAATTCCGAGGCGTAGAGAAATGGACGGATCATGCAGAGAACTTCTTGTTCAAAGAGACTGTCAATCGAGAAAGATTGCAGTTGGAGGAAGAAGAATGGGAAAAAAATGGACTATATTATTATACCTGTTTGCGTGTGTTGTTTTTTGAAACAAAAAAGTATATTTACTGTGTGCATTTCTTAAAGGATAGTGAAAAGCTGAAAAATGAAACCATCCTGAAGTTGATGTTTTTTTTTTCTTGGGGGAGGTGTCATGTGAGAGTACCTGTAAGAAATGGGTGCTTAAGAACTGTACCTTTAAGAATTGGGTGTTTACCAGTGATGTCAGAGTGTGGGTGGAGCTAGGCTGTCTGTCAGCTTTTTACTTATGTTTTAGGCTGTTTGCTGCAGGGTGTGTTTTAGTTTTGTTTTCAGTGTTGGAGCTGAAGCCAGACCAAGCAGGTGTACTGCTGTTCTCTCTGCCATCAAAATACTATCTCTTGATCATTTGGTGAATTCAGAATTATAAATGTTTTCAGTAGTGACTTTAACCTGATGTGCTTCTGTTAAAGGTATTGTATTTCAGTCGTATGGATGTTAAAAAGAAAGCTTAAAAGATTACTTAGTGTTGTAGTCTTTGGGGGTTGTATTTGAATTAATCGTTGCTAAGATGTTCACTGTATGTTTTAAAAAGGTTAACTTGAGTTCATAGAATAAACATTGTTTTGCTTTAAAAAATACTTTTCCATTTCTGCTGTACCACACCTGTAGAGTGGGCCGTGTGCTCCCCATACCACAATCTATTAAAATTTGTGGGTCAGGTGAACTCCATGATACACTTTGGGGTTCTCTAAACCCTGGTCCATAACAAGAGCACAATGCACCACAGCTGTTCTGGAGACCTTGGCTGGTGCACATTGAAGGCCCTTCCTGAAGTGTTGGGGCATTCAGAGCACAGTTTCATGCCAATTTGCTCGCTCAATTAAACATTTTGTTGACATATGGCTTGGATTTTAGTGCCCTTGGGGCTTCTTTGCTTGGGCTCTTCATCAAGCATGCTTACCATGGATAGCCCTCATCTCTAGGCATACAGAAAGCAAGTCTGCTCCAAGGTACACTGGAAGAGGATGGAATGGTACATGACAAATGCATCCATGAAATCTTGCACAAACTTGTAAATCATCTTCTTGTGGTTGCCCACCAACTGTTAATTGAAGGGAATGGAGCCCTGACAGTTCACAAAGACTCCTTCATAGTATGGAGCTGCCATATACAGGCAGTTGATGATACCTTGCATCTGCTAGAAAGCAACAAGAAAGACAACTTGTTCTTTTTTTAAATTCTTTCACGGGACATGGCCATTTTATTGTCCATCCCTAATTGCCCTTCAAAAGGTGGTGGTGAGCTGTCTTCTTTCATAATAATAATAATCTTTATTATTGTCACACGTAGGCTTACATTAACACTGCAGAGAAGTTACTGTGAAATTCCCCTTGATGCCACACTCTGACACCTGTTCGGGTACACGGAGTCTGCATGTTCTCCCTTTGTCTGCGTGGGTTTTCTCCGGGTGCTCCGGTTTCCTCCCACAAGTCCCGAAAGACGTGCTGTTCGGTGAATTGGACATTCTGAATTCTCCCTCTGAGTACCCGAACAGGCGCCAGAATGTGGCGACTAGGAGCTTTTCACAGTAACTTCATTGCAGTGTTAATGTAAGCCTACTTGTGACAATACATTTTTAAAAAACTGTCACATGACTTGCAGTTTTTATACTCGATGCCCCGTCCATTGAAGGCAAACATTCTGTATGCTTTCTTGACTACCTTGTCCACTTGTGTTGCCACCTTTAAAGATCTGTGGACCTGTACGTCCAGATCTCGCTGACTTTCTATATTCCTAAGAGTTTTACCATTTACAGTATATTTCCCCTCTATGTTAGACCTACCAAAATGCATTACCTCACATTTGTCCAGATTAAACTCCATTTTCCATTTCTCTGCCCAAGTCCCCAACCTATCCATGTCCTGCTGTATCCTCTGACAATCCTCAACACTATCTGTCACTCCACCAACCTTGGTGTCATCTGCAAACATACGAATCAGACCAGCTACATTTTGCTCCAAATCGTTTATGTACACAACAAACAACAGAGGCCCCAGCACAGATCCCTGTGGAACACCACTAGTCACAACCTTCCATTCAGAAAACACCCTTCTACTGCTACCCTTTGCCTTCTGTGACCGAGCCAGTTCTGTATCCATCTTCCCACTTCACCTTGGATACCGAGTGACTTCACCTTTTGTACCAATCTGCCATGAGGCACCTTGTCAAAGGCTTTACTAAAGTCCATGTAAACAACATCCACCACCCTCCACTCATCAATCACCGTTGTCACCTACACAGAAAACTCGATCAAGTTAGTGAGGCATGACCTCCCTTTCACAAAACCATGCTATCGCTAATGAGTCCATTTGTTTCCAAATGGGTATAAATCCTGTCCCTGAGAATTCTCTCCAATAATTTACCTACTACTGATGTGAGGTTCACCGACCTATAGTTTCCAGGATTATCCCTGCTACCTTTCTTAAATCACAGGACCACATGAAATGAAAAAAATGAAAAAATGAAATGAAAATCGCTTATTGTCACAAGTAGGCTTCAAATGAAGTTACTGTGAAAAGCCCCTAGTCACCACATTCCAGCGCCTGTTTGGGGAGGCTGGTACGGGAATTGAACCATGCTGCTGGCCTGCCTTGGTCTGCTTTAAAAGCCAGCTATTTAGCCCTGTGCTAAACCAGCCCCAACATTAGCTATTCTCCAGTCTTCTGGGACCTCACCTGTAGCCAATGAGGATACAAAGATATCAGTCAAGGCCCCAGCAATTTCCTCCCTTGCTTCCCTCAGTATTCTTGAGTAAATCCCATCTGGCCCAGGAGACTTATTGACCTTAATATCCTTTAAAAGACCCAATACCTCTTCCTTTTCGATGTTAACATGATCCAGACTGTCCACACCCTACCACGGCTGGCTCTGATGTTCAGAAGGGAGGGTCAAAGCGCAGAAGAGTAATAGTTATAGGGGACTCTATAGTCAGGGGAACAGATAGGCGCTTCTGTGGACGTGAAAGAGACTCCAGGATGGTATGTTGCCTCCCTGGTGCCAGGGTCCAGGATGTCTCCGAACGGGTAGAGGGAATCCTGAAGGGGGAGGGCAAACAGGTAGAGGTCGTTGTACATATTGGTACTAACGACATAGGCAGGAAGAGGCATGAGGTCCTGCAGCAGGAGTTCAGGGAGCTAGGCAGAAAGTTAAAAGACAGGACCTCGAGGGTTGTAATCTCGGGATTACTCCCTGTGCCACGTGCCAGTGAGGCTAGAAATAGGAAGATAGAGCAGACAAACACGTGGCTAAACAGCTGGTGTAGGAGGGAGGGTTTCGGTTATCTGGACCACTGGGAGCTCTTCCGGGGCAGGTGTGACCTGTATAAGATGGACGGGTTGCATCTAAACCGGAGAGGCATAAATATCCTGGCCGCGAGATTTGCTAGTGTCACACGGGAGGGTTTAAACTAGTATGGCAGGGGGGTGGGCACGGGAGCAATAGGTCAGAAGGTGAGAGCGTTGAGGGAGAACTAGGGAATATGGACAGTGTGGCTCTGAGGCAGAGCAGACGGGGAGAAGTTGCTGAACACAGCGGGTCTGGTGGCCTGAAGTGCATATGTTTTAATGCAAGGAGCATTACGGGTAAGGCAGATGAACTTAGAGCTTGGATTACTACTTGGAACTATGATGTTGTTGCCATTACAGAGACCTGGTTGAGGGAAGGGCAGGATTGGCAGCTAAACGTTCCAGGTTTTAGATGTTTCAGGCGGGATAGAGGGGGATGTAAAAGGGGAGGCGGAGTTGCGCTACTTGTTCAGGAGAGTATCACAGCTATACAGCGAGAGGACACCTCAGAGGGCAGTGAGGCTATATGGGTAGAGATCAGGAATAAGAAGGGTGCAGTCACAATGTTGGGGGTATACTACAGGCCTCCCAACAGCCAGCGGGAGATAGAGGAGCAGATAGGTAGACAGATTTTGGAAAAGAGTAAAAACAACAGGGTTGTGGTGATGGGAGACTTCAACTTCCCCAATATTGACTGGGACTCACTTAGTGCCAGGGGCTTAGACGGGGCAGAGTTTGTAAGGAGCATCCAGGAGGGCTTCTTAAAACAATATGTAAACAGTCCAACTAGGGAAGAGGCGGTACTGGACCTGGTATTGGGGAATGAGCCCGGCCAGGTGGTAGATGTTTCAGTAGGGGAGCATTTCGGTAACAGTGACCACAATTCAGTAAGTTTTAAAGTACTGGTGGACAAGGATAAGAGTGGTCCGAGGATGAATGTGCTAAATTGGGGGAAGGCTAATTATAACAATATTAGGCGGGAACTGAAGAGCATAGATTGGGGGCGGATGTTTGAGGGCAAATCAACATCTGACATGTGGGAGGCTTTCAAGTGTCAGTTGATAGGAATACAGGACAGGCATGTTCCTGTGAGGAAGAAAGACAAATACGGCAATTTTCGGGAACCTTGGATGACGAATGATATTGTAGGCCTCGTCAAAAAGAAAAAGGAGGCATTTGTCAGGGCTAAAAGGCTGGGAACAGACGAAGCCTGTGTGGCATATAAGGAAAGTAGGAAGGAACTTAAGCAGGGAGTCAGGAGGGCTAGAAGGGGTCATGAAAAGTCATTGGCAAATAGGGTTAAGGAAAATCCCAAGGCTTTTTACACTTACATAAAAAGCAAGAGGGTAGCCAGGGAAAGGGTTGGCCCACTGAAGGATAGGCAAGGGAATCTATGTGTGGAGCCAGAGGAAATGGGCGAGGTACTAAATGAATACTTTGCATCAGTATTCACCAAAGAGAAGGAATTGGTAGATGTTGAGTCTGGAGAAGGGGGTGTAGATAGCCTGGGTCACATTGTGATCCAAAAAGACGAGGTGTTGGGTGTCTTAAAAAATATTAAGGTAGATAAGTCCCCAGGGCCGGATGGGATCTACCCCAGAATACTGAAGGAGGCTGGAGAGGAAATTGCTGAGGCCTTGACAGAAATCTTTGGATCCTCGCTGTCTTCAGGGGATGTCCCGGAGGACTGGAGAATAGCCAATGTTGTTCCTCTGTTTAAGAAGGGTGGCAGGGATAATCCCGGGAACTACAGGCCGGTGAGCCTTACTTCAGTGGTAGGGAAATTACTGGAGAGAATTCTTCGAGACAGGATCTACTCCCATTTGGAAGCAAATGGACGTATTAGTGAGAGGCAGCACGGTTTTGTGAAGGGGAGGTCGTGTCTCACTAACTTGATAGAGTTTTTCGAGGAGGTCACTAAGATGATTGATGCAGGTAGGGCAGTAGATGTTGTCTATATGGACTTCAGTAAGGCCTTTGACAAGGTCCCTCATGGTAGACTAGTACAAAAGGTGAAGTCACACGGGATCAGGGGTGAACTGGCAAGGTGGATACAGAACTGGCTAGGCCATAGAAGGCAGAGGGTAGCAATGGAGGGATGCTTTTCTAATTGGAGGGCTGTGACCAGTGGTGTTCCACAGGGATCAGTGCTGGGACCTTTGCTCTTTGTAGTATATATAAATGATTTGGAGGAAAATGTAACTGGTCTGATTAGTAAGTTTGCAGACGACACAAAGGTTGGTGGAATTGCGGATAGCGATGAGGACTGTCTGAGGATACAGCAGGATTTAGATTGTCTGGAGACTTGGGCGGAGAGATGGCAGATGGAGTTTAACCTGGACAAATGTGAGGTAATGCATTTTGGAAGGGCTAATGCAGGTAGGGAATATACAGTGAATGGTAGAACCCTCAAGAGTATTGAAAGTCAAAGAGATCTAGGAGTACAGGTCCACAGATCACTGAAAGGGGCTACACAGGTGGAGAAGGTAGTCAAGAAGGCATACGGCATGCTTGCCTTCATTGGCCGGGGCATTGAGTATAAGAATTGGCAAGTCATGTTGCAGCTGTATAGAACCTTAGTTAGGCCACACTTGGAGTATAGTGTTCAATTCTGGTCGCCACACTACCAGAAGGATGTGGAGGCTTTAGAGAGGGTGCAGAAGAGATTTACCAGAATGTTGCCTGGTATGGAGGGCATAAGCTATGAGGAGCGATTGAATAAACTCGGTTTGTTCTCACTGGAACGAAGGAGGTTGAGGGGCGACCTGATAGAGGTATACAAAATTATGAGGGGCATAGACAGAGTGGATAGTCAGAGGCTTTTCCCCAGGGTAGAGGGGTCAATTACTAGGGGGCATAGGTTTAAGGTGAGAGGGGCAAAGTTTAGAGTAGATGTACGAGGCAAGTTTTTTACGCAGAGGGTAGTGGGTGCCTGGAACTCACTACCGGAGGAGGTAGTGGAGGCAGGGACGATAGGGACATTTAAGGGGCATCTTGACAAATATATGAATAGGATGGGAATAGAAGGATACGGACCCAGGAAGTGTAGAAGATTGTAGTTTAGTCGGGCAGTATGGTCGGCACGGGCTTGGAGGGCCGAAGGGCCTGTTCCTGTGCTGTACATTTCTTTGTTCTTTGTTTGTTCTCAGAATCATCTTCAACAAAGTCCCTTTCTTTGGTGAACACTGATGCAAAATATTCATTTGGTACCGCGCCCATTTCCTCTGGCTCAACACATAGATTCCCTCCACTGTGCTTAAGTGGTCCAATCCTTTCCCTGGCCACACTCTTGATTTTTACATATGAATGAAAAGCTTTGGGATTCACCTTAATCCTACTTGCGAAGGACTTTTCATGACCCCTCCTAGCCCTCCTAATTTCCAACTTATGTATCTTCCTACTTTCTTTATACTCCTCAAGGGTTTCGACTGTCCCCACCCTTTTAGACCGTGCTAACCCTTTTAGACTGTGCTAAAGTCTCCTTTTCCTTTTTGACGAGGTTCATACTATCCCTCGTTATCCAATCTCCCTAAACTTCCCATACTTATCCTTCATTCTCTCAGGAACGTGACTTTCTTGAATCCTAATCAAATATCGCTTGAAAGACTCCCACATGTTGGATGTTGATGATCTTGGGCGAAATTCTCCTACCCGCCCCGCCACACTTCTGCCCCGACCGGCCGGCGGGAGTCTCCGTAACACCGGCCGGTCAATGGGGTTCCCCATTGTGGGGCAGCCCCACGCCGTCGGGAAACCCCCGGGCGTCGGCAAAACGGAGACTCCCGCCGGCGGAGAATGACGCCCCTTATTGAATTAGGGCAGGGCATCGGTGTGTCCTTTTCCGATGATCTCTGCCGCTCGTTTGGGCGCCTTTCCACCGATGTGGGGCTACGGTTGGGAGGGGGCGGGTGGGCAGAGGTGGCCGCATACTGGCTCTGGAGCTAGTGGTTTGTTTATAGGAACTGTTTTGGCTTGAACTGTGCCTCCTCTTCATAGAATTTACAGTGCAGAAGGAGGCCATTCGGCCCATCGAGTCTGCACCGGCTCTTGGAAAGAGCACCCTACCCAAGGTCAACACCTCCACCCTATCCCCATAACCCAGTAACCCCACCTAACACTAAGTGCAATTTGGACACTAAGGGCAATTTAGCGTGGCCAGTCCACCTAACCTGCACATCTTTGGACTGTGGGAGGAAACCGGAGCACCCGGAGGAAACTCACGCACACACGGGGAGGATGTGCAGACTCCGCACAGACAGTGACCCAAGCCGGAATCGAACCTGGGACCCTGGAGCTGTGAAGCAATTGTGCTATCCACAATGCTACCGTGCCCCTCTTGAGAGCGGAGGGTTTTTTTCTCTCTCTCTCTCACACCGTGTCCTGCTCCAGTGTGTCCTATTCCGGTGATCTGTGCTGCTCATTTTTGCGCCTTTCCGCTGATTTGGAGCTACCATTGGGGCCGGGCTGTGTGTGTGTGTGGGGGGGGTTGCTGCTGGCTTGAGATTTGATGACTTTGTGTTGTTTTGGTGTGTTGTAAATGCTTTTCACATATTACGGATTTTTGTGACTGTCCTCAGCATGTTGCTGATTCTTTTGTGTTCTTGAGTTGCCAGTAAACCTCAAATATCTGAAGGAGGGGAAGTGGATTCTATACAATCACTCTCACTGTAGGGGGTCGTAACAATGTGTAATAGGTATTTTATTTTTCAAATGTTTTAAGCTGTCTCTGGCATCTCAAGGTGTCAATCATGTTCAAGCGACAGCTCTAACCTCCACTCTTTCTCCAACTTTGTTTTTGCCCCCCTATACCAAGCTTAACTAATCAAGCACAGTGAGCATAGATCAGTGAACAGACACACCTAATCAAACATCGAGAAAATGCATGGCTGGACACGACAAAAATATTCATCATCACCTCGCTGATGCATTTGTGGGAGACCAAGTACAAACCTCTGTGGATCCCGAGATATAAGGCGCCTGAGTCAAAGGTGTTGAGCCTGGCCACTGCCAAAGGCTAGCCACCAAGTCCAATTTGGTCTTTTTCAAGCACGGTGCAAATGTCTGACACCCGTGACCCCTGAGCCTCCAGAGACATGGTGTTCAGACATGTCCATGGGAGCCAACCCTCTGCCCGTGTACGCTATGTCGTGGACAGCACTTCCCCCACTCAAACCTCACTCCCTCTCCTTTGGAGGAGGCGAGATAAAAGAGCTAAACATTGCCCATACTGGTGTGATATATTGTGGAGACAGTGGAAACCAGTGGAAACCAGACTTACCACCCACTCAGAGTTCCCTCGGAAGCAGTAGAAGTGGAAATCTCCTGGTGAGGAGTGAAAGTAAACTCTCAGAACAAGTACTGTGAGGAAAAATAAGCCTTTCCCACAATTGGAGAAGGAAGCAGCTGAGGTCTCAGCACTTACTGAATGCTTTACTTGTAAGAACATGAGACTACAAGACGTAGGAGCAGAAGCAGACCATTTGGTCCATCAGGTCTGCTCCACCATTTAAGACAGCGACAACGAGAATATCCTTTCTCTCAGAGAGTTGTCAGTCTGTGAAATCTTCTTCCCCAGACAGTAGGGGAGGGTGTTTTTATGATCCTAGCTTGACGTTATGACAGGACAGTCAGGTCCAAAGAAAAGGGGGTGGGGTGGGGGGGGGGTGGTGGTGAACCATCACAAACAACACCACAACGTACAAGGGACAGAGCCACAGGGGACGGGCCAGAGGGGCAAGCGGAAAACCTGAGTGAACAAAAATAAACAACACACTGGTTACCACACGCTCGGGACAACACTGGGGCAGATTGGCCAAATGGGGACCACGGCCACAGAGGGAGAGGAGCCAAGTACCGACAAATATATATAGTGATCGTTGTTTCTCCTTTCCTTTTTGCTCCTTTGTTTATCTCTTTCGTAATTTAAATGTTTCCTTAGTTGTTTTTGCTTTGTTTTGCACGGTTTTGCAACTCGTAATTTTAACCTACAAACTGAAAAAAACTGAAGACTGGGGCTGGTTTAGCACAGTGGGCTAAACAGCTGGCTTGTAATGCAGACAAGCAGCGCGGGTTCAATTCCCGTATCGGCCTCCTCGAACTGGCGCCGGAATGTGGTGACTAGGGGATTTTTACAGTAACTCATTGAAGCCGACTTGTGATAATAAGTGATTATTATTATTACATGTAACATAAAATGGGAACAGCAAACAAACATTTTGTAAAAAAAGGACAGTCAGGTCCCAGAGCAGAACCCTGGCTCCATGGTTCCACAGAGACATGGTTGAGTAAGGGGCAGGATTGGCAGCTCCACATCCTGGGATATAGTCTTATGGCAATACAGAGGGTGGGGGGCTGAAGAGGAGAAGGCATTGCATTATTAGTTAAGGAGGCAGTCACTGTGGTAAAAAGAGATGATATCTTAGTGGAGGCATCAAATGAAGCTTTATGGGTAGAGCTTAGTAATAAAAAAGGGACAGCTATATTGCTAGGTGTTCTTCTAGAGCTCCTGATAGTCAGCGGGATATTGAGGAGCAAGTATGTGCACAATTCATGCAAGGGTATAAAAATAATAAGAGGGTAATTATATTAGGGGATTTCAACTTTCCCAAAATGAATTGGGATAGCCATCATGTTAAGGGCTTAGATGGAGTAGAGTTCTTAAAATGTATACAGAACCCTTTAGCTCAATATGTAGAGGATCCAACAAGGGATTGGTCTATGCTGGACCTAATTCTGGGGAATGAAGCCCAGGGGGTTAATGTTTTGGTGGGGAAACATTTTAGTGATAACGAGCACAACATAGTGCAATTTAAATTTGTTATGGACAAAGAAATGGACAAGTTGCAAAAAAGGGTATTGGATTGGGGGAAGAGTATATTTTTAACAAAATAAGACAGGATCTGGCCAAGGTAAACTGGACAGAGTTACTTGGGAGGAAATCCACAGAAGAGCAGTTGGGAAGCATTCAAAAATGAAATGGGGAGGGTACAGGCCCAATATGTTTCCTCTCGGGTAATGGAAGTTGTAACAAACCAAGAGAATCATGGATGACCAGATACAACCAGGAAACGATGAGAAGGAGAAGAGTGGCTTTCAACAGGTATAAGTGGAGAAAGTCTGCAGAGGTATTAATGGACTACAGAAAATGCAGGATAGAGCTTAAGAAATCAATTAGGAGAGCAAAGAGGGGATATGAGAAAGCTCTGGCTGATAAAAGTAGGGAAAATCCCAAGATATTCTATAGTGTACCAATGGGAAGTGACTACCCAGAGAAAGATAGGGCCCTTCAAGGACTAAGGTGGAAATCTGTGGGTGGAGCCAGAAGATGCTGGTAGGGTGTTGAACAAATATTTCACATTTGTCTTCACCATCTCCAATAAGAGAGAATCAAACTTTGACATTCAATGGCATTACCACCACTGAATCCCCCCGTATAAACATCCTGGGGGTTACCATTGACCAGAAACTGAACTGGACTAGCCATATAAATACTGTGGCTACAAGCACAGTTCAAAGGCTATGAATCACCTCCTGACTGCCCAAAGCCAGTCCACCACCTACAAGGCACAAGTCAGGAGTCTGTTGGAATACTACCCATTGTCTGGATGAGTGCAGCTCCAGCAACACTCAAAAAGCTCGACATCGTTCAGGACAATGCAAACCACGGACTTCCGGTTGCGGCTATGCCTGGGTAGGTCGCACGTTCGGCAGCTCCCGCCAAGAATGGACTTTTAGGCCCCTTTGAGGAGCCCCAACGGCACTTGATGCCGATTCCAGTGTGGGAAGGTAGCAGTAAGGTTCCCCCAGCATTGTATGGAGTGGACCAGGAGTGGAGCGATTAAAAAAGTTGTTTTGGAGCAGAGAGGAGAGCGGGTGCGGAAAAGTAAGATGGCGGCGGGTGGAGACGAGGCAGCGTGGGCGCAATGGTCGCGGGAGCAGCAGGAGTTCCTGAAAAGCTGCTTTGCGGAGCTGAAAGCAGAAATGCTGGCCCCAATGAAGGCGTCGATAGAAAAGCTGGTGGAGATCCAGAAGGCCCAAGGGACGGCGATCCGAGAGGTGCAGCAGAAAGCCTCTGGAAACGAGGACGAGATTCTGGGCCTGGCGGTGAAAGTGGAGGCGCACGAGGCGCTGCACAAGAAGTGGCAGGAAAAGTTCGAGGACCTGGAGAATAGGTCGAGGAGGAAGAATCTCCGGAGTCTGGGTCTCCCTGAAGGGGTGGAGGGGTCCGACACTGGGGCATATGTCGCCACAATGCTGAACACGTTAATGGGCGCGGGAGCCTTCCCGCGGCCCGTGGAGCTGGATGGGGCACACAGAGTCCTGGCAAGGAGGCTTAAAGCCAATGAGCCATCAAGGGCTGTAGTGGTGAGGTTTCACCGCTTCATGGACAGGGAGTACGTCCTGAGATGGGCGAAGAAGGAACGGAGCAGCAGGTGGGAGAATACGGAGATCCGTATTTATCAAGACGAGTGCAGAGCTGACTAAGAAGAGGGCTGGGGCCAAGGCGGTGCTCCACCAAAAGGGGGTGAAGTTTGGGCTGTTGCAGCCAGCGCGATTGTGGGTCACTTTTCAAGATCCCCACCGTTATTTTGATACGCCGGATGAGGCGTGGACCTTTATACAAAACGAGAAGTTGGACTCAAACTAAGGGTTTGATGGGGGGTTGTGTTTGTTTTCTTGTTTTTGTGTGGGAAAGCTGGGGAGTGGGAAGGGGTGAGTGGATGTTGTGGGTTTGTGGGCATCGGTACTGTTTTGCAGGGGCCGGTCCCCGTGTGCGAAGGGGGTAGGGGGGGGCAGGAGGCCCTGGGTCGTGGGGAACTGGGGTGAGGTTGTCGGAGAAGGGAGCTGCGCCAGAGGAGGTGGGGCCGGCCCAGGTGGAAAACGCGGGCTTTTCCCCACGCTGAGGAAGGGGGGGGCCTGAGGGGCGGGGCGTTGCTGGAGGGGTGCTCACATCGGCGTGAAGTGGGGGATGGGATGGAGATTCCACACGGGGGATCGTTGGCAAAGGCAGGAGTGGCCGGGATCAGCAGGAGTCAGTTGACTTACGGGAGTGCAATGGGGAGAGCAAGGGGGCTAGACGGTGGGCTAGCTGGGGGCGGGCGGGGCGGGGGGGGTGGTGGTATTGGGTTGCTGCTGTACTGACCGAAGGGGGGCTGGAGGTAAAAGGGAGAGTCGGGGTAGGGGTTCGCCGCCTATGGGACTGGAGTGTGCGGGAGGTGCGGGCACGTGGCTGGCCTAAGAAAGGGGATGACTAGTCGGCTGGGGAGGGGGGGGGGGTGAGTAGCCCCTGATCTGGTTGATAACATGGAATGTGAGGGACCTGAATGGGCCGGTCAAGAGGGCCCGGGTGTTCACGCACTTCAAGGTGCTGAAGGCAGATGTTGTAATGCTTCAGGAGTCGCACACTTGAATGTGGCAGATCAGATCAGGCTGAGAAAGGGATGGGTCGGGCAGGTCTTTCATTCAGGGCTGGATGCGAAGAACACAGGGGTTGCAATACTGGTGGGGAAGCGGCTGTCGTCCGAGGCGCTGAATATTGTGGCAGATAATGGTGATCGATACGTGATGGTGAGTGGTAGGTTGCAGGGGACCAGGGTGGTACTGGTGAATGTGTATGCCCCGAATTGGGACGATGCAGGGTTTATGAAGCGCATGTTGAGTCGGATCCCGGATCTGGAAGCGGGGAGCTTGATAATGGGGGGGCTTTAATACGGTACTGGACCCAGCATTGGACCGATCCAGGTCAAGGACGGGTAAGAGGCCAGCAGTGGCCAAGGTACTAAGGGGGTTTATGGACCAGATGGGGGGAGTGGATCCGTGGAGGTTTGCCAGGCCGGTGGCCAGAGAGTTCTCTTTTTCCTCCCATGTACATAAGGCCTATTCACGGATAGACTTCTTTGTGATGAGTAGGGCACTGATTCCAAGAGTGGAGGGAACGGAATATTTGGCTATAGCGATTTCGGACCACGCACCGCATTGGGTGGAGTTGGAGTTGGGGGAGGAGAGGGACCAGCGCCCGCTGTGGCGCCTGGATGTGGGGCTGTTGGCGGATTAGGAGGTTTGTGGGGGGTTCCGGGGGTGCATTCAGAGATACATAGAGGCCAATGATAATGGGGAGGTGCGGGTGGGTGTAGTTTGGGAGGCGTGAAGGCGGTGGTTAGGGGAGAGCTAATTTCAATTAGGGCTCACAGGGAGAAAAGAGAGAGGATAGAGAGGGAGAGGTTGGTGGGGGAGATATTAAGGGTGAACAGGAGCTATGCAGAGGCCCCCGAAGAGGGGCTGCTGAGGGAGCGACGGAACCTCCAAACGGAATTTGATCTATTGACCATAGGGAAGGCAGAGGCTCAGTGGAGGAAAATGCAGGGGTCAGTGTATGAGTATGGGGAGAAGGCGAGTCGGATGCTGGCGCATCAGCTACGTAAGAGGGAGGCGGCGTGGGAGATTGGAGGAATCAGGGACAGGGGGGGGGAATACGGTGCGGAGTGCGGTTAAAATAAATGAGGTATTTAGGGATTTCGATGGGGACCTGTACAAGTCAGAGGCCCCGGAGGGGGGAGAGGGGATGCGGCGGTTCTTAGGTCAACTGAGGTTTCCGAGCGTAGAGGAAGAGCAGGTGGCGGGCCTGGGGGCCCCGATGGGGCTGGAGGAGCTGATTAAGGGATTGGGGAGCATGCAGGCGGGCAAGGCCCTGGGACCGGATGGGTTCCCGGTTGAATTTGATAGGAAGTTTGTGGATCTGTTGGGCCCGTTGCTGGTGAGAACCTTCAATGAGGCGAGGGAGGAAGGGACTCTGCCCCCGACAATGTCTCTGGCGCTGATCCTCAAGCGGGATAAGGACCCACTGCAGTGTGGTTTGTATAGGCCAATCTCGCTCCTTAACGTAGATGCCAAGTTGCTGGCAAAGGTCCTCGCTACGAGGATTGAGGATTGTGTCCCGGGCGTGATACATGAGGACCAGACGGGGTTCGTGAAGGGTAGGCAGTTAAATGCGAACGTGCGGAGGCTCCTGAATGTGATTATGATGCCCCCGGTGGGGGGGGGGGGAAGCGGAGGTGGTGGCGGCTATGGACGCGGAGAAGGCCTTTGATCGAGTGGGGTGGGAGTACCTATGGGAAGTGTTTAGCAGGTTTGGGTTCGGGGAAGGGTTCATAGGGTGGGTCAGGTTGCTATACGGGGCCCCGGTGGCGAGCGTGCCTACGAACCGGTGGAGATCGGAATATTTCAGACTGTACCGATGGATGCGACAGGGGTGTCCCCTGTCCCCTTTGCTGTTCGTGGTGGCAATTGAGCCGCTGGCCATGGCATTAAGGGAGTCTAGGAACTGGAGGGGGCTGGTCCGTGGAGGGGAGGAACACCGGGTGTCGTTGTATGCTGATGACCTGTTGTTATATATTGCAGATCCAGTGGAGGGGATGGCGGAGGTCATGCGGATCCTTAGGGAGTTTGGGAACTTCTCGGGCTACCATCTCAACGTGGGGAAGAGTGAGCTCGTTGTAGTGCATGTGGGGGGCCAGGAAAGGGGGCTAGAGGAGCTATCGTTGAAGAGGGTGGAGAGGAGCTTTCGATACCTGGGTATCCAGGTAGCTAGGAGCTGGGGGGTCCTGCATAAGCTTAATTTGACACGGTTGGTGGACCAGATGGAGGAAGACTTTAGCAGGTGGGACGTGTTGCCACTTTCCCTGGCGGGTAGGTGGCAGTCGGTCAAGATGTCGGTCCTCCCGAGGTGCTTATTTGTGTTCCAGTGCCTGCCCAACCTAATCCCCAAGGCTTTTTTCAAGTGGGTAAGCAGGAGTATTATGGGGTTTGTATGGGCGAGCAAGACCCCGAGGGTGAAGAGAGTGCTTCTGGAGCGTAGTCGGGACAGGGGAGGGCTGGCGCTGCCGAATCTGTGTGGTTATTATTGGGCAGCTAACGTGGCAATGATCCGTAAATGGGTAATGGAGGGAGAGGGGGCGGCGTGGAAGAGGCTAGAGGCGGCGTCTTGTGTGGGTGCTAACTTGGGGGTGCTGGTGACGTCATCATTGCCGCTATCGCCGACACGGTACACCACGAGCCCGGTGGCGGCGGCGACATTGAAGATCTGGGGGCAGTGGAGGCGACATAGGGGTGAGGTGGGGGCCTCAATTTGGTCCCTGATACGGGATAATCATAGGTTTGTGCCGGGAAGGATGGATGGGGTGTTCATCAGGCAGGAATTAAAAGGATGGGGGACCTGTTCAGAGATGGGACTTTTGCTAGCCTGGGGGAGAAATTTGGGTTGCCTCCTGGAAACGCTTTTAGATATATGCAATGAGGGCGTTTGTGAGACGGCAGGTGAGGGAATTTACGCTACTTCCAGCAGGAAGGATTCAGGACAGGGTGATTTCTGGTGTATGGGTTGGAGAAGGCAAGGTCTCGGCGATTTATCAGGAGCTGCAGGAAGCAGGGGAGGCCTCGGTGGAGGAGTTGAAGGGCAAGTGGGAGGAGGAGCTCGGGGAGGAGCTGGATGAGGGTCTGTGGGCTGATGCCCTGGGCAGGGTCAATTTCTCCTCCTCTTGCACCAGGCTGAGTCTAATACAGTTCAAAGTAGTACATAGGGCGCATATGGCAGGGGTGAGGATGAGTAGGTTTTTTGGGGTGGAGGACAGATGTGTGAGATGTTCGGGGAGCCCAGCAAATCACACCCATATGTTCTGGACGTGTCCGGCGCTGGATGGGTTTTGGAGGGGCTTTGCGAGGACTGTGTCTAAGGTAGTGAACACCCGGGTCAAGCCGAGCTGGGGATAGCGCTATTTGGGATATCGGACGAGCCGGGAGTGCAGGAGCCGAAAGAGGCCGGAGTTCTGGCCTTTGCGTCCCTGGTAGCCCGGCGGAGGATCCTACTAATGTGGAGAGATGCAAAGCCCCCGAGGGTGGAAGCTTGGATCAGTGACATGGCAGGGTTCATTAAGTTGGAGAGGATAAAGTTTGCCTTGCAAGGGTCTGTGCAGGGGTTCTCCAGGCGGTGGCAACCGTTCCTAGACTTTAGCGCTGAACGCTAGGTGGATGTCGAAATGGCAGCAACCCAAGGGGAGGGAGAGGGGTAGTTTGGTTTATGTTTTTGTTAAAAGGGGGCGTTTCCCCACTTTAGTTATTTGTTAAATGGGGTTAATGTATCTCTGTTTGATTTCCTATGTACAATTTTGTTTTTCTTTCTTTCTGGAGTGTTTGGTTGAAAATTGTTGAAAATTTTGAAAAAACATATTTAAAAAAAAAAGACAATGCAAACCACTTGATTGGCACTCCTTCCACAAACATTCACTCCCTCTGCCACCGATGCACAGTAGCAGCCGAGTGTACCATCTACAAGAGACAGCGCAGGAACTCACCAAGGCATCACCTTCCAAACCCATGTCCACGGCCATCTAGAAGGACAAGAGCAGCAGATACATGGCAACACCACCACCTGTAAGTCCCCCTCCAAGTCACTCACCATCCTGACTTGGAAATATATCGCTGTTCCTTCACTGTCATTGGGTCAAAATCCTGGATCGCCCTCCCTAGCAGCACAGTGAGTGTACCTACACCTCATGGACTACAGCAGTTGAAGAAGGCAGCTTGTCACCTCCTTCTCAAGAGCAATTAGGGATGGGAAAAACATGTTGCCCAGCCAGTGAAGCCCACATCCTGTAAAAAATGAATTGAAAAGAAAGATTTACCTCATATGTCTGACGTCTCACCGAGCTGACTTTAAATCTTGTTCTTACAGCTGTCTCTTTAGCTCAGAGCACTTCACATGATTTTTTACTTCACCTGCACCAAACAGGACCTTGTTCAACTTCTTGCTCTTTGTTTGTGTAATTTAACTGCCTTCCTGAGGCATTTTTTGATCTCCATTCCCTGATTTTTGGGACTTTCATTTGTTTTTTTGGAAGTCTGCTCTCTACAGCTCCCTTGTCCTGTCCAGCTTCTCCTGGCTTTAGGTTACAACTAACTCAAAAGTTCTTTACGTTTGGTCCCTGGTTGCAACAGCCTAGTGTCATGATATTCAAACATACATCATAACACATACATAATGATAGACAGACCAACGGACCAATTAGCACACATAACACGACAGCCAATCACAGACAAGAGCAGACACAGTATAAGACAAGAAACACAACACTTCCTGGGCAGTCCATCTGGACAGCACAGGGCCAGGACCTCATTAGCAAGACACTCACACAGTCACAACGTGCTGAGTACCAAGTCAAATGTGTAAATAGTTAGTTGGAACAAAACTGCGTTGTACCAATCACAACCGTGTCTGTTCGTCTGTACCTCAGAGCACCCAACACCTCATGGTACCAGTGAGTGAATCGATACCTACTGGCAAATCTGCCATCCTGAGCCATGGACACCCTCAACAAACCGCAGCCGTTGCAAGTAGCTGGGAACCTGGGCACAAATTGGAAGATCTTCAAGCAGCGATTAGAACTGTTCATGCAAGCCAATGAAAAACAGGGCGCCTCGGACGAAACAAAGATTGCCATGCTCCTCACTACCGCAGGTCAGCATGCCATCGACGTATACAACTCCTTGGTGTTCGCGGAAGGCGAGAACAAATCTAAGTATGACACGGTCCTCCTCAAGCTCGACAAGCACTTCAACGTTGAGGTCAATGAAAGCTTTGAGAGGTATGTCTTTCAGCAGCGCCTGCAAGGTAAGGATGAGCTCTTTCAGTCCTTCCTGACGCACCTCCGAATACACGCGCAGTCCTGCGATTACGACACCACCTCAGAGTCCATGATCCGGGACCAGATCGTTTTTGGCGTTGCCTCCAGTGGCCTACGCCTGCAGCTTCTAAAAATTAAAGGCCTGACCTTAGCATCTGCAGTTGAAACCTGTGTCCTGCATGAAAATGCGACCAGCCACTATGCCCAATTTCAGGCGACCGAATCGGCACGGAGGGGGTCCCATGCGATCGAATCGGCAAGCCAGGCCGCCCACGAGGCCGAACGCATCCAGGCAATCGAATTTCTCCTGGCCCACGGCCCGGACGAGGGCGGCCGTTTCGCCCGCTTTTTAGGGCCTCCCGCGTTTGTGCGCGCCAAAACCTACGGCAACACAGAGGGACGTGCTGCGCAAGACCGAACTGCGCATGCGCAGTGGCGTAATGAATGCCATGACGTCATGACGTGCGGCAACTGTGGAGCTGCACATTTAAAAGGGCAATGTCCTGCAAAAACCCGACAATGCCTACGCTGTGGCAAGATGGGCCACTACGCTGCCTACTGTCGAGCGGCTCAACCTGTTGATCTTCCACATCTCCGACAACCTCGCAGGAACGTGCGGACCATTCAGCCTCCACATCACGACATCCAAACCGACGACACAGATGACCAAGACGCCTTCCGGGTTGCGGTCATTGATGCGAACCGGGTCAACACCATCAATCCGGGCGATGAATGGAGTGCCACCCTAACGGTCAACCTGAATTCGTCGCCCACCTACTAGACTGGACTTATGAGACTGTTCACACATCAAATTTTAGCAACTACTGTATTGTAACATGTCACCGTTTTATCGTTCCAGATCTCGTTTGATCGTTCCAAATTTCAACGTTGTTCTTCTTTTGTTATGGTACAACCTCGTTAGCATGTCACACCTGACATCGCCCCTTGTATATAGTTAAGCCCCATGTACATGATGTAAATATTACGCACACACACCTTTAGCTGCACTCAGGACACATTTATATTTATAACCACGTAGGCACATAATCTTGTAAAAAGGGGGGATGTCATGATATTCGTACATACATCATAACACATACATAATGATAGACAGACCAACGGACCAATTAGCACACATAACACGACAGCCAATCACAGACAAGAGCAGACACAGTATAAGACAAGAAACACAACACTTCCTGGCCAGTCCATATGGAGACAGCACAGGGCCAGGACCTCATTAGCAAGACACTCACACAGTCACAACGTGCTGAGTACCATGTCAAATGTGTAAATAGTTAGTTGGAATAAAACTGCGTTGTACCAATCGCAACCGTGTTGGTTCGTCTGTACCTCAGTGCACCCAACACCTCACCTAGTTTTTCTTTAAGCTCTGTTTGCTCTCACATTATAAACCCTGATCACCACGCCTAAACCAAACTGAAGTCATGAACTCTTTAAAATACAGAAACACAAAATTAAACTTACTTAAAGCTATACCTTGGGCTGTATTCTCCATCGGCAGGATCCTCCATTTTGTCGGCAGGGCATTCATGCCTGCAGATTTCCCACAATGGGAAACCCCATTGGCCAGCTGCCAGGACAGAGGATCCCACTGCGGATGGGAGCGCGACGCACCCGAAAACGGAACAGAGAATCCCGCCCCTTATTTCTGATACTGACAAATACAAATATAGATTACTTTAACGACCTCTGTTTCCTGACACTGTGTTATTGAACTTGTTCATAGCAGAGTTAGACTTTTGATTGACAAGAGGGTCAAAGGATTTGGTAAACAGGAAAGTGGGGTTGAGACCACAATCAGATCAGCCAATATTTTATTGTGTGGTAGAGGAAGCTTAAGTGGCTGAATGGCCTACTCCTGCTCCTAATTCGTATAATCCTATGTTTGTTCATATTTTTGAGGGCAGCACGGTAGCATAATGGTTAGCACTTTGGCTTCACAGCACCAGGGTCCCAGGTTCGATTCCCTGCTGGGTCACTGTCTGTGCGGTTTCCTCCCACAGTCCAAAGATGTGCAGTTTAGGTAGATTGGCTATACTAAATTGCCCTTAGTGTCCAAAAGGTTTGGAGGGATAGGGTGGAAGTCTGGGCTTAAGTGGGTTGGTGCAGACTCGATGGGCTGAATGGCCTCCTTCTGCACTGTATGTTCTATGTTTATAGTAAACTGGTGGTGGGTTAGGTAGCTTATTTTGGGGGGTACAGCAAGTAAACATGTGTAGAGATACTTGCAGGCTTACGTAATGGAACGGGGTAAGGGCTCTCTCTTTCAAAGGCATTCACTACCTGATCGGGGGACCCAGTATCAGGAAACAGGGGCCATTGACAAACACCCCTCCTGCCCTTAGTCCCCAACCTCTTCCTTGCCTCTCGCACGAGACCCCACCTCTCGCAACTCCCTTCTCACCATCATTCACCTGTAGCCTGAGAACCACCGACAATCCTAGACCTTGGGTGGGTGTCATACTGGCAGCAGCCACCGCCTGACCGGTGGCACTGCCATACAATAGAGCTGGCTGCTACTGATTGACCAACAACACTCAGCGGGTGGAACTTTTGCCCCCGGGGCCCTTGATCCTATAGAAGGCTTGCCACTGTCCAGTTAAGTGCCTGACCAGCACTTAATATGGCAGACCTTCCCAGAAAGAGGCAACACTGGGTTCTCACTAGCTCTCCAGCTGGCGGGCGAGACCCCCATCGCCTCCGTTGAATACTGTCCAGAACAACAGGAGGTAGGCTACAAATTTAAGGTTAATGCACAAAGCTATTTTACCTAGAAATTCACTTTGTTCAGTTTTCGGGCACATCAATGGACAGAAGAAATGATGCCAACTCCAAAGGACATGGAGTGCAACAATTGCAACCCAAGATGGATAGATGCATCAATAATCAGTCAACAGATTTCATGTCACCACAGCAGGCATTTGCATCACAAAGGCACCATAACACAGACGGTTTTGATCCCAGGAAGCTTAGCTTAAGACAGTGATTCTCCCTTGCCACAGGGATGAGTGGTGTCTAGCAAGGTTAACAATTTTGAGATTTCTTTAATCCTTTTATTGATTATTTTATTGACAGGTGTCCATGGAGTGCAAACAATGTTTCTTCAGACTTCACCCAAATAATAGTGATGAGTTGTCAGTATCAATTCCATCTCCACAGACAGCACGCAATTTACAGGCTGCCTCGTTTGCAGTGAGGGGAATAGTGAAAATGGGAGCAGGTAACAGGCTGTTCAGAGGCCCACCAGAGGGCCATGGAGCCAGCAGTGTAGCTGCAGCTACTCCCAACTCCACAAAAACATTTATTTTGAAAGAAAATTCAAAAAAACATTATTTTGCATTTATCACAGACCAATGAAGTGCCGGACTGAAACAGGCATTGGCCTGCTTGCCTAAGGGACCTAATATCCATTTTAGGTTGCCAAACATTCCAGAAACATGGCCCAACAGAATGCTGAGTGGAATATGGCTTGTGTGTTGTAGGGTCTGGGGTTTACGTTAATTTAACTGTAAGGCACCATAACACAGACGGTTTTGATCCCAGGAAGCTTAGTTTAAGACAGTGATTCTCCCTTGCCACAGGGGTTAGTTCTGTGTAGCAAGGTTAACAATTTTGAGTTTTCTTTAATCCTTTTATTGATGAATATTCTTTCATACCTTCTCCAAAGGACAGGTGTCCATGGAGTGCAGGGAAGACAATTTAGGGAAGACAGTGCCATACTGGTAATGTCTGAGAGACCCTGGTTAATGCTTTGGGAACGTAGGTTCAAATCCCACCACGGCAGCTGGTGAAATCTGAATTCAATAAAATGCGAATTGAAAGCTCGCCTCAGTAATGGTGACCATGAAAATATAATCGATTGTTGTAAAAAAAAACATCTGGTTCATTAGTGTTCTTTAGGGGAGGAAATCTGCCGTCCCTTACCTGGTCTGGTCTGCCACAGCAATGTGGTTGGCTCTTAACTACCCTCTGAAATCGACTAGCAAGCCACTCAGTTCAAGAGAAATTAGTGATGGGCAACAAATATTGGCCTTGCCAGTGACAACTACATCTCATGAAAGAATAAATTAATTCAAAAATGGTTACAATTGCAGTTGGGAGCTGGGACCTAAAAGGGATCTACAGTTCAGGCTAACTACAGAATACACCAGGTATGAATGTGTTTCCACAGACTTTGGGGAATTTATCACAGTTAGTACACTGGAACACTGGTCTTCGACCTCCGGTTAACTCTTGATTGAAGTCTTTCTTCTCTCCTTCTTGATGTTGCACATTTGTGTATTTAAAAAAAAAATTTCTATTGCACGTTAAAAAAAAAAAAATTCCAGGTTGGCTCTGTGCCATATTAGGCAAAACTCCTTTTCCGACCGCCTGATTGGTCAGTAATGACGTATTTGTTCTGTCAATACTTTCAGCTGGCATGTATGTCAAGACTCTAACTCTGTGCACCTGATGGCTTTTGTCTTTCACAGCTCTTAGATCGAAAGGTCAGCCCTCCGCTTGCGTTGGCTCCGTGGTCATTTACCTAACAATGGCAGCTTAAATGGGTCAATATGCGCAGAGTCTGTTTCTACAGCTCTTTGCCAGATAGGGTATGTTTACAGTCTTTGGACAAAGGGTCAGAGGTTTCCCTGAGGCTATCCACAGTTTAAAGCATTTCCAGTAACGTTTTGTATTGAATGAACCGTCACTTTTCGGAATTTCATACACAAGTACAAAACTTTAGCTAACATTCAGCTGAACCTATCCATCATGCTTTGCACTTATGTCACATACAAAATTACAATTTTACCAGATATACTTAAAAATATGACACCTAAGCTCCAGCAGTACTGTACAAAAAGAAAGCCAAATCCTTGTGTCCTGAGGGTGCCGGATGGTACTGCCCAAGATGTGACCCAGTGGCTGAGTGTTAGCACCGTCAATATGACGCGAGGCAGGTTGAGGTAATGTCAATTGAAGGCTTTATTAAGCAGAACTTTATCCCCAGCAGCGTGGTTACAGAATGCAACTGCTGAGGGAAATGGAGGGAAAAACTGGGTTCTTTTACCGGCATTTCTGGGTGGAGTCCAGTAGGTGGCAGATCCTATCAGGACCTGGCATCCCTCCACCAATAGCCTGTTGACACGTGGTGTACCGTATTACCCCTAATACATACCACCACAGTGAGGCACGATCAATTTGCCTGGAGACAAAGTTGAATTCAAACTGAGGCTTTGTTAGTCTCTGAAGTGTGGCCTCCTACAGCAGCTGACGAAATGGCTGCGAGGTGGAGGCCACGCATATTTATAACCCGGCTCCTGGGCGGAACTAGCATGCAGGGGCCCAGGTGAACTTGTAGTGCAGGTTCTACCGTACAACCCTTAATATAGGCATGATGTGGAGATGCCGGCGTTGGACTGGGGTGAGCACAGTACGAAGTCTTACAACACCAGGTTAAAGTCCAACAGGTTTGTTTCGATGTCACTAGCTTTCGGAGCGCTGCTCCTTCCTCAGGTGAATGAAGAGGTCTGTTCCAGAAACACATATATAGACAAATTCAAAGATGCCAAACAATGCTAGGAATGCGAGCATTAGTAGGTGATTAAATCTTTACAGATCCAGAGATGGTTTTTAAAGAGGTGTGAATTGTATCAAGCCAGGACAGTTGGTAGGATTTTGCAGGCCAGATGGTGGGGGATGAATGTAATGCGACATGAATCCCAGGTCCCGGTTGAGGCCGCACTCATGTGTGCGGAACTTGGCTATAAGTTTCTGCTCGGCGATTCTGCGTTGTCGCGGGTCCTGAAGGCCGCCTTGGAGAACGCTTACCCGGAGATCAGAGGCTGAATGCCCTTGACTGCTGAAGTGTTCCCCGACTGGAAGGGAACATTCCTGCCTGGTGATTGTTGCGCGATGTCCGTTCATTCGTTGTCGCAGCGTCTGCATGGTCTCGCCAATGTACCACGCTTCGGGACATCCTTTCCTGCAGCGTATGAGGTAGACAACGTTGGCTGGGTCGCACGAGTATGTACCGCGTACCTGGTGGGTGGTGTTCTCACGTGTAATAGTGGCATCCATGTTGATGATCTGGCACGTCTTGCAGAGATTGCCATGACAGGGTTGTGTGGTGTCGTGGTCACTGTTCTGAAGACTGGGTAGTTTGCTGCAAACAATGGTTCGTTTGAGGTTGCGCGGTTGTTTGAAGGCAAGTAGTGGGGGTGTGGGGATGACCTTGGCAAGATGTTCATCGTCATCAATGATGTGTTGAAGGCTGTGAAGAAGATGACGTAGTTTCTCCGCTCCGGGGAAGTACTGGACGACGAAGGGTATTCTGTCGGTTGTGTCCCATGTTTGTCTTCTGAGGAGGTCGGTCCGGTTTTTCGCTGTGGCGCGTTGGAACTGTCGATCGATGAGTCGAGTGCCATATCCCGTTCGTACGAGGGCATCTTTCAACGTCTGTAGATGTCTGTTACGCTCCTCCTCGTCTGAGCAGATCCTGTGTATACGGAGCGCTTGTCCGTAGGGGATGGCTTCTTTTCTGTTACACTCCTCCTCGTCTGAGCAGATCCTGTGTATACGGAGCGCTTGTCCATAGGGGATGGCTTCTTTCAGACGCACAGAACAGCCATGGGGACCAAATTCGCACCCCAATACGCCAACATCTTCATGCACAAGTTTGAGCAGGACCTACTCACCGCACAGGACCTTCAACTGACGTTATACACCAGATACATCAATGACATTTTTTTCCTTTGGACCCACGGCGAAGAATCACTGAAACGACTACACGATGACATTAATAAGTTCCATCCAACCATCAGACTCACCATGGACTACTCTCCAAAATCAGTTGCATTCTTGGACACACTCGTCTTCATCAAGGACGGTCACCTCAGCACTTTGCTTTACCGCAAACCCACGGATAACCTCACGATGCTCCACTTCTCCAGCTTCCACCCTAAACACATTAAAGAAGCCATCCCCTATGGACAAGCGCTCCGTATACACAGGATCTGCTCAGACGAGGAGGAGCGTAACAGACATCTACAGACGTTGAAAGATGCCCTCGTACGAATGGGATATGGCACTCGACTCATCAATCGACAGTTCCAAAGCGCCACAGCGAAAAACCGGACCGACCTCCTCAGAAGACAAACATGGGACACAACCGACAGAATACCCTTCGTCGTCCAGTACTTCCCCGGAGCGGAGAAACTACGTCATCTTCTTCACAGCCTTCAACACGTCATTGATGACGATGAACATCTTGCCAAGGTCATCCCCACACCCCCACTACTTGCCTTCAAACAACCGCGCAACCTCAAACGAACCATTGTTTGCAGCAAACTACCCAGTCTTCAGAACAGTGACCACGACACCACACAACCCTGTCATGGCAATCTCTGCAAGACGTGCCAGATCATCAACATGGATACCACCATTACACGTGAGAACACCACCCACCAGGTACGCGGTACATACTCGTGCGACTCGGCCAACGTTGTCTACCTCATACGCTGCAGGAAAGGATGTCCCGAAGCGTGGCACATTGGCGAGACCATGCAGACGCTGCGACAACGAATGAACGGACATCGCGCAACAATCACCAGGCAGGAATGTTCCCTTCCAGTCGGGGAACACTTCAGCAGTCAAGGGCATTCAGCCTCTGATCTCCGGGTAAGCGTTCTCCAAGGCGGCCTTCAGGACCCGCGACAACGCAGAATCGCCGAGCAGAAACTTATAGCCAAGTTCCGCACACATGAGTGCGGCCTCAACCGGGACCTGGGATTCATGTCACATTACATTCATCCCCCACCATCTGGCCTGCAAAATCCTACCAACTGTCCTGGCTTGATACAATTCACACCTCTTTAAAAACCATCTCTGGATCTGTAAAGATTTAATCACCTACTAATGCTCGCATTCCTAGCATTGTTTGGCATCTTTGAATTTGTCTATATATGTGTTTCTGGAACAGACCTCTTCATTCACCTGAGGAAGGAGCAGCGCTCCGAAAGCTAGTGACATCGAAACAAACCTGTTGGACCTTAATATAGGAACACAGTGGTTTACCACATTCACCCCCTGTTAAAATTGAGTCCGGCGGGGGTGGTGGATAACTATATACAATTCACAATCTTCAATATTTACAGAACAGTGAAAAAAATGTCTCTGGTCATCCGGTGGGTCGGTCAAGTGTTCAGCCGGTTCTGTGCCTTGATCGTTCTCTGGGATCGATGAACTGGAGCCGGCGATGTTGGCGCTGTCGTGGTCGAAGTTGACTCTGGGAGCGTGCCAAAATCCTCTTCATCAACAGGGGTGGGCAGGGGGAGGACGGACAGTCCTGGGGGGAGTGATGGGGGCGGCGGCGGGGGGAGGTGGTGCCGGGGGCGACGGGGGTGGTGTGGGGGCGGAACGGTGCTGGTGCCAGGTCCCTGAGGGAGACGGTATCCTGGCGGCCGTCGGGGAACGCCACGTAGGCATACTGTGGGTTTGCGTGGAGCAGGTGCACCCTTTCCACCAACGGGTCTGCCTTGTGAAGCTGCACATGTTTCCGGAGAAGCGCAGTTCCCGGAGCTGTGAGCCAAGTTGGGAGTGATACCCCAGATGTGGACTTCCTGGGGAAGGCAAAAAGACGTTCATGCGGTGTACTGTTAGTAGCAGTGCAAAGTAATGAGTGAATGGAATGTAGTGCACCAGGGAGAACCTCTTGCCAGCAGGAGGCCGGGAGATTTCTGGACTGTAGGGCCAGCTGGACGGCCCTCCATACCGTCCCATTCTCCCTTTCTACCTGTCCGTTTCCCCGGGGTTGTAGCTAATCGTTCTGCTGGAGGCGATGCCCCTGCTGAGCAGGAACTGATGTAGCTCATCACTCATGAATGAGGATCCTCTGTCACTGTGGATGTAGGCGGGGAAGCCGAACAGAGTGAAGATAGAATTAAGGGCTTTAATGACGGTGGCAGACGTCATGTCGGGGCATGGGATGGCGAAGGGAAAACGGGAGCATTCATCGATCACACTGAGGAAATACGTGTGTCGGTTGGAGGAGGGGAGGGGGCCTTTGAAATCCACGCTGAGGCGTTCAAAGGGGTGGGAGGCCTTCACCAGGTGTGTGCGATCCGGCCGGTAGAAGTGTGGTTTGCACTCCACACAGAACTGCCAGTCCTTGGAGATCGTCTTTACTTCCTCGACGGAGTAGGGCAAATTTTGTGCCTTAATGAAGTGGGTGACAAAGGCTGTCGTGCAGGGTCCGGAGTCAGTCTACCTGTGCGCTGGCACATGTACATCGGGATAGGGCGTCTGGGGGCTCGTTGAGTTTGTCATTTTTGATCTTGCCCCGCTGCGTGTTGTTGAACATGAAGGCTACCGACCGTTGGTCAGTGAGGAGAGTGAATCTCCTGTCGGCCAGGTAATGCCTCCAATGTCGCACAACCTCAACGATAGCCTGGGCCTCCTTTTCGACGGATGAGTGCCGAATTTCGGAGGCATGGAGTGTGCGGGAAAAGAATGCCACGGGCCTGCCTGGTTGAGGGTAGCGGCAAGGGAAACGTCCGATGCGTCGCTTTCTACTTGGAAAGGAAGTGTTTCGTCTACAGCGTACATTCCAGCTGTGGCAATATCAGCTCTGATCCGGGCGAACGCCTGTTGGGCCTCAGCTGTCAGGGGGAAATGAGTGGACTGTATGAGTGGGCGGGCCTAGTCTGCATAATTTGGGACCCACTGAGCGTAATACGAGAACAACCTCAGGCAGGATTTGAGGGTCTTGGGACAGTGGGGGAGGGGAAGCTCCATGAGGGGGCGCATGCGGTCGGGATCGGGCCCCAAATCTCCGTTCTGGACCACGTAGCCGAGGATGGCTAAGCGGTTTGTACGGAACACACACTTCTCCTTGTTATACGTGAGGTTGAGGAGAGTGGCGGTGCGGAGAAATTTAGCGATGTTGGCGTCGTGGTCCTGCTGATCATGGCCGCAGATGTTCACATTGTCTAGGTACGGAAACGTGGCCCGCAAGCCGTACCGGTCGACCATTTGGTCCATCTCCCTTTGGAAGACCGAAACCCCATTGGTGACGCCGAAGGGGACCCTAAGGAAGTGATATAGCCGGCCGGCTGCCTCGAAGGCGGTGTATGGCCGGTCCGATTTACGGATGGGGAGCTGGTGGTAAGCGGATTTCAGGTCCACCGTTGAGAAGACCCGGTACTGTGCAATCTGGTTAACCATGTCAGATATGCGTGGGAGGGGGTACACATCGAGCTGCGTGTACCTGTTGATAGTCTGTGACTATTCAGTTTTTCTCCCCAGACTTAACCACTACCACTTGAGCTGTCCAGGGGCTGTTGCTGGCCTCGAATACGCCCTCCTGAAGCAACCGCTAGACCTCGGACCTGATGAAGGACTTATCCTGGGTGCTGTACCATCTGCTCCTGGTGGTGACGGGTTTGCAATCTGGAGTTAGATTGGCAAAGAGGGAAGGTGGATCGACCTTTAGGGTCGCGAGGCCGCACACAGTGAGGGGTGGTAAAGGTCCGCCGAATTTAAAGGTCAGGTTCTGGAGGTTGCACTGAAAATCCAGGCCAAGGATAAGTGCAGCGCAGAGGTTAGGGAGGACGTAAAGATGAAAACCGTGGAACTCTACGCCTTGGACTGTGAGCGTGACCGTGCAGTACCCCCGGATCGCTACGCGATGAGATCCGGAGGCCAGGGAGATACTTTGATTGGTAGGGTGTACCTTAAGGGAACAGCGCATTACCGTATTTGGATGTACAAAGCTCTCGGTGCTCCCGGAGTCCAGCAGGCAGGAGGTCACGTGGCCGTTGACTTTCACGCTGGTGGATGCGTTGGTCAGAGTGTGTGGTCGGGACTGGTCCATTACCATGGATCGTCGGGTAGTGAGGCGGCCGCTGCGTCGGGGTCCAGAAACGCCGTTGGTCTCCGTGTGCTGTGGGGTGGACAAGGTGGTGGCGTCTGCAGGTCCTGGGGGTCACAAAATGGCGGCGCCCATGGAACGCACGTTGCGGAGGTGGAGCAAGATGGCAGCACCTATGAAACGCACGTGTTGTGCGGGGGAGAAGATGGCGGCGCCCATTGCTCGCACATGGCCTGGGGAGAAGGGGAGGATAGCGGCGCCCATTGTCTGTGACTGGTGGGGGGGAAGGTGGGGGCGTCCGCTGCCACTGATCGGGCCTGATGCGGGGGAGAAGATGGTGGCGCCCATTGCTCGCACATGGCCTGGGGTGGAGGGGCAGATAGCGGCGCCCATTGTCTGTGACCGGGGGGAGGTGGGGGCGACGTCGCCACTGAGTGGGCCTGGCACACCGCTACATAGTGGCCCTTCTTCCCACAGACCTTACAAAGGGCAGCGCGGGCCAGGCAGCGTTGGCGGGGGTGTCTTTGTTGGCCGCAAAAATAGCATCGGGGCCCCC